>NC_057885.1:10495637-10811641 GCF_019740435.1 Gambusia affinis | reverse complement strand
GAACGTGTTTATTTTGAATTAAATAAAACATTTCAAAGGTATAATAATTTCTCTCATTTTGCCTAATTACATGTAACCCTGCAGGTCATCTCTGGAATTCTGATGCATAGAATAAAATATCTAAATCTAAACTGTCACAGGGGGTAAACACAATAAAAACATGCTTTATCTGCAGCATTGCTCATTAAAATGGTACATTACTGATTTATTAAAACTAAATACGCTAGGTACACTTAATGACATTATATAAGCCGTTAGGTATTATGGTTGGCAAGTACTTTTACTTTTAATACTTAAGTAGTTTTAAAAGCTTGTACTTTCTTACTTTTACTTAAGTAAAATAATAATGTGGTACTTTGACTTTTACTTGAGTAAATTTTTGTCTGTGTATTTGTACTTTTACTTAAGTACATTGTATGAGTACTTTCTCCACCACTGCAACCTGTTCACAGTTAACATTTATAATGAGACCAACGATGCAATATCAAGATCAAATGTTTCCAAACTGAGATAAGAAAACTTAAATCCTGTGTTTCTGGGGTTTGTTTTGTTTTTGTTTTTTGTTTTTTTTTATCTTCATCTCACAGTTTCTACCTTAAAAGAAAAGTTTAAGTCTGAACTGAGTCATTTTATTTTACGGTTTCTAAACCTACAGCTGTAATTTAAATACACTCGCTCACGTCTTCTTTAGGTTTTTTAAAAATGTCCCTGAACCCAAAGCTGTCTGACAAAAGCTGTACGGGTCAAAGAGTCCAAAATTATGTCAGATTGCAGCATGGTGGCGTTAGAAGGTCATGTTGTGTTTACTGATGCAGACAAAACAGTTGTTGTGTTCAAACACAATAATGAAGGTCATCACCATCCTTCAGTTTGAGACGTCAGGACAAGAAAAACCAAACTAAAATAAAAAAACTGTTTTTAAAATAAACTCTGGGTCACATTTTAATAGAAGCTCTACTAAGATGTCTAACGTTCACAAAAATAATCCTAAATTAAACCTTTGCACAAGTAAAGTAAAACCCAACATGGCAGGTAGGTATTTAAATACAAAATGGACTCATCTTCAGCCTTTCTGAGTAGATTTAGTTTCTGGTTTCTTTTATTCAGGACGCCTGAATAATAGTTTTAAACTATTCATCTACTTTAAAGAACAATCTATACAATTTAAGGCACTTTTGTGAAATTACCATCAGCCTGACGGTTTCCTCTTCATTTAACGAGCTTTGGCCTCATTTGGGTTTCTTGAGTTCAGTACGAAACTTTTTTTTTTGTCCTGAAAATTAATGTCTGACGTCCTGCTAAACCCAGATCATAACATAACTTAACACTCATGTGTCACTTCGTAGCTATAAACAACAATTTCCTCCTCCTAATTCAGCGGTACTAAACCAGGGCATCAGTTTATTTTTACCGGCTGGTTACCGTAGAAACCAGATATTTATATACACGCACTCCGTATAAAACGTTTGTTCACCTTTTCTTCTCTCACTGTGATTAAACATGTCCAGTTTTATAAAAACATGCTTTTTATTTGCTAAATGTGAAAAATACTGAAACAAAGAATTAAAATAAAATTCAAATTGAGATTTTAATTACATTTTTTTTTTTTGGGCACAAATGTTTGCCAAATCCTGCCAGTTATTTTTATTTTTTTATTTTTTTGGACCCATTCTTTTTTCTCCAAGCTCCATTAACTGGGTTTGGACCTTGCTGAGTGCATCGTGTACAGATTAGTCCACGTGACATTGTGCCGGGACAAACATGCACACACACACACGCACGTTTGTACGTTTGTAAACACAATCATAGATGCAGCTATGAATCTTCTCTACCGCCCCCTCGCTGTGATTATCCCGTCTGGGACGTTCTGCTCCTTCACTCAGAGGAATCTCTGTCAGTGACTCCCCCCCCCCTCGCTGTGGCCCCTGCAGTTAGACAAGCCAGCTCTAACAGGATTACCGATCGCGACAGGGTCAAAAGGTCAGAGCGCCTCCTGTGGCCACTGTGAACGCTGCAGCTGATGCTGTATCTGCACAGGCAGTTCCTGTTAGTTTAGGTGCAGGTTAAGCTCATAATCGTTTGTTGCCATGGAGCCGCTTCTTGGTAATTGTTACCTAACTCTCTAGCTAAAAGCCTGTTATAAAGCTGAGGTAAATATAGACCGGGTCTGCCGAGAGGCCAAATCACCCAAAGCTTTCAGAAAGTAGGAGACGCCTAGGTGAACGCTTCCCTCAACCTGAATTGTTTAATTGAAATTGTTGTCAAATTACATTTTTAATTCAGATTTTATCAAAGTGAGACCCATGTGTGTCGCAATTATTAACAAAAAAAGATTATTCTATATTATTAAGTTTAAAAAGGCAAAATTGAGGGAAATATCAGAGAAATAAAAACAAGAAACAGGTGTACGTGTTTGGATAAACTTATCCAAAAAGAGTCTAAATTACGCATACAGGTTCACATACTCTATAAACATGCCAGTGCTTCTCAATTCCAGTCCTCAGGCCTCCCTGCTCTGCATGTTTTAGATGTGCCTCTACACCAGAACAGCTGATTCAAATGATTGCATGACGTCTTCTGCAGCCACCAAGTACTGCAGGAGCCTGTTAATCACCCCAAGATTCAATCCAGGTGTGTGGCAGAAGGGAAACACCTAAAACATGCAGGGCAGGGGGGCCCCTGAGGACTGGAATTGAAAAACACTGATACATGCAACCAAGGGGGAAAAAGGAAAAACGTCACGTTATGTCCTGTTTTACACAGTAAGATTTAAACAGTGTGATCAGTTTTCCTTGCTAATCAGCCAGTGCTGTGCAGTCCTCTTATGTAATGTGGAGCACAAAGCGAGGAAGGAGGAAGGGTCCCTTGCACAAAAGAGGCTAAAATGGGGACGAGTTTCTTTTCAGGCCTGAATAAAAAGCCAGTGAAGAACCGACTGGTTCGAACCAGAGAAGTAAAAACAAATCATTTGCTCTGGATGAGTTCAAACAGGCTAATATGAACTTTAATTCACCTGATGCTCATAAAGTTCTGCACTGTTCCCCTTTTTGTGTTTTGGTTGAAAACTCGCAGCTCAGTCATGCTGTCACCTGCAGCTTTACTCACATTTTGACCAAAACACTCATATCTGATGGCTCAGCAGCGTCAACCACCCAGTAATTTGTTTTCAGCCTCGTGCTGAGTGACTCAGACTGGGCCGCCAAGCGACCCGATGACCAAAACAAATTCATTCGGTCTCAGATTATGCAAGCGTTTGACCAAAGTGTGAATTAGCGCACACTAAAATGGATGGTTTGCACTTTTTCTTAGGTATGAAGATGTGGAGAAAGTGTGAAATAACTTACCGTAAACGAAGATAACAAACTTTGTTCTCCATGGATGTTGATACTGCCACCAGCCAGGCCGACTTGAGGAATAGAGCCGGGGAGTCTGTGTGTTTGCAGCTCACTGAGACGCCATCTGAAGACAAAATATAAAATGCTTTTTTTCTTAAAAATGCACATTTTCATTTTCTTGATAGTTGATTTTAAGGCGGGTGGAACTGAAAGACTGATTTGCTCTTACAAAGTAGGATTTTCTCTCAGTTCTTCAGTCTTGGATCGATGTGTGACTTTGTGCTCAGAACATTTTAATCATAAAGTCATTTATAACGGATCAGATTTATTAGTTAAAAACTCTTTAATATTTTAAAGAACACCAATGTGTGTAGCTACACGATGGAGAAATTGAACAACTGGATGATATATGACAGATTTATTGATACATACAGGTCAGTTCACTTTTATTTTTCTCTGTACTCTTGTCTGAAAAATTACATCGGCCTCTTTGTTGACTTTATAAGGTTGAAGGTTGATTCAGTAGGAGAGCAGCAGGCCACCAAACAAACTATGTAGCTAACTCTACGTCACACAGTACATTATATATGTATAAAGGAATAATAATAGTAATGTGTTATAACCTGTTAGCTTTTTTCTTTCTTTCTTTGTTGGTGATTTAAATCTGTAAACATATTTCCGAAAAGTCTTAAACAGCCACAGCAGCTTTTATCCTGACCAGCAACAAAACAAATAAATAACGCTTACTGAAAATGTTATTTAGAATTCGTCACTGTTTGACAAATTGTGCAAAGAATAACTAAATATCAATATGATAGCAAAAGGTTTTCCTTTGTAAAGGTTGCTAAGACACCAGCAAACTAGCAGCAAACCTCCTGCTGCATCTCTCCTTCATTTTCTTTTTTATGTGCAGTAAAGAACTGTGTAACTAATGTTAGATACTCAGCAGCTGTGAAATTTGAACTGTTGCAGGAAAACATTAAACATTACAAAAATGATTGTTCAATGCTTCTGTGTGACCAAAACAGGCTGCAGAAGCTGAAAGCTCATCAGAAACAAACTAAACAGACGAAGCTCCAAGAACATCCCATAACTTTATTTGCTTAGAAAATTTATTCACCTATTAAATCCCAAACTATTTGGATTCAAAGCATCTGAGAAATTTAAAATGAGAAGAACAGGCCTCTACAACATTACATCAATACACACCACATAAAAACTAAGCTGTCAGTCAGGTTTTTTTTTATTTTTTATTTATAAAATCAGTAATAGTTACATAAACAGGCTGCGTAAACGTACACCTTGTTCCAGATATTTGACGGAGGAGACGCAACGTATTGAGGGAGGAGACAGAAAGGGAAACCAGCAGTGAGCGACCTCAACCAGTTCGTCCCAGCGTCATGGAGCCTGAACCACAGCAGGCTGTGAGTGTGGGAACAAACTGAGAGGAGGAGGGAGAGAGGAGGACGTATGGCTGCAGGCCCAAAAGACCGGTTTCATCCTGAGCCTCAAAATACCTCATCTGAGTGACATTTTAATTTATTTGTGATTAGAAGTTAAACTCACAGGGTGGCTGCATATTAACGAAATGTTCTATTTATTTTTTTTAATGTAAGCCTTATATAACCAGGTCAAACTCTTGAGATTTAAAATCTAAATGACGAGAGTCACCTGGCCAAGATGACACAGACACACACACACACACACACACGCACACACACACACACACAAGCACCTACACACACACCCACATTTAAAAACATAAAGGGGGCCTGACAGTGTAAGCAATAAACCTGAATATTCAGATGTGCCGATGTGGTTGACCAACGTCTGAGCAAAATCATCAATCAAAACATTTAAATCCAGATGTTTAAATGTCCAAAACAGACTTAAACTCACCCAATAGGGCAACATCCTTCAGATTTATCTGATTTCGGTGCCAATTTCAAAAATGTAGAGCAGAAAATTTATATGTTTGTTGACGCCTCCCTTGATATGAGCGGGTGGCATTAACACATTTTGTGAGTTTACGTTATTTTTGATGTTAGGTATGACGGTAGAATGTCAAGAACGGCTTCATAAAGTGGTTCAATCTTCACTCAAAGCAAGCAGATCGTTCAGTGTTGGAATAAAGCATGCATTAGTTTGACCTTTTTGACAAATCTTCAGGTTTCATGACAGACATCACTGAGATGTATTTAAGCAAGTGAGTTTGATGTTTTTGATTATTTTTAAACAAGTGCGGGGCCATGTTTACTGGCACCGCATGTAGAAATGTGTATATGGATGCCTATAAAAAGGCATTCATATAAATTACAACTCTGTATCCAAGCAAAGTCATAAAAGTCACTGTAACGAGCCACAAAATAAAGATAAGATCAAATATAATCAAACTGAGCTCTAGTGTATTTCTACCAATTGCTCACTGACCATTCCTACGTCTATGAAAACACAAACTCAATCTCTGAAGCACCAGTTTTGATTTTGACTTGAAAGGCAGCATTATTTTGCTTCCTATCATTTAAAACTTGCTTAGAATGGCACAAAGTCTGCTGAACATTATCAAAATACTGGAGCTGTTGAAGCATAAGGAGTGGATCTGACAATATCGTCAGCATAAAGATGGAAACTGGCACATATTAAGACTGCTGATATAGAAAATACAAAGAGGAGCCCCAGATCTGATCCCTGGGGAACACCTTGAGCTGCACAAACAACACAGATTATTATTACTTCATAATTAAAACAAATGGTTTTGTCCATGTGCATTTAGTGCATAAGAAGTTAAGTATGAGGGTTATGACTACTAAATATTCCATTTACCTGAATTGTTCCATCTTTGTATGGGTTGTTTTGATTGATATTTAAACTTTTGTCTTATATTCCACCCTCTTGGTCAGCTGAGCAGGAGCCATGGAGATTTAATTAGCAGGGGGCCCAATAACTCCCTCAGGTTGTGGGTCCAGAAATGTGACAATGCTAGTTTCCACTTTTAGCTCACAGTGTCTGATATCACAAGGGCGCTTGAGGCCAGTGGTTGAGGTTTTATTAGATCCTGATACCTGAACTTACGACTCACGTGAAGCTACATGCAGTTGCCTCATAGCAATGTTTCAGCCTCCGGCAGACTGGCAGCAGCACTTATCACCTTACAAGGACAGGAAGGAGCTGCACGAATGCATCAAGGTAGCAAAACTGCAGCGCAATCACTCGGCAAAAATCTCTGTGAAAATGTAAACATCGACGAATGAAAAGAAGAAGAGAAAATCCTTGATTTTAGTTAGTAATTTGAGCATTTCTTTGAGATTGTCTAATAATTTTAGCTTTTTCTTTTTAGAGGTCATGATGAGTTTAGCTCATTTGAATCCTGGCCGGCCTGCAGTTCATCATCAGACAGTAGATTTAAAATTAGACACGATATTCCACTGGAGCACGCCTGTCCTTCACCCACATCCACAGCTGCAGATCTGGAGGGTGGAGAGCACAAAGAGGTAAAACATCGATCTGGATCAATGAATAATCAGTAACACACACGTTCACCATGATCTCGAAACACAATGCGTGCCTTCTTTCATATGTCCTTACAGAAAACCGACATGTAATAGACCAAGACCTAATTGTGATGTGAGGGAAAAGATGTTTTCCCTGTTTTTCTTGTTAGTAAAATCCAATTCAACCAAGAGGATCAGAGTCAAAAAGAGGAAGGATGGATCAAAGCATGTCCCTGTGTCAGAATGTCCTAGTCAAAGCTCAGATCTATGTGTAGTACCAGCACATCAAATCCTGATTAAATGTGCTGAAGCTTTTGGATTTAACGTCAAAAACATGTGAAAAAGTTTCATGAAACAATTTAGCAAGGCACTATATCGCTGTTATCCCAAATTACAGATTTAGTTTTTGTGTCTCAGTTAATGTACTTTAAATCTGACAAACAATACTTAGTCTTATTTTAAGACTAAGTTTTTAAAAAAACACTCAACTATAATCCCGCACAAGACAATAACAAAGCAGCATGAACGTTGAACAAATGAAAAAATCTATTATTTTAAGCGTCTCTGTGATTTTGACAATAAAAGCTCTTTGTTGAAACACGCTCTCATCACACTGTTTTCTGAATGCGAGTTCTTGTTGTAATTACACAATATTCATGTGGACATGTTTGGATTGGGGTGAACAAAGCTGTGGAAATGAACGGATTAAAAGCTTTTTTTCAAGTCGCGGTGCAGGAGCGGCTTTCTCTCAAATCGATTCCTTTGATTTCAGACCAGCGGGATCAGACTCAGTCTCAGACAGCGTTCGGGTAAATTTCCACTGGACCGAACCACTAACTCGCCTGCCCTCAATATTTTTCTAATGCAGGCCACTGGGCTTTCTGTGTTTATCACAGAAAGACTCAACAGATGCAACAAAAAAATCCACTCTGTCTGTCCCAATCAGCAACAGCAGAATGACATTAGGGTTTCCTTTGACATTAAAAAACATAGAAGAGTTTTTTATTTTGTTTGTTTTGGTTTTTTTGAAGAGATCAATAGGTTTCAATCAAATGTTAACCCTTGAGCTGAGAACGCTGACTGCGCTGCAGAGATGAGCTTCTACTGGTGATTTTATCTTTTTTCACTCATTTTTTGGAAAGGAAAATTGATTTTACTTTAAAGTTTTGGTTTCCTTATATGGTACACAATAACTGTGCTGTTATTTGAATTTGACTTTTAATTTCCATTTCATTGATACAGAAATCTAATACAAAAAACTTCCTGCCCTTCATGATAACAGACATTGTCATTTATTGTGACCACACATGTAGATATAGAACAGTATAAGATTGCAGCGCTTAAGAAAAATATTCTGTTTCGTTTAAGTTTGGAGAATTTCACGGCTCCTCCTGGTTGTACTCGGCAGTGACCTGCTGGGCTGATCTGACGATACTTAGAGAAGCAAAATCTGACTAATTTATCTCTTGAAACCGTAAAGTTCACAACATCTTCCTTCTTTTTTGTGAGAAAAAGTAGGAACAGAACTTTTTTGTGAGACTTAAAACCAGTTTCCGCTTAAGAAACAATAAGTACCAGACTAACCTCCTGGTTCAACTTTAGTAAGTTTTCCACTGACGAAACATATAAAGTCAGAAACCTTATTCTCCTCTAATCAACAGGATGATTGTAAATATATGGACACACTCCATGGTTCTGCCCAAAAGTTAATTGTTACAATAAAAGTCATGCTGACGTTCTGTTTGTGGTTAAACAGAAAAGAAAAAAAAACTTCTCAGCACTGAAAGTGTCATCCTAACAAAGATGGGCTTCGTCTTCCTCTTATATTTCATTATTATCAGCTTCGTGAAAATGTTTAACTCTCTACCTTTCTGATGCCCCAGTTTATTTCAGAGCTTCCACACATTAAAAACCTGATCAGGGTCAAGTTACTGCACTTAATTTAGACCTTTGACCTCACTAAATGATCACTAGGTTAAACTTTGATAATCAAGCTCTTCAAAACAAAATGTCTTGGATTTTTATGAAAGAAAAAAAAAACTATAGGAAAGTTCACACAGTTGCAGCTATTTATAATGCTATTTCAGATCACATGGAGGCAAAACAATGCGGAGCATGCAGGAGGAAGCATGCAGGTCGGCGGCACATGGCGAAAGCTGAATGGAGGGAAGGAGGGAGGGAGAGAAAGCAGGCGTGCCCATTCAGCATGCTCCGGGGATTACAGCAGCCTATTTAAAGTTCAGCGCCACGGAAGCTTCCCCCCACGCTAAGAGGACGGGAGGCAGATCCCCGGGACGTGCAGGACGAGGCAGAGCTGCTTGACGCTCTGGAGGGGTTTTAATTTAGAGTGTGCAGCGACAGGGAAGGCAGAGGAGACGGACTGATCAGAGCTGGAGAACCCACTAAATACTTACATTTTTTTTCCTCCACACATTAAACAGACCAGGTAGGAAAAGTCACTTCCTTTGGATTTGTAATTTTAAAAAACACTATTCAGCATCACCTTGTCAGAGCAAAATAAGTACAATAGTTGTGGCGTCGAATGTTACAAAACTGATGTTGTGTTTGCTGCAATGTGAGGTTATGCGCTGATTAGTTTCTAGGAAAAAAAGGAGGTGTGTCAGTAAGATGTTTCTGGTTTTGATCTGACAACGAGAGCCGCTTGGGAACTCTTTCATCGAAAACTCTCTTGACAAGCTTCATTCTTTACGCCTGAATCAGTCACTTATTATTCCAGTTAACTCTCTGCAGGCAATACTGACCTTTTTCATAGATGTTCAGCCCTCCCTCCGCTGTCACATTGAGGCAGCACCTCTCTCTCTTAGACAAGCAATCAGGAAAGCTGAAAATGCAAACACAGACACGTATGGCAGTGTTTATTCATGCAGATGACGAGATTACTGAAACAATGTATGATGGACGAGAGCTCACACTTTCCCAAGTTTTATCCAGAGCAGAGAACAACCTCTTAAAATCCATCAAAATGGACCAGAAGAAAGTGAATGATTCCATTAAAGACAACCTTAAATGTTTGAAATGCCCATTCTTGATGTGCCTGATTACGCTTTGTTGCTGTTTCACTTGTGCCGCTTAAGTAAATGTGTTACATCACTACGAGTAAGTACTGACAAAAAGAAACTGTATGCAGATTAGAAAGGGGGGATTTGGAAAGAGGAAGATTTCCTTCTTTTGATTATGTCAGAAAGGTTTGCTCCATTTAGGCATCGTTACATATTCATCAAATACTTTCTTCCACTTACAAAACAATTGACAGATCTCTTGCTCAAAATGTATCTCCTTGGTAGAAATGATAGTTTATGTGGTCTTTAGATGATATTAATGTAAATAAATAAGAAACCAGGACAGTTGGTCTGAAGCGTAAGCAAATGAAGGTGATGCTTGAGGCCTCCAGACCAGCAGGGGGCCTAAACGAGCCTAAAATCCCCAAGGATTTGCTAATTGTTGAGGCGTTCACCCATATCAGAACTAGCTAATAAGGTTTCTTGTTGTTGTTTTCATATTTACAATGGTTGGTCATGAGTAGATATCGTGAGCGCCAACGATTAAAAGGGCAAATAAACAGCAACTTCTGGAATTTGAAAATCCTGCTTTTCTGGTTTTAAAGTTTTCATAAACGTCACATGTGTAGTTTCCTAATCATATATTTTTAGATAATGCTGCTCTTCACTTTTTTCATTTGTTTTCATTTTAAAAACTGGAGAAATTAATCAGCTGTTGCCATACAAATGTATATATTTATAGCGTAAACGTGATGTTGACATGTTTACAAAATTATTTTCAAGTTGTTCAACAATTTATTTTTGCGTGTCTGTCGTGGAGTCGTGTGTTTTCCAGAATGAAGCTGCTGCTAAAAACGGTATTAAAATTTACACGCAGTGGTGGACTTTGTTACTTGCAACAACTTTTGGGCAACTGCCCAGGTCAGCATGAATAAGGGGTAAAAAATACATGAAAAAACAGATTAAAACAGTAACTTGTGCCACAAACAGGTTTACTATTCCTTTTATGAGCAATACAGTCATGAAAGAATAGAAAAGTGTGGATTTTTTTTCTCGTTTTAGTTGTTTTGGAGCTGCAGATAATTGTTACCTGCGAACACAACCTTTTATTTTGGCAATTTCTGTTTAATACTTTGAATTTAATGTGCATTTAAGAATTCACTAGTGAACTAAAAATGCATTTAAAGCAGAAAGCTCGTATGCTTAAGGTTATGTTTAACCTTGGGTAGATTATAGGAAATGTTTGTGGCAATGTTGTGACTAATTTGTGTTACATGGTCCCTCAAATACTTGGTTTAACTTTGGGCTTATGCCACTTTGCTCTGATTCTACTGCTGTGGATAAATGATAGAAAGCTCTCCAATGAACACATATATTTCATTTATTTATTCATTTATTATTTCATTTATTTTTTTCATTTATTCTTTATAAATGAAAGAATAAAAAAAGCATTTTTTCAACATGTTTTAGACCTTATCAAAAAGCCACTTCATCTTGGTTGAAAATTAAGAGATGTAGAAAGTAGACCGGTTCTTTACCAGAACAGATCACTGGTCGCAGAGTGGAAAAGACTCAAATTTATCTAACTTCGCCTGTATAAAAACGCAGTCAGAGGAAGAAATGAAGGTATTTCTCCACATGGTTCACTTTGACTGCGAAAGAGTGAGAGAGAGCAACACTTCAAGCACATAACCACAAGACTGAATGTATTCAGTTTTTCAGTTTCTGAATGTCTTTCAGAAAATTTGTTAAATAATTCATGACTGCTCACAGAAGATCATTTGAATTAAGTTCTTATATCTTATTTTCCTACAGATTGAAAATTTAATAAGAATATCTTTCAACAGACACACCCCTCGCTGTTCACGCAGACATTTGGAAACGGTCGGAGGGTAATTGTTGCAGACAGGTTGAACTGAAAGTGACTGAAATGTTCGAGTGAACGCCTCCACAGACGTGCATAAACATGTTATTAAAACGATGAAAACCTGTTACTATACATTGGAACAGATCATAACCAGGCCTCCAGCATTGAGCGTCGCCGCTGCTGAATGAAAACATAAAACCTAATTTTAAGTCTAAGCATTAATATTCTTCGCTCTAATCTCTCCCGTCCTCTACCATCGGCCTGTTTTGTGTTTTTTCTTCACAACTTTCCTTTTCCCCCTTCCCCTCTGTGGCCAGTGTGCAGATCTACGTCTTTGCCATCTGAAGTTGTTTTTCCCCTCCAACATCCAAGCGCTGCGTTTGCTGCCAGACCCTGACAGCCAATCCGGATCTGTGCCCAAAAATTCCTCACCACTGACCCGGGCCTTAATGTTCTGGGTGTTTGTGTGCAGAAAAATACAAACTCGGTATATTGCCCCCACATGTTTTTTTTTTCTTTCGTCTTTTAAAACAAGTGCTATACTTTCTGAGCCCCTTGTTTCTCGGGTAGGATGCATAAATCCAGCTAAACAAATAGGACTCAGTCTGTAAGACGTCTAATGTTACAGAGCTACACCTGTGTGAAACAGAGAGGAGGGACGAGAACGTGAGGACGAAACGCAGCTTTTTACAGCTGAAGATGACATAAGTTTCTTAAGTTTATTGGTAATGTCCCAGCAGCAGCAGTCTGTGTACGCTGCCACGTCTCCAATGGAACCGCCTCACTGAGTCAAGCACCAGCGAAAAAAACCCCCAAAAAAAACAACTCCACACTGCTCTCCTTCATGTTGCAATCACACTTTAGTGTTTGTCATTAGATATCCAAATCTGTCCCTCAGTGAACAATGGGGCTCAGGGGATTAACACACCCGACGGTTTTCCCACAGACCAGCGCCGAGGTGGGCATTTTATTTCAGAGAGGCCTGGGAGAGCTCAAATGAATCTTCTCCAGGCATCCGCATCCACCTTTATGCTTTCTATCTGTGTCTTTAAGAAGACGTGGAGGCTTCATTTGCAATTCCCCGAGATCACGGGGTGTTTGCGGTGTGAAATGTCTTAAGAAATCGCACCTTGGCAACACAACTTACTGAGCCGCATTCGTACTTCAATTCGGAAAATCGACGTGATTTGCTCACCGTTGCACCCAGCACTGACGCTGTCAAACACACACAGTTCAGATTAGTAACATATAGTTGTCTACGATGGTCTAAAACATTTTAAAGACAGACTGGCATTCAGATCTCAGATTGATCCGAGTTATTAGACAGTACAGCTAAATGGGTAAAAGTTAGCTGGTTGCAGGGAGTCTTTGGCTTTGCAGCAATTCCTCATACAGAGCAACCGGCAATTTCATCCTTTTAACAGGAAGAAAAGAGACACATGAACACCTTTCTGTATCCACGTGGTTGACAGCAGCAGTAAACTGATAAACGCTGAGTCAGCAGAACAAGAAGTAGGATAAAAACTGGGACCAAGTGCACCATCTCAGGAGAACGTGACATCAGAAACACAACAAAACGAATCTTTCCCTACTTTTTATGCACTTTGAGACCTCGTTGGACTTTTGAGTTTGGAGTTGATGAGAAAACTTCAGACTGTTCCTTTTGATTTTTGTAACTTGTAATGTAGAAGCGTCGCTCGTGCTACAAAAATACATAATTACTCAACTTCCTTAACGCCTCGAGTTACCTTATGTCTCTTTTACTCAGATTGGGCTCCTTTGTTGTTAATAAACTGGAGCAATAGCTGAAAATTTGTGTTTTGAACAGGGATGATGAGTTTGTAGGCAAGGCACTTTGCCAATGCTAAAAATGTTACAGTACTCTGGGCTTTTTAGGAGGCTGACTGTTCATAAATATCACATACAACCACATTAAATCATTTTGAAAAATGTATCGTGGAAACTCCTAGAAAAATAAATCTAAAAATATAGACTGGATCCGTTTATATTTAAGTTATGGATCACTAGGACACATTCTGTTTCAAACACTTGCAGTTTTTTGCCATCACCAAACGGTTATTAACAGTGATTTATTAGAGGAATACTGACAACTCTGACAATCATCCAGTCCTTGCAGACCGTAAAAAGAAACTGTAATTGTCTCTCTGGTCCCTGTGCTCCATTTTTAATGACCCATTTGTTAACCTAATTAGACTAAAATTAAAAAAAGACACTTTGTGTCTCCAAGCGAAGGACTCCGTCGTCTTCAGTCCGATGAATTGTTCAGAATTGGTCTGACTTGTTTTGGTCCGGTAAAAGAAACTATCCTGACTGAATGGTGTAAAACTAAATGCTTAAAAAAAAAAAAAAAAAGCCTGGATGAATAAAATAAGCTGGTTGGGAAGAAAATTGTTTTCCTGCAGAAATCTGGGCCTGTTTCAGCTGGGACATGCTTGCATCGCGTCACCTCGGTGTAAATCCACAGCCGACTGTTACTGGGTAGCTGATTCGTTCCTTGAAGTGCATTAGAGCGCTGACGTCCCTTCGCCAGGATTAAGGAGCGGGAGGGACGGCGGTGGTGATGATGGCACAGTAAACAGCGGCTGAGTAGCGGGTTGCTGGGCCATTCAGTGATACTGTCAGCCCACATTAAGCTGTCGTGGCTCTGAAGTGCAGCATCATAATCCCATTAAACTGTGACCCGGTGACAAGACGGGGGACTGCGAGCCGAGCTGCAGGCAGATAAACCTGCTTTATCAATAGCTGGAGAGGAAGTGAAAGTCACTGTTGGGTTCTGGTAACTCATTTTATATATATTTACATTTGTTCACTCCTCTCTGCCTTCAGACGGCGCGGCCATGGGTGTGAAGATGCTGCAGTGTTTTCCTTTCTACAGACGGTGCAAAGAGCGCTGCAAGAGCAGGGAGGCCCCCCCGGCAGCAGGTGAGAAAACTGTTCCCATTTCGTCAGGTTAATACAAACTTCTTTGTTGGGATTTCACATGGCTACCACAACTTAAATAGCAGTAGTAGTAAGTAGAGGCGAGGATATGGACTTTATGTTTTAGCGTGATATTTTGTGGTACTATAGTGGTGACTATAAGAGTGAAGATAAGAATTATTTATTGCAACTTTTTCAGGGAATTGTGTAGATACCACTTACTGCTAAATTGAGGTAGCATCGTGAAGTGGGGTTAATTGTCTCGATGCAGGGAAACGAAAGCTAGCCAGAGTTGACCAGAAGATGAATGGAGGACAATCCTATCGGAAGCAGCAAAAGATTTGCAAACAAATAAATTTTTTAGCTGAGAAAGAGCTACAACAGGATGGGTTTACGTGCGCATTAAAAACATGTTAATGGATTAAAATGGGCCGGTTGAAGTTCAGACCTCAGTCAAAAAGAACATGTGAAAATATTTGAAAAATGATCACTGACGCTGTCCAATCAGTTTGACTGAGCTTCAGCTGTTTCCTAGGAATGGGCAAAAGTTTCAGTCTCTAAGACAGAGGCGCTTCTACAAAGTATAAAAAATGTGTGCGACATTTTTCAAATCATTGATAGAATTGTTTCAAAGCATTGCAGCATTTTTGTCACATATATATAATACATGGACAATTCCAATACAACAACAAAAATTAAAGCGTATGAATACTTTTGCAAGGCAGCGTCAGTGCAAGACACCCAAACCAAAACACTACAAGTATGACAGCAAAAGTAACTGTAAAATTAGCTTCATTTTATTTATTTATTTTTTTGTCTTTTACACTAAGAAAAAATGAGAGTGACGTTAGCTTAATTGCTTTGTCTCTTTTCGCTCACAATTCCCACAGAGGAGACGAAGCCTCGTCTCTCCTCCACGACGTCCTGGGGCAGCGAGAGCGAAGCAGCGGGGAGCCTCAGCCGGGGATCCCAGCTCTACTTCTCCACCAAGGCCCGGCTGTCCTTCAGACACCAGCTGGACAGCAACATCAACGCGGTGGACGCCACCTACTGAGCAAAGCAGAGAACTGCAAGGGAGGCAAACTGACTGCACTGCATGAAGTCTTCCAGCGTGAGCTTTGCCTTTACCCTGAAATACTGAGAACCCTTGGAGGTTTTAAGTGAGAGGAAAACAGACTGGATACATCAGTTCAACAAAAAGAGAGGACTCGTTATAGAAACTGATGGGAGAGCAAAGGATGGTCGTTTACAGTTTTCTTCACCAACAAGTGCATTAGTTTTTTTTCATTTTGCAAGTTTTCTATTCAGCTCTTTGTGTTTTGATATTTGTGAGTTTAAAAAAAGACTTGTTTTCTCTTTGCTCGTCAGATCATCATGGCTGATTTTAAATTAACCTTTTTTTTTTTTTAGTTGTACAGATTATCACGACTAACTCAATCTGAAGCACAGAACTAATATTAACTTGTTTCGGTACATTTAACTTTCTAAATTCACAAGCTTGTAGTGAATTACTAAACAGTAAAAGAATGATTTTTAATATTTTTGTAATGAAGGTCAAATATCTCTGAAATTGCACATAAAAACGTCACTCCAGCTGTTTTATGTAATGTTTTGAAAAGGACAAAGTAAACTGAGCCATACTGCGACTTTTCTATTTCTCTGCTGTTATTTAATTTTCACTCTTTTACAAACTCTCAAATATGAAATGTTTTAATGGTACTTTAATGTGTTTACCTGCAACAAACTGACATGATGACATATGTGAGGATAATTAACTCACTGACAACCTAAATATGTCCTGAGCTGCAGTGGTCCGCTAACAAAATTTGTAATAAAACCTGTTTTTATATCAAGTGACTCTGACGTCTTGCTTTATTTTACATTTTCAGTCAAAAATTTACAATCACTCATCACGGGAAATAGTATTATTGATTCGTGGGTCTTTTTCCAGCGAGGACTTAATATTAAGAAACTGACTAAAAAAGGGGTCAAAAACAATTTCTCTGTTTCTCACCTGCACCAGGAAGTGGGAAAACTGAAAAAAAAGCCCTGGAAAAGAGCAACAAATAAAGCCACAAACAGATTTCAAATAACCAACCAGAACAAAGACAAAAGATTATTGATGGACGCAAATGATACAAACTGATGCGTGATTTGGTGAGGAACAAATGAACATTTCTTAAAAGAGTGTGTATGCATACATTTGGGCTTTTGTGGATCACTTTCCCTTTGCGTAGATTAGAGAAAAATCCTAAATAAATTTAAACTTTTCCAACCAAATCTTGCTTTTAGAATTCCCTAGTTTATTGCTAAATCGTTCCGCGGTGTGAAATAGACTCAAACCTGTCGTTAAATGCCCAAAATGAATATAAAATATTTGGGTTGCATAAACATTTCACAACCAAGTAGCAAAAAGTCCTCTCTCCACATTCATCTGAAACACAACACAGACGAGGCGTCTTGTCCTGAAATGTTTATTAAAAAGAGTATTTACAGTTATAAAAGAAAAAAGAAATCAGTCCAAAATCAAACTCCACACACACACACACACACACTGTGACATCCTCACTGTGTGTGCGGCTTGGAGATGACTCCGTCTGGGTATCGCTCCTTAAAGCGGGCCACGACCTCCGGGTCCAAGAGATGAATGCCGTCCAGCTGGTTGCCCAGGGTGATCCTGGACAGAGCGTGAGAACGCCAACATTTAGTCCAGGTTTAAGATTTACATTTCAAAATTCCACACTCGCATTTTCTCATATTTTTGGAACATTCTTGACCTTTGAGTGGAAAACATTTACCAGAAACCGTGACACGGCACAATGCTGAAACGCGAGTCTGATCAGGCGGTACGGCGAGAGGTTACATCACCGCTTTAAGGCCTCTAGACTGACTTTTATAAGATTTACTTTACATTTAAAACATCTAAGGATTCTTTGCAGCATCGTTAGCAATTTTTGATATATATATATTTTTTTTTCTCATAAAAAGTGAGCATAGAGTAGAGGTTTAATGTTTTAATTTAAACCCTGATTTAAGGTAGCATATAGTAAAATGGCCCCGGTTTAAGATTACATTTACCTGTAGATTCTTTCAGTAAAATAAAAAAGGTCCGTCAAACGAGACATAAAAATTATTGGTGAGGCGACAAACAAACCAAGAGCAAGAAAAAAGAATGAAAAATTTGAAGAAATCTAAAAGCAGAATCAAATTTTTTCCAGATTCAGATCAGAGTCCGTTAAGTGACGCAACAAGAAATTCAAATTCTAAAACACTTTATTGATCCCACAGGGAACTTAAATGTTGACGTAACTCAGATTAATTCAACATTCCTCAAAGAGTTACTATGCTTGGTGATGGCAGTAGGCAGGAAAGGTCTCCTGCAGCAGTCCGTATCACAGCGAATTTGAAGAAGCCTCTGACTGGAGACACTCAGCGACAAAGAGGATGCTCAGATAAACTGTTACCAGTTGGGCTGGACGTTGTGAGGTCGTCCGAAGAGCTCGATCTTCCTGGTGCCGGGCGACAGCCGCTCGATCATGCCGTAGATCTCATCTGGTTTGTGGCTGGTGGAGCGGACCTGGGTCAGAGAACGCAGACGATTACGAGCTGACAGGAACAGGAAATAATAACCCGTGTCGGACGATGATTGGTGCTTTACTTCGGCCACGATGACGTCGCAGTCCAAACCTCGGTTGAACCCCTGCGTGCTTCCCTTCACACCCACCTGAAGACAAACAAACACAACGCCCACGTGGTTTTCAGGCGTTCGCCTTCTGCATCAGCAGCAGGGAGAACGACTGATTTGACTTCAGGTTTACCAGACAGTGCTCCTTCCCGTGGTTCAGCCAGTGGCCCGTCCTGCCTGTGCGAATGATTCGCTGCAGCTGGTTGGTTTTCACCCAAATGATCTCGTCGATGCGCTCGTAGCTGAGGAGACGCCATGTTGAAACAATGAGGAGGGCAGAAGTAAAGAGCGGGTAACACGACAAACAGCAACACCTACCCCCATTGGCTGAGACACTCCCGGCCCAGTTCCATGGCCCTGTGAAAGGACAAGATCCATCTGTTAAATTTGGTAAGAATTAACTTGCCGAAATTTGAGATTGAATACACACTTGATGGGTATCAATGGAGGAGCAGTCTTATGACGGACAGAGTGTGTTTAACTGGTAGACTGAGGGTAGAGGGTTGCTTCGTTTACCTCCCAGTGACCCAGAGGAAGAGGAAGCCATCATCCTGCAAGGCGGGAATGCTGAGTTTCCTCATCTCGTCATCGGTCAGCGTGCCGTACGGCAGCTCCATGTGGATGTCCCAGGGAGGGTCGGCCATCACCACGGAGAACTTCCCCAGGATGGACATGTCCAGGAAGCGGATGTCGCAGCAGATCCACTGAGGACCAAACAGCAGCTTTACAATCCGTGGAGGAGAAACCCCCTCGTCCTTCTCGCCGGCGGGTTTTCCTCGTTGCTCACCTGCGACGGGAAGAGTTTGCCCACGTTGCTGTCGGCGTCTTCGGCGTGCAGCCCGATCTCCGGGGTCCCCGACTGGGGCCCCATCAGGCTGCTCTCGGCCTCGGGGGGGCTGTCGATCTCGTAGTGCACGTACTTGCAGGTGTCCATGTGGAAACAGGTGTTGAGGAAGGAGCAGTCGCCGAGGCTCTCGTCTGTGTGCTTGTTGATGATGCGGCTGAAAGACAGAAGTTGGAAGCTAGTTGACAAAACGCTTGGTGCTGTGAATCTTTGCCATGTATTTAAAAAATATATTTAATATTGATAATATATTATCATTTTAAATGGTAGCAAAAATTTTAAAAAGCTATCAACATTTTCCTTTGATGATTAATTATTAAAGATATCAAATTGGCTCTCAGGAACAGCTCAACCCAACATACAGTATATAATGTGCTTTAATATTCAAACCAACAGTAATAGTTTCTCATTAGTTTTCCTTTCTAAAATGAACCTCATTTTGAAAATTTAAATTAAAACTATTTTCTTACTCAAAACTTCCTAGATGACCAAAACCATGTAGACAAACTCATAGAAAACACCACACTGTCTGAGATAGAGGCATGTTTTTCCTAAATTATTTTCTTTCCTGGGCACTAATTCACTATTGATTCTTCTACAGATTTTCCATAAGTAAAGAAGTAAATAATAAATTAAAGCACAAATTAAAAACACAAGTAAAAATTGGTAGTATCAGTTGATGGCTGGAGCTTCTACAGTTGAAACATGCTTTTATGTAAAAAAACCAAAAAAAACAAAAACAAAAAAAAAACTTTATTTTGGAGTTTGTTTTGATATTGCATTTTATTTATTTATTTTTTTAAATGAAGATTTTTGAGCAGCTAAAGATTGTTTACACAGATATTTGAAAAACGTCCTCCAACTTCAATAACTAAGTGAAAATGTACACTGGTCGTTCTGATGCTGGTGTAGAATAAATATGTATTTAAAGAACAATTACAGCTCCATCTTCTGACTGAAAAGGGCATTTTGCATTTATATCGCACTGTGAAGATGTGCTGTTTAATTTCTTATTTCCATATACCTTTTAAAAGCATATACCGTACTTTTCGGACTACAAGCCGCTACTTTTTTCTCCACGCTTTGAACCTTGCGGCTTATAGCCCTGTGCAGCTTTTCTGTGGATTTTTCTTCAACCACCAGGGGGCTCTTTAGCAGGAAGTTAATCATTGGAAGTCAAAATTGGAAATCAAAGAAGAAAGCGCTGACTTACATTTAGAACAAGAACATGCTAGCAGCAGCTACGACAGAGAAATGTTTTCAAACTCATATGATGCAGCTTTTAAGTTGTCGATCTGGCAGTATAGATCGATAGCCGCGGTACATAAGCTCGGCGTGAAGTTCCGTGAACCAATCCACGGTTCGGTGTTGGAGACTGAGGGCCGAGTCCTTAATAGCAGATTTATTAAGGACGCAGCCCTCCCTGTGTCCTTGAGAGCGGCGGAGATATCAGCGGCTTATAGCCGGGTGCGGCTTATATATGTACATTTCCAGTTTTAGTTGTGGCTTATAGTGTGGTGCGCTCAATAGTCTGGAAAATGCAGTATATGTTTGCACTAAATGTTGTAAGAGAAAGTCGATATGTTCAGAATAAAACCATGAAAACAAATTGAAAACCATAACTAAACTAAAATGCTTGTTAAGCAGAAGGCGTAAACAACCTACCGGAAATGGAGCTTGGTGCAGGGCTGTGGTGTGTCTCCGGAGCGGACGCACTCCTCTTTTGTCCCGTGGTCGCAGAACTCCTGGACCTGAGCTCGACCACGAGACCTGAACTTCTCCACGATGGACTGCTCCTTGGCTGTGCTGGCATTAAGGAGCTCCAGGATCTCCTGACTCATCTTTAAGACAAAAATAAAATAAAAGCACTGACATTGAGACTCCTCTGGCCACTCTCCTGTCTATTCGGGTGCTTCCTGAAATATCTAACACAACTCTTAACCTTCTTGCTCTGCTGCTCCTTGGTGGACTGCTGGTTCAGGAGACTCTCGATCTCCATATCCACGTGAGACGACTGGCTCTTGCTGCTGCGGCCCTTCTTCTCGGCTCCGCTTCCTGTCGCCGAAGATCCCGGCAGCTGCAGGGAGGAAGCCGGCGTAATGGAGGATGCGGTCGCGTGAGGAGGAGACGCGGAGCTCTGAAGTTTAGGTGAAAAGCCGCCGAGGGTCTGGTCTTCGGCTTTTCTCTTGACCCCGGCTCTTTGCGCTCCGGACACAGAGCCGATCATGGCCCACAGCTTTGTGTGGTCCACGGCTACGACCACGGTGGTGGGCGGAGAGGAAGTTGTGGAAGAGGAGGAGATGGAGGTAGGCTGTCGGACCTCAATGAGCTCCTGGGCGGAGAACTTGAGCAGCAGGCTCTGGATGCATCCATGAGTAACCGTACCTTCTGCCTGTGTTGATAAATGCGATATGGACACGCTAAATATAGGGACAAAAGATGCAGTTGAATAGCCTTACGTCACTGTTTGGAGACTTACACTGTTGAGCTGATTTGTGATGGCCAGCGAGTCTGTGGGTAGCGAGAGGCTCAGATCGGAGAGGTATCCCAGCAGCCTCTTCTCCAGCTCAGGGTCCGGTGGCTTTTCCGTCTCCTCCTGA
Source organism: Gambusia affinis (assembly GCF_019740435.1). Classification (NCBI taxonomy): domain Eukaryota; kingdom Metazoa; phylum Chordata; class Actinopteri; order Cyprinodontiformes; family Poeciliidae; genus Gambusia; species Gambusia affinis. Next base: position 10,789,859 of record NC_057885.1, on the reverse strand, counting down.
GAAGTAGAGGGAGTTGACGGAGCTGGGCTGTCGCTCCTGGCTGTGGAACCCTCAGCGCTGAGCCCGCCGTCTGAGTGGAGAACAAGACTGATGAGATTTGTATGGAGAAAATATGTGTTTGTTTCCATTTGTAGGAAAGGAATCACAGGGAGAATAACTGGCACTTTTCATGTCAATATTCCATAACTTTGATTCGTGTTTACTGATGTACTGCATAAATGTTTGCTATGTTTGAATGGAAATATTTGAATCTAAATGTAAATTTTTGCCTATTGTGTTGGTCAGTGTTTTGTAGGTTGGTATTTTGTAATACAAAATCTGGATGGAGATGGATGGGTCCGTGGATAGTAGATTGGTGGATGATCAGCTGATCAGACGATCGATGGATAATTGAGCTATGAACAGTGGCTTCATGCTTCGATTGATGACTGGATTTGATCGTTAAATGTTACTTTTTTGGTTAGTTTTCGTATATCTTATTATCTCTAATAAATGTGAGATCCTAATAATAACATTTAAGTAGCCCGTTTTGCCATCGGTCGTTCATTTCAAATTTATAGTCAGCCATCGGATCAACCTAAACAGGTTCTATAATTTTAAAATATTCAAAATGTAGAAGGTATACATTATTTATAAAGCAGTAACACATATTTTATTTTAACAGACACATAATAGAAGGCTCTTTGAATATCTGATGCTTTCAATTAACACAATTAAATAGCAATGATCTCACTTTAATCAAGGTTTCTATTGTCTTAGCATAGTAATAACAGGAAGAGCAACGATCTCCGCAAGCTGCAGATCCCGCTCCCGCCGCCGTGCACATCCCGAACCTCACGTACCCGTACCGGACAGCTGCGCCGGGTCCTTCCGCCGTCGCTTCAGCCTTTCCCGCAACGAGTCCAGCTGCTTCTTATGTGCCTGAATGTTACTCCATGTGTCCGACATGATGAGCTCGATCACCGAGCTGCGTGATCACAGAAACTGGTCACAGTGGACCAAAACACGGTGAAAATAATCCGCGCTCCAGGCAGTGAAGTATGCGTGGTGCACAGGAAAAAAGCGCCGGAAGGAAATCTTGTTTGGCCAAAGAACCGTTCCGTTTTATCATAACGGAACGGTTAGGATAAATTCCGAAAAGCAAGGGTTATTTTGTAATTTAAGAATAACTTTTTTTGTTAGCATTCATTAAAAATATAACAGTTATGCTTAAAATAAAACACTTTTAGATTGCACGTCCTGATTTACACTCCTTTTTGGTCGGTGGCGGTATTGCACCAAATGCTTTCTCCCAACCATCTGCAGACAACCAAGAAGAAGAAACTTATCAAAGACAACTTCCGGTGTCCCTAAAAGTAAAAGCCCTTTTTCTTTGTGGAAAAATTGCTCTGTAATATTAAAATTATAATTATAATTAAAAAAAAACATTAGTAGCGGTCCATACAGCCAGGTTTTTTTGTTTAAATGTAGAACTTGTTCAAAAAACATCTGAGTTTTTTTTTTTTTTCCGTTACTCGTTGGGTTCCTCCGAAGCTGTTTTTCAAGCGAAACCGTAGCAAAGATGGCGGAGAAAGAGGAGAGTAGTGGAGCTGGAGAAGCCAAAACTGAGCTGCAGATCATCAAGGTAGGTTATCCTGGATTACCATCACTCAGTTTGATGTAAGCAAACAGAGCCTCAGACCATTGCGGGTCGTTGGTATGATATGGACTCATAGTTTGTTATTTTCAGTCAGCTGTTGTTATACGGTGTCGCTGTTACCTTCTTAAAATACACGCTTAAATAATATTCCTAAGAAAGTCTTGAATTGCGGAAATGTAAAGTGAAGTCTAAAGGCTAGTATAATTGTAGGCATCACAACAGACAGCTTTATCATTAAGTAAGTCACACTCAATTTAGAGCTCTATATCATTCCGTTTTTCCTTCATTTTATGTCACTGGTGTTCGCTTAAAGAAAGAGATTTTTGAAACAATGTCACCAGGTAACTGTGAACCTGTTCAAATGTTGAGCAGATCCATAGAACAATTCCTTCATGGATGTGCAATAGTTTTCTTCAGCTGAACAGAAACAAATCAGATGTTACTATCTACGATCTAGAGTTAGCACACCCCTTATGTTATTCTATCTAGAAACTAGGGATCAGGCCTGAAATCTGGATATAGTGATTCTCTCAGACATATAAAGACAGTTACAAAGTCAGCCTTCTATCACCTGCAGAACATTTCCAGGATTAAAGGACTATTTTTCGTCACATTGATTACTGCAATTGTGTCCTCAAAGGTCTTGTCTTGTTTTGGTTTTTCTGTCATTGTATGTTTTTTGTATCAGTGGCCTGAATTGCTCTCACCACTTGTTCTCTACCAACATAGGAGCTGGTGGACGAACTACATAACTACAGAGATTGCTACTTCGAGACGCACGGCGTGGAGGAGGCCGGTCGGAGAGACGGTGACGTCAAGCAGAAGATGGAGGAAACACTGAAGAGGCTGGAGGAGAAAGACGGTGGCTCTTGATTTTCATAATCAAAATGTTCATAACATTAATACTGTAAAATATCATTCACAAGTTATTTTTTTTGTTTGTTTGTTTGTTTCCGTCAGACATCTTAAAACACAATGCAGAGTTTCTGCTGCAGAAAGGCAGGTGTCTGAACGTGACCCCGGACTTCAGCGCTGCAGCCGAGGAGTGCTTGTCCCGAGCGGTGAAGCTGGATCCCTGCCTGGTCGAGGCCTGGAACATACTGGGGGACCAGTACTGGAAAAAGGGAGACCTGGTTGCATCCAAGAACTGCTTCACTGGTGCACTGCAGCATGTACGTCACCTGGACAAGGAGCAGTGGTTGTTTTCTCTGTAATGTTCCACTTCATCACTTCTTTATGTTTTTATTGATTGTAGGAGAAGAATAAGGTATCGCTACGCAACCTCTCCATGGTGCTGAGGCAGCTGCCAACACCCAACAAAGATCAACACGGAAAGCATGTTCTGGAGAGTGTGGACCTGGCCCGGGAAGCGGTGCAGCTGGATGCCGGTGATGGGACTTCATGGTGTGAGTAAGAATACTAGCGAGTAATCTCTAGGTGCTTCTTTAAACGCTTTACTTTTTATTCATTGTTCCACGTTTTTCAGGCATTCTTGGAAACGCCTACTTGTCTCTGTTTTTCAACTGCGGTCAGAACCCACAATTTTCCCAACAAGCTCTAAGCGCCTATGCAAAATCTGTGAGTCTACACAAGGATACAATCATTATTCCTGCTGTTAAACCTGAAAAATTTGCTAATATGGTTTCCTTCTGATTAAGGCGGCGGACAGGATTGCCAGCAGCATGCCAGATCTGCACTTCAACAGAGCCAACCTCTTCTACTACGAGGAGATGTTCGGCTGCGCCCTCGAAGGCTACAGCCGAGCGGCGGCGCTGGACCCAAACTGGGAGGAGCCGCTGGCGAAGGAGAAGCAGCTGCTGGAGTATCTGGAGAAAGTGACAGAACTCATCCAGAACAAGGTATGATAAACATGCTGCTCTGTCCCACCACTACACTATGATTTATTTTTGTTTCTTAAGAACAGTTCAGTAGTTCTACAACATAAAGTTTTAAGTTGCTCCATAGTGTTTTTTCAAGTTATTTCTTATATTTCACAGAATCTTATGTTTCTAAAAGTTTGCTATGTAGAATGCAACCATAAAACATTGACATTAATAAATGATGTACGGTAATTCAATAGTGAGATGAACCTGTCTTCTTTAGTTCGTTTGTATTGTTTTTAATGTGAAAATTTACATTGAGAATGCTTGAAAAGTGCTTCAATTGTACTGTGGAAAAAGCGTGCAATCCCGTTGAATGCTCAAGAAGTTATTTTTGACCATGAGGTGGCAGCAAAGTGCAGCTGTGGTTGTTCTCTTTCATCCCTTCTTAGCCCAAGACCTTGTTTTGTGTGTGTGTGTGTGTGTGTGTGTGTGTATGTGCAGGGCAAGGTGAAAACCCGTCGGCTGAAGACGATGTTGTCAAACCTCAACACGTCCGCTCTGGGGCCGTGCTCGTCCCCGCAGTTCCGCACTCCATCCGGTCGAGTGGGCAGCCTCGAGCCGCGGCCCCTTTCTTCCCTCACGCATGGCCACAATGGCGGGGTGGCCGCCCTGGGCAAGGTGGTGTTCAGCCTGGCCTCTCAGGATCGCATGGCCTTGTAAGTGCAACTACTCTCAAACTTTACTACAGAATAAAATAAAAACTTTAGGCTTTATAGTTTGATCTCTCAGTCAATACTTTCCTGAGAGCTGTCTTAATCATCATGTACTTAGAAATGAGAACCACTGCTGTTACATTTTGTGAGATTCTGGTATTTGCAACCACCTTACTTGTTCCCTGCAGCACGTTTGGGATGGTCGACAGTGAGGAGACGTGTTTGGTGGTGATGGTTTACAACACGGCGGACAACTGGGGCGTCCTGATCGGCGACTCCGTGGTCATCCCCGAACCCAACGTCAAGCGTCACAGCATCACACATAAAGACAAGGTCAGCATTTCCTGCGTCGTTTTGTCAGATTGCACTGTAGGGCCTGTGGGTCTAACCTCCTCATGTCTTCTTTGCGACAGTCGTACGACTTTAAAAGCATACGCGTGGATTCTCCGCTGCTCCTCATCGTCAATGGGAAGTTACAGAACGCCCAAAGTCAGATCCCGGTCTCTGTCAGCTACCACTGAAACCTTTGGCCGGAGTGAGTCGATTGGTTAGGTTTTTCCAATTTTCCAATTCTGTGCCTGATTTTTCACCTTCTTTTCTGTAAATACCCCTCACTTTTTTGGTTGTGTATATTTATGATCTTAGTTTTTTCAAGACAGGGTTATTTTATAAATGAATAAGCTTGTAATGTGGCGTCCTGAATTCTGTTTACTTGACGTAAAGAATAAATTTTTTTTCTGTGAAGTTTTTGTTTGTGTGGCATCTTAAAAAATAATCCTTATGGTTGAATCAGCGTAAAGCCGGACATCTTAAAGACAGCTCCACATGTGGCACAGCTGTTTGCAGATTTTCAATAGGTAAATAAAGTATAAAACTAGGTGCAATTCATGTTTCATTCTGTAAAAATATTTTCAGAACATTTTATTTAATATTCTCAAACATTCAGTCCCACCCTGGATTTCACATAACCATCAGCTTTGGTTGTTTATTACGGTGCACTGGTAAACATGTTTACAATTTATACCCTCAGTAATAAGTCTATCAGTTAAATAAAAAAATAAAAAATCAATATAACTACTGAATTATATTAGTCAATGTGAACTAGATGATCTACACAGATGAAAATAAAAGTCACCAAAGCTGAAAAATCTACTATTGTATCTAGAGCATATAATATAGTCAATTAATGCAAGAAATACACTTATAGTATTTATAGATCATCAGAACACACCAGGAAAAACATCTGTACATTTGACAGCAAGCATAAAAGTAAAGATTTGCTTTCAGTGCTTATTGATGAAAGGCTGGTTCTTGTCCCTGGTCGGAGAGCTGAACTGGAAGAAGGTCTTGGCTCCGTCGCCCTCCAGGCAGGAGAAGAAACGAGAATCGCCAAGGGGGGCAGATGAGAGGAACTGCGGGCTTCTCTGAGGGGTCGCCTCCCGGGCCATCGCTAAGTGAAACCCAGGAAATAGACGGACGGTATTTATCGTTGCTCCGATGAAAGAAGACAACTTCGATTAAACGACAGAGTTTATACAAGTGTCTTCTCATCACTGCCTCGCAGTATGAGTTTGTTATTTTGTTATAGCTTCTTCTGCTTAAAGGTGTTTCACCTCTGACCCCGGCCTGCATCTAACGGCATAAATATACCGCTCAGGTACAGAGGAAAAGCCGTTAAAAACATGCTACTTCTGTTACTCATTTTAAATGGACAAAAAATAAAGAGCTTTAACACCATGCACAATCATCAGAATTATTTAAGATTTGGGTGATTTGTAACACCTCTAACACATCACTATGTGTTAGAGGTAAGGTACTAATTTCATAGATCTTTCTTTAAAGGAGCTAAAAATATGCAATTTATTGGCTCTGGACTTTAATGGTCTGGAAGCAGCACACTCCGATGGGAATCACTGCATGACACCAGGAAGGATCTGAAACTACGTTCAGGTAAAACCCAACACACTCACACGCAAACCACATCCTCTGGAAGTGCTGATTCCAGTTTTACCTGGTGATGTAGTGACTAATATCTTTGAGGGGGTTTTTTTTCCCACAGGCACTTGCAAACTATCATTTAGGAAACCTTGTTAATAAAAAAAAAACAAAAAAAAAAACAGGACGGCGTGTTTGCAATACCGATGCTCAAGTCTCGATTTCCATGTTGTAGTGGCATGTCTCGCTCCCCGGCTCCCACCACCATGTTACGCAGCCTCAGGGAGTCGTACAAGCCCTGTAGCTTCTGGTACTGCCTGTTCCTCTCCATCAGCCTCTCTGACACCTCACTGTACTTCCTCTTGTACTCCTCCATCACCTGAGGAAAAGAAGATTTGGAGAGTCGTATCATTTCCAAAAGTCAAAGCCGAGTTGGAGCTATAACGATGAACTCTGTCGATCTCTGAGCATTGTGTGCAAAATGCATCACGCAAAAATTGAATTTTTTTTTTCAATTAGAAATTGCAGGATGTGATGAAGACTTTGTTTCTTAAAGTAAGCTGCAGCTAGAAGCTTTGCGGCTTACTTTCTTCAGCGAGGCGATCTCCCCCCTCATTGCGGTGAGTTCTAGTTCTCTGCTCTGGTTCTGCTGGTTCAGAACTTTCTCCATCTGCTTCAGCTGTGTGTCAGCGCGGGATAGACTGTATTCTTGGTACATACGCTCCTGATGGACCTGCACACACAAAATTTGACTACTTAGGCTTTGCTTTAAGGGAGAAAACAGAGCACGTTTTATGTGCAAATAATGAGATACTTGACCTGGTAGCTCCAGAAGGCAAGAGCACGAGAACTGATGTCCAGCACGATGTCTGGTCGCAGACCTGCCAGCACCATGGCTTTATACTCTTCAGTGGGTGACAGCTCTGTCCTCACAATGTCCAGCTTCCCGGACAGAGCAGTGGAGCATGCCGGGCAGATGGCAGGAGAGCGGCTGAACTCACCAGACCCGTGCTGATCACAGAACACGTGGGAGCAGGATGTGACCCAGGCAAAGCCGCTAAGCTTTGCCCGACACTTTGGGTAATTGCACAGCAGTGTGTCATCACCGAGAGACATGGACATCATTCTGGGGGGAAAAAAGAGCAAACTTTCTCCGAGTCCAAAATATTAATATTGGGAAAATACATCTAGAGTAGGTAAGCTAAAAAAAATCCTGGGCATTATATAAAAGCTGACAGCTCAATATCAACAAGTTCAGATTTTATTAAAGAAGTAAAATATAGATTTTAATATTCTTTGGGGGTATATCGTCAGTATCCATATGTAGAGTATTTTGTAAAACGATTAAACTGGTCAATTTTGACCAGTTTAAAGAAAATATAACAACCCTGCCAATTCCTCCAAATTGGCCAAAATGCCTGTTGCTTTCCAATTTAAAAAAGAAGAAATTTAAAGTGAAAATATTTTACTTCAAGTTAGTACGGAATTTATGAAGTACAAAAAAATGTTCTTATAAAGTACTTTTTCCACAGTATTCCTCATCAAATAATGACCCTTGAGTACTTAGACTACGTGTCAACTACTACCTTGGCTGCTAATGCTAACTATGTAAGTTATTATATTTTTTGCATCTTTTTACCGACTTTTATTTTTTTAAGACAGGAAAGCTACAATATAAATTTACATTGTGTTGTTATAAGGTAAATAACGATATTTATACATTTAAAATTAAGCTATGTTTCCAGCAATTAAATGCTAAAATTAGCTAGAGAGCTAATAGTGGTTTAGCTTGCCCACTAACTAAAGCTAATCAGGGCTGGTTGTTGTCTTCTGTGCTTATTAAAGGCGTTTTCTATTATTTATTTAATATTCATATTTTTAACACCACCTCTTACAGCGTTTTACATTAAAATACTAAAATAAAAAAATAAAACAGGCATAAAACTTATCTTTTTATCATTCAACGGCTAACTCTTACCAGTTAATTCTTCCTCTAGTAGCTGTTAGCATCAAGTGTCGCTATACTGAAGATTGAATCTAACTGTTAATACTAAAGATTATATTAGTTATAGAAATATAACTCATATATAATTAGTTATATAATATATTATATAATATATTATATATATAATTAGTTATATAAATATAACTAATATACCTCAGTATTACAACCTTCAAACTACTAACGTTGATCTAATGTACCATAAGCAAGACGGATTATGTGACCTATTACTAAATGGTGTGAATCAGTGGCATTCAAAGTGGATGCCGCGGGCCTTGGAAGGCCACAAGGGGGAGTAAGAGGGGTCAAAGAAAGCTGAAGGAATGATGAAAGCAAAATAAATAAAAATAATTATCTAATAAATTTACTAACCATACATTTTTAATCATATTTTTTAAATCAGAAAATCAAATCAGTTTTTTAATCATTAATAAAATCTAAGTTAAAGTAATTTATTGAAATGTTATTTACCATGCTCATCTTTCTGATTGGCTGCCAGTCAAATTTATTAAACTCCTTTGCTCCTCAAGCTAATGTAGCAAGTGTGAAATTGACACCTTTCTGACTAGAAAGACTGAAGAATTTATGGCCAACTAAAATCAGAAGGTATGAGGGAGCATTTATGCTAAATGAAGGTAATAATTATTGAACAGTGATTGAAAGTGAGAAAAAGAACGTTCTAAATGTTGATGTTTTTTACTTATTTTGAAGCATTGCCTGTGATTTTGCCTAGAAGGGGTTTCCACCCAGAAGCTAATGCTGGTTGTTGTTTGGTCATGGCATGGAAACGTTTGGGAACTCTTTGTATAAGTTACTGACCTACAGCTGGGTCATTTTAATTTTTACAGAATTAAAATGACATTGTGATGACTATACATCAACCTTATTCAACAGGTTTGTGTACACACACAGGACATTTCAAATTGTTGCAACTTTGCTCTCAATAAAGACGTTTAAACTATATATATAAGAAAGTTAGTCAGACTTCGGCTTCTTCGTCTCTGAGTGGATAATGACAATTTCTTACCAGCTTCATCCAAATTCGTCACAAGGTCTTTTGCTTTTGTTCTTGGGGTTGATTTTCACATTTTGCGCCAAAATCCGTTCATGTCTGGGGCACAGAATCTGTCTGCGGTATAATGGCTAGACATTCCCATGATGTTTATTCACATAATTGTTCAAAATCCTGGAAGGTGTCATAAAACTCATTGAGGTTCACAATCCTCTTCTTGATAAATAGCCTGATTTAATTTGATTTTCCATGATGTCACTCAAGGAAGCAAGTGTTTAAATGCGCTAGATCCATAGACCTGTCTCTGATTAACTCAACTGATTGTGATAAGCTTGCATAATTATCTGCAGTCTCCCAGGGAATTGTAATCTTGACTTTGCAGAGTAATAACAATCTCTCTCTTTTGATGGCATTCAGAAAAAAATAATAATTCTGGCAATTCTAGTAGACCTGAAACATGAAAGGTTTAGTCTGGTTTAATAGTCAATGAGAGAAAGACCTGTTGTTTCTCTTACATGCTGTAAATATCTGGTGATAATTTCCCTTTTGGAAGTGAATTACATAAATAAATCAGCAGCTGTGTTTTGAAGTAAAGGCCAGGTTAAACTGTAATAGTTGCTCTGCGTGTTTTAAATGTTACTTAAACATGGTACCTCCACCTACTCCTCCTCCTCTCTCTCCCCCCTCTGTAGCTTTTTTATCCATCCCTCCACGTGGTACAGGAGTAAAGGCAGGGGGTGAAAGAGGGGCATTGTGCTGTGCAGCAGTGGATCCGGGGGGTCATAGTGAGAGAGGGGAGATGCTCACTCAACTGTGTCCAGCTCGCCATTGTCGATGATTCCCCGTCTATTCTCTTCCTTTTAAATAGAGCTCCAGTGTAAGATGCAGGCTTTTTTTTTTTTGTTGAAAGGGTAATGGTAGTGGTGGTGGGGGGAGTTGTATTATGGGCTCGGTGATAACACACGAATTACATACGTGGATGTGGAATGGCCCCACTTTGTGCACCACGCTGCTGTTGATAATTGGCCCTATGGAAAGCAAAAGGTTAGAAATATTGACCGTGGCACAATAGATGCACTACCAAGTCAGAATTTTATAGAGATCAGGTTATAGGGCAACCTGCCATGCTTATAACGAGATTCACTGAGGAAGCGAGTCACCTGTTAGATTTGTTTTACTCTTTATTGTAGTTTGATCAAATATGAGATAATAACCATTATGGAATGATCACAGCGTCCCCAATTAAAAAGTCAGCACTTATGTCCTACTACATAAGTTTTTTTTAGGGTGTGGCCTTAATTGGACACCCTAGCCTTATTGTCACTTTTTATTTATAGTTTATAGGTTCGGTGTGAGTGTAAGAAAAGGCAAAAAAATAAATAAAAAATAAATAAAGCTGAGAGGGGAGGGAAGAGAGAACCCAGGGAGGTTGTGAGTTACACGCTATTGAAATGCAAATATCATAGAACAAGGAGTGGTTCAGTGTGTGTGTGTGTGTGTGTGTGTGTGTATGCATGCAGCGGAGCAGCGGTAGGAGAGGAGGGGCACAAATTGGACAAGTTTTTTTTTCTTTTTGAAGCTGGAGGGGTGCGGTGGGGGGAAGAAGGGACTTTAGAAAACAGCCACACACACACACCGCAGCTCCATATGACACGGTGCGGCCAGGCGGATTTCCATACAGCAACTCCTTTTTTTGTTGTTCTTGTTGTCTTTAACTTTCTTCAACGAAATCCGGCGCTGCGGAGATTTTACTTAAGAATTTGTGAAAACTGCGCTCATTTGGGAAATTGAATGCGCGCAGGAGCTCGTTCAAGTGCGCAAAAAAAAAAAAAAAAAACGTGTCTGGTGCCATTCGAGCGACTGATGCCCCCCTCTCTGTCTGACTCGCCGTGAATCATGTCACGCCGGAAACAGAAGAGACCCCAGCAACTCGTCAATTCAGATCCGGGGGGCCCGAAGTTGCTGCAAGGTGAGAGACTTACCTTTATCTTACTATTGTCGTTTAAATGTTGTTTTAATTCAGAGAAAATGAAGCTAGAAGAGCAATTCACTTTCAGAGTTGGCTTCAAAACTAGAGGAAAACTGAAGAGCACCAATGTTCACGTGATCATATTGCAAACAATACATCTGAGTTGATGGACCAAGAAAAGTTTACATGTATGTCTTAGGTTTAAATTAGGCAGACTGTCTATCTAATTATTTTAGTGGCTTCCCACTAAAAGAAGCCAGTCATTTTGGTGGATGCCTACAAATTTCCTCTCTGTGAAGTGAATAGAGCAGGATTAACCGACATACATCTGTTGGTCATTTTCACAAGCTGCCCATCCTTTAGGAAACTAACAGGCTGCTTAAGGCTGACTGCTAGAGCTCTTTTATTAGCATGAAGCACTCACAATAACCTGCGTGGTCAGGGGGAAGGGAAGGCAGTGCCTTTTTTTTTGAGGTAAAGATTAATCTTCCACTCCTGAATTGTCTTCAGTCTTTGCAGTCCATCTATACTTTTCTTCCTCATGCACCCCTCTTTTCCCATTTTCAACCCTCACAATGCCTCCTCCCTCCCCTTTTCTTTCTCAGCTCTATTGACTGTATACTTCTGCACAGCTGGGGGGTTGAGATGGATAAGAAAAGGTTTCACGCATTATTGCCAAGTTAATTTAGGACGTCCCTCATATCCCGCGCGTGCAATGCTTTGCAGGTAAAACTTTCAAAATCAGAAGTGCAAGTTTAGCTTTGTAGTTTGTTATAGGTTTCCTGCAGGTGCAGGTTTGTTTCTAAATAACAAGGAGGGAATTTCTGCGAGGTACAGTCTTTCATTCCATCACTATACCTCTCCAGGAGGGAGTAGTTAGTTTGTCTCTCCTTTGTTGTTACCCTCCCCCTTCTTTTTTTTCTTTTTACTCTTTCTCACTCTGTGCTCAAGATTCTGAAAGAATTTGACCCCTGGGCGGCAGAGGTCAGATTAGTTGACCAATCAGAGCATGTGGACAGTACCCAGAACCCTTAGCATGGCCTGACCCTCGACCTCCACTGTGACGTAAGGGGGGAGGGTGAATGAGGAGATGAAAGACGTAACTGCCGCAGGGACGGGGGCTGGGTTAAGAGGGGTTATGGGTTGTCTAGGTGATGTCCATTGTCCTTTAAAATGTGCTGCCATAGCAACAAGGTGGTCTGTGAGCTTTTTTGTGTGCGCAAGATGTTTGAAGAGTTTTGCTCCAGGGAGCACAGATTGAGACAAGACATTTCAAAGACTGGTGGACTGTGAGTTTCTTCCACTTGTTTATTTGCTTGTCGGAGGTCATTTCCAGGCGAGCGTTTTCTTTTGAAGCTGTAACTATATCTTGTGGTATGTAGACAAGTTTGCAAACTAAATTTTGTAAGCAATAACTAAAGTCACTGAGATAAACAGTCTAGGAACGTAACTGAATATGTGAGTTGATATTGGGAACAGAGTTTTACAGAGTTGTTCCTTTTTCCCGTTTTCTGGTTTTTAATAAGTGCTGTTTCTTTCTAATTGATCTTCAGATGACCACTTGAGCTTAAAGTCACCATCCACGTCTCTGGGATCAGACCTAACCTCATCAGGTTCTTCCTCCTCCTCCCCCACCTCACTACAAGACTGCCAGCCACCCCTGGCCACTCGCCCGTCTCCTGGAGGGCTCCACGCGCCTTCCTTGCCCAGTGAGAGCTCACCTCCTCCCCACTGGCCCAGTCACATTGCTCCCTTTACCACCTCCCTCCCCAACACCCACTCCTCCCTCTCCCCTGACTTTCCTCACCCATCATTGTCTTCCCAGACACACTCACCTCCTCCCCTGGATCAATCCTCTGGTACCCACAGCCTGAACCACCAAGTTAACACTCTGTCCATCATGACCTCTCCCCCAATGGGCAGCTCTGCCACCACTACTACCTCTTCCTCGTCTTCTTCTTCCTCCTCCTCTCAGCAACCTCAACCAGACAGCTCCAGTCCTGGTCAGCAGCAGTCTTCCACCTCATCAGGGGAGCAGGGGCAGATCCAGGTGCCCCCAACCCTGGCGGTGCTTTTAGAAGAACTGCGGGTCCTGCAGCAGCGGCAAATCCACCAGATGCAGATTACAGAAGAGATCTGTCGGCACGTCCTCAGGCTTGGAGGAGCTGTCTTTGGCCAAGATAACAATGCACAAGCTAGCGGCGCAGGCTTCAACCAGAAGTCCACTGGAACAGCATCTTCATCACCTACACATCCTTCAACCAATACTCCAGTAACCACAGCTTCATCCCTGTTGAGTGGACTTCCTTCTTCCCTCTTTCCTCAGCCAGCCATCTCCAAATCAGGTACTTCGCTAATCAATGGAGATAGACCCCAATCCTCAACTTCTAGCTCATTTTCATCATCCTCTTCTTTAGCTATTTCTTCCAGCATCAATTCATCTGTTGCCTCCCTGCACCCTCTGTCCTTGTCCCTGGGCCTGTCACCACGCTACCTCCATGAGAAATCATCCAACACCTCTTCGTTTGGTCACAGCAATGGCATCAGTTTCCAAACTCCTTCCCTTCCCACGACCAGCCACTCACAAGACATTCAGTCAAGCTCATCTCTTATCTCTGCCTCCTCGTCAGGACGCCCTCAACATGTCTGCAGGTTCTGTGGGAAAGTCTTGAGCAGTGATTCCTCCCTCCAGATTCATCTGAGGTCACATACAGGTGAAAGGCCCTATCAGTGTCCGGTGTGCCTGAGCCGTTTTACAACCAGAGGAAACCTCAAAGCCCATTTCCTGAGACACAGAGAGCAGAACCCAGAGCTGTCCCTTTCTCTGCTACCCCCTGCACTGTCAGAGCAAACACAGAGTGGATCAGCCCCAGGTTCAGTTCAAAGGAGAAGAAAACGGCGGGTTGATGATGATGAAGCATATAATGGAGTGAAAGGAAGTGTTCCCGGTATAACAGAGAGCATGGCTTTAGGATTACTGTCTGGTGGTTCGACTAGGTCCTCACCTTCCTCTTTACCTCTGCCTCCCTCAGTGGACATGGCTCTTCTGTCCACAGCCCATTCACTGTTACAGTTAAACAGAGCATCAGCAGCTGTTTCTAGCACATCTAGCACTGCTCTCTCTTCATCATCTCCATCTTCCTCTTCTTCTTCTAGTCAGTATAAAGGAGCTAAACAACAACGGTTTGATGAAAACACTCCTCCTCACTCTTCTCTTCACACAACTTCTCCATACTCCCAACTTGCCCACCTCCCCAAGATACTTTTTCCGGGAGGTGCATCCCCCCACCACCTTGCACTTCTCAGGCCTCCAGGTCACCCATCCACTTCCCACCTCTCCTTATCTCATCAGCTACCATTCCCATTCCCTCCTTTCCCAAAACCGCCAACCTCTTCCCCCTCCTCCTCCTCTCCCACCACCTCCACCCAGACCTCAGACACTTCCAAGTTGCAGCGGCTGGTGCAGAAGCTAGAAAAGCAGCCACAAGGTAGTGCCTCCTCCTGCCTTTCTGCCTCCTCTCCTTCCACCTCCTCACAAACCTCTGCTGATGTTAATGGTGATACAAATGTACGTGACCTGACTACCACCTCAAGTGCCTATCGCAGAGAGATGTTGGCTGCTCTCGGACTGAGCCCAAGTGTCAGTGCTTCAGTGACTGGTCAGGGAGTCTCAGGTTCAGGTCCTACAACTACCACTTCAGCCCTGCCCACAGCCCCGGTTGCTAATCAGTGTGGAGTATGTATGCGTGTTCTCAGCTGCCCCAGAGCTCTTCGGTTGCACCAGGCCACACATCTGGGAGAGCGCCCCTTTCCTTGTAAGCTTTGCGGCCGTTCTTTCTCCACAAAGGGCAGCCTTAGGGCACACCTGGCCACTCATCGTGCCAGGCCCCCGAATGCCCGGGCCATGAATTCTTGCCCACTCTGTCCTCGCAAGTTCACTAATGCCTTAGTTCTACAACACCACATTCGTTTGCACCTTGGAGGGCAAATACCACCTGATGAAGAGATTCCTCCTGACGATGGAGCAGAAACAGAAGGCGCTACCTTTAAAGACAGTCATGGCGAGCCTATTAGCTCCCTATCAAAAGTGCAAATCCTTCCACTTGCCTTAACGACAGGGTCCAAGTCTTCAGTGGATGCTCTCAGCTCAGGATCCAGTTTTAAGCAGTCCAAAGCTACTGATTCAGATTTTGTCAAGAATGAAGAATTTGAGCGTTCAATTCCAAGTGTTAGTCCACCTTTAAGCTGTAATACCCCCTCAGCAGGAGCTGATAAAACTCTGCAGCTTGCAGTAATTGCCTCAGCTGAAAGCCCCACAGAGGAGAAAACCCAGATTGATCTGGGCTCTGCCAGTCCTTTCAAAGCACCCTTACCTAGCTCTCATTCAGTTGTAGACAAGGTAGAATCTGTTTCTGATGATACTCCTCTCTCCCTATGTGTTTCAAAGCCTGGTGTTGATAATACTACAACTAGACTAGTTAACAGTGATGTACAACATTCCCCAAATGAGCATATACAGAGTCCCAGTCATATTCCAGACCCCCCATCTGCGGATCCTGTATCTTCACTTTCACCGCCCACCAGCCCTGGAGCTACCCCAGAGGTAGAAGAGACTGGAAGTGGTGTTAAACAGGAGCTGCGAGGGAGAAACACTTCCAGTAGTAAAGGGAAAAGCGATGCTACTACATCCAGAGAGTCTCTTTCTATGTCTGAGCCAGAACTGGGTAAGGAAGAACCAGTGAAGGACGATTCAGCTGCCCTAAAAAAGCTGTCGGATAACCCAGAGACTCCTGCAGGGGCATCAACACCACATGCCCAACCTGCTCGACCCGACAAGCCCTACAGCTGCTCCCACTGTGGAAAGGCGTATGCCAGCCGAAGTGGACTTAAGGTATAGTTAAACAAATAAACATTTGCTAGAATATCTTTAAAGTAATACATTCAAACCTATTGGTAACTAGTTGTGTTTCTTCTCATCAACAGGGTCACATGAAAACGCATCCTGGAGTGTTGACGACTACCCCTTGCAAGGCTCAAACCAATGAAAGTGACCCTTCAGAGGACCGTGGTACTTCAAATAAAATCTCCGCACAGCAGGAGGAAAAGCAGGGACTGGCCCCTGAGAAAGGTGACAGCACAGATCTGCTCCCAACCAGTGGTGGCTCTGATGTGACCACTGACACCATGGACATTACAACATAGGATGTGTTTCAGTAGATCCTGACAAAGGGAATGTATTTTTAATAGAATGAGAATTGTTTTGTAGAGTCTGTAATTCTAACTCATAATTAGTATTTGTAAAAGAAAAATAGGTATAGTATATTTTTAGTACTATGACAAAAAAAAAATGTTGAATGTAGTATTTCTGCTGTCTATTTTTGTACTTCAAAGACCACAGTGAGGCCTTATCCTACACCCTTCAACGCATTGTTCACTTGTACTTTGCTGACACATTTCAGCATGTACTGTATAATATCTTTCTTACAAGAAGTGTATGTAGATTTTTTTTGTTTGTTTTTTGAAAAGGAGTGTCCGGAAGTTTCATACCAAAACAGGCCACGTTTATAATGGCCACTGAGCTGTACATAAAAACTGCGGTTGCCTTTTTTTAAAATCGCTACTGTTTTCTTTCCTTTGTTTCAATGCTGCTTAATGAGTGTTTTCTTATGTACTGAGTTGCACTGTGCTCCACGCTGCCGAAACATCTGCTGAACAAACTCACCCCTACGATGACTGTAACTATGATGATTGTATTATCAACTCCGGGTGGTTACAGTAAAACCTTTTTGATGATGGTGAATGCCTTCCCCGTTGTTTTTTCTCTTTTTTTTGTGGTGCTATCTGCAGTTCTGAAACCTCCAACAAGGATGAACCCCATCCTCTTACTGCTCCCTCCACTCGATCCGCTGCTCTCTCTCAGCGCACTTGAGGGTGCTTCACTGCTTCGTAAATCGTATGCACTCACTGGAGTCTCTGCTTTGCTCAGTTTAGTATTTGTATGCGTTGCCTTCTCCCTGCTAACTCCCACTCCCCCACCCCCCTCCTCTCTTTCTTGTAGCAATGACAGAATGTGTTCCCACGCTTCCCATGTGATGTTAAAAAAAAAGTAAATAAAACAATGGCAATGTGAAGTGGAGACTGGTTTGTTGCTTTTTTTTTTGTATGTTCCTGTTTAAGCCTCTGTCTCTGTGAATTCATTTATCTGTTTAAGCATTCTGGTTGCATGACTCTTGTTCTCTGTGAGCCTGTATGCACTCTGTTGGTCAGTTTTCTCTTGTTTGTTCCAGTTCTCTGTGTGTCTGGATTGGAGGAGGGAGGCTGGTTGAGGGGGTCTCCTTTGTTTGAGGAGCTAGGCTGGCTGTCTCCTAATTCTGTCTTTTAAGCCCTCAATGTCTTATAATATGTTTCAGTTCCCCAGCAGTGTGTATGTGTGTGTGTGTGAAAAGAATAATCAGAGCCTGTATGAGTGTTATTGAGGGTGCAGCTGTAGAGGCAGTCACCTCCCTCCCTCCCTCTCCCCGTGTCATTCTCTCTTTCATACGCAGTCTCTTTCATTTTCTCTTTCATTTCCCTCCATCGCTCTCTGCATTCACCCCCTCATCCCCTCCTTCCCACCCCATGTAATGAGCTGACACACAGGAAGCTCTAATCCTCTCACAATACCTCCCCCCTCTCCCCCATCAAAAAAAGTGACTGGAAACGGGACAGGGGGCAACAGGGACCAACCTGGTCCAGCTGTCCCCAAAATGGCCGCCTTTAATCCGCCAACCCCCTCCGTAGTAGCTTTTTTTTTTTCTTCCCTTTTTTGAGCCTGTAGGGGATCCAGAAACCATGACGACCAGTAACCAGGGGGAAAGAATGGCCAAGAGCAGAGAGGAGGACAAAAGCTGTGAAAGGAGCCATGTGTGAGAAGTTTGTCCACATGCGTTCATGAGTGACAAGAGACATGTCTCAATCAAACGGCAACGAGTGAGAAAGTTGGTGGTTCTGAGAATCCCAGAGAAGGTGACCATGAAGGCCCTCTGGTGTCCCAGCTTTGATCACATGCAACCTGGTCATGACTCATCAGCACACATTAATCACCGGCCTATGGCCATTCACTGTAAAAACTTATTAAAGGTCTTTAAGGACACATCTAGAGCCCATAAATGATGAATCAACACCAGTTTAGAAGACTAAGTGGCTGCTATCTCTTCATTGGCCTCTAATTCATTTGATTACAGTAATTAAAGCTGCCATTCAAGCAAGACATGAGCACGTGCCCAGATCAGTTACAGATAAAGAAGATGGTGAGTGCTTTATTTATTGAGAAAAAAATGAAGCTGCAAATGTTGTAGCAAATTTTAGTACTTAGTACTACTGCATACTATTATAAACAAGAAAAGGGTTACACATTATCGACAAAGAGGAACTACTTCAGCTTGATTGATCTTGATTTTTGCTTCAAAGGTTCTCAAGAGTGAAGTTGAAAAATATTGGCAAACTTTCAGCATTAATTGAAGTCATGCCCCAGGAAGACTTTTCCTATTATCTGTTTGAAGTTAGGTGATGTGAGAATAACATCAAAGCCAACATCACCATTCTCTATGTTTGGATTCAAAACCACTAACGTCCAACAACAACATGAACTGTTGTTAGCCATACAAGCTAAAGGCAATGAACACCATGTTATGTTAGAAAATAAAATAATTATTCTGTATCTACACTATTACCAAAAGAACTAGACGCAGCATCAAGTTATTCAGCTTCACTTTAAAGCCACAAGAGGGAGCCATAGTACACCAACTATTTTGGTCTTGCTAAAACAGAGAAAAGTTTGAGTAAAACGTGACGCCACTTTGGCTACGTCATAAAACGTACTGTCAGTGGGTAAAAACATAACTTTTGAATTGTGTTATTTTTATGAACCCAGATTAAAGAATACATATTTTGAGGCTTATATTCTGGTTTTTGACGTTTTCGTATAGGCCTACTGTCCAGTACTTAACATAAGTTTAGCTAATAATAGGGCTATTTTAGACTTTCTACGGTAGGTTTCTCTTTCTATAGTCATTTCTAAGATGTCTGCGTTAGAAACGTCTCCAATAGTTTCTTAAATCTTTTTTTGTTTTAAATCTCAGGACGTCATTATTAAAGGGACCCCGCCTGGGTGTATCAGTCGTTCACTTAACCTAGGACCTTGCTTGGCTTTCGTTAATATGTTTCCTCATTTATTTTAATTAAGACACTTGTATTAAATAATAATTATCTCATTGCAGGCCTTTTAATGTCCGACCCGAAACTCACTGGAAGAAGACACACTGTCTCAGTTTTCCTCCTGCTAACGCGTCAGAAAGCAGAAGTGCAAATAAAAGCCCCAAGTGCATCATCAGCTGGGCAGAGGAGCGGCTGTGAGCAGAGTCAAAACAAGAGGAAACAGCAGCACAAAGGCAGAAGAGAGGAGGAACACACAGGAGGGGGGCTTATTATTGACTGTAACACTGAGGAGGAACAATGATATCTCAAGCTGGCTCCCATTACTGAACAGAAACAGGACTTCACCTCATTTGTAGAAACGCTGCTACCCCAGCCTCCAGGACATCAGCAGGACTGGTCCTAAAGGCACAAGGTGAGTCTTCCTCTAACAGCTGCCTGTATTCTGACATATTGAACCTTTTCCCTAATGATCCAAACAGGAGAAGCTAATAGAGGATAGTAGAGCACAGCACTGGCTCCATTTAGCCCATCATTTATTAACTCATAGTGTCATTGCACACATGTTTGATTGGTTTCTGCATGTGTTGCTGAGAATTGTAGGGATTGTGTTTTGGATTTGTGTTGTTTTCAAGGTGTAAGACGAGATGTGCAGATTTGTTGGATTCAGACAACCAGGGGTTGTGTTGCTACCTCAGGTCCATCTGCCACTGTTGAGCTGCCATGTAGGAAATAAAGGGATAATTATAACATAATTGCGACAGACTGGCGACCTGTCCAGGGTGTACCCCCACCTGGAACATTAGCTGGAGATAGACACCAACACCCATCCTGACCCCACTAGGGACAAGGGTATTAGAAAATGAATGAATGAATGAATGGATGGATGGATAATAACATAATGTCAGTATGCTTTGTTTTTGATTTGCTGATGACTGGTTGAGTGAAGAGGAATTATTCTGGCTTCAGGATGTAACCTTCGCGTACTTATCAGCAGCTTTTGGACCTTGCTCTCTGTTTCTGTAAGAGCCTCACCTCTCTGTGTCTTTGGCACATGAACGGGCACTCAGTGCACTGTCCTTCTTCGCAGAGACTCCTTCATGAAGCCACGTGGTGCTGGTCTGCTGCTCCCTCCAGGTATCTGAGACGTCCAAGGCTTTTACTGTCTCCTTCTGAGATTCTCTTTCAGCTGCTTTTCATTTTCACTCCCAGTTTCTGGTGTCGAGTAAGATATCCTGTCATTGACAACGCTCAAATCAGGTCTGATTACCCTCTTCAGTGTCTGGTCAAATAATTTTCTTATTTTATGTTTATTGTATTTGAATGAATCTTTAAACCTTAATCTGTCCATTTGAGAGACTCTGTTTTTATATCCTTTTTTGCCTTGCTTCTTTTCACCAAGAGGAAATAAAGGCTAAAATGTGGATAAGAAGTGATCCAATTCCAGACATGTAGCATCCTACGAACATGTTGATGTTTCCAAATTTTATCACTTTGTAGCTGCAAACTTGAATGTATTCTAATGGGGTTTTATGAGCTAGACCAGCAAAACCACTTGATTGTGACGTGGAAGGAAAATGATGTTTTCGAAACTTACAATAAAACCTGATCTGAGTCTGTGTCAACACTTTGTGGAACCACCTGGCACTGCATGTCGTTATACGTCTCTACCAGCTCTGCAAATCTAGACACTCACATTTTTGCCTTTTATTCTTTGCAAAACGTCTTAAGCTGAGTTAACGATTGAACGAAGAGCATCTGTAAATGACTATTTTCAAGTGTTGCCAATGATTCTCAGTGGGATTTAGATCTAGGCTGACTGAATCATTGTACCACATGGATATGCTTTGATGTAAGCCATTCCCTTGTTGCTCTGGTTTTGTGTTAGGGGGTCACTGACCTGCTGGAAGCTCCAGACTCAAATCTGTGCAGCTTCTAACAGGATTTTTTTTCAGCGCTTGCCCTATATTTATCTTCATCCATTGGGATGAAGGAGCTTTGCAGAGCTTCTGTGTCCCTACAGAAGAAAAGCATCACCACAGGATAATGCTGCCTCCACCGTGTCTCACAGTGGGGATGGTGTTTTCTGGGTACAGTGAAGTGTTAGTTTTCCATGCCACATTGTTCTTCATGTTGGTCACACAAAGGCTGCATGCAAATGTGATTACCCCATTTCTTTCACTTCTTTCACCAATCAAACCTATAAAGCTAATCACTTGTTGGAGGTCAGAGCTGATTACCCAATCAGAAATGTGAAAGGATTTGCTTCTTGCGATGTCTGCCTCATCATCATTATCATCATCAGACTTTGCCTGCTGAGGATGATGAACTTTGGAAATCATGTGACCTGTATCCCCTGTGCTGATACTCTCAGTGCGTGGGCGGCTCTGAGGCTCAAACCAGCGTCTTGGTCAGTTTTCCTTCCTCAGCTTTTGGTTACCATCGAGGAGCGTGTTTGCTTCCCCTCCCTGTCTCTCTGTAAATACACTCAACCTTAAAAGGCCATTTGCAGCGGGCCCCTAATGGCTCTCCAATCCACAAAACTGCTCTCCAATCCAGCAGTGTCCTCAGCGGTGGTGTAATATGTTTTCATGTATGTTTGTTCTTCGTTTGCCGTCCCAGGTGTGGGAAATATGTTTTTATTTGGCTGGCCTTTTAGAGTTTGTTGGGTGTTTTTGTTGCCGGGAATCAGTTTCCATGGTTGCAGCCTCACTGATACCTTCTTGTGTGTTTCCTTCACAGATGGCGGGAGATAAACGAAGATAACCGAGGGGAGTAATTTCATCATCAACCCCATTTTTGGGCAAAAAAAAAGTTACGTCTGGGACTCCAACACCAACCTGAAAAACTGCTAACTTGAACTTGAACAATGGCGTCCTACACCCCATCTCCCACGGCGGAAGGGACCAACGGGGGCCCAACGTCTGCTAAATCTGAGAGCTCCGAGGAGTCCATGAAGCTGAAGAAGGAGATCTCCCTCCTGAACGGGGTCTGCCTCATCGTGGGGAACATGATCGGCTCGGGGATCTTCGTCTCGCCCAAGGGCGTCCTCATCCACAGCGCCTCCTACGGCCTCTCCCTGGTGGTGTGGACCATCGGTGGGATCTTCTCCGTCTTCGGGGCCCTGTGCTACGCCGAGCTGGGGACCACCATCACCAAATCGGGGGCCTCCTACGCCTACATCCTGGAGGCCTTTGGTGGGTTCCTGGCCTTCATCCGTCTGTGGACGTCCCTGCTGATCATCGAGCCGACCAGCCAGGCCGTGATCGCCATCACGTTCTCCAACTACATGGTGCAGCCCATCTTCCCCACCTGTATCGCGCCATACTTGGCCAACAGGCTCCTGGCTGCCGCTTGTATATGTAAGTAGACGCAAGTAGGAGAAAAAAGTGTGGATTTTATTACCGCGGTTGCACATTTGGAGAGAAATCATGTGAGCTTTAGGGAGTGGAGAAGTGAAAGATGGTGACACCATGGCTGCAGTCAGCAAGTCTGGAGCAGAATTAATTGCTGAGCTCAGATGAAAAGGGGAACTGAGCCACCCTGAAACCTCAGTCAGGAGTAACCAACCGGGGGAAAAGTTATTTTACTCAATTTAAGAAATTTAGAAACCGCGTTTACAGGTGGGCCTTTTTAACTGAGTCGGAAACACAGCGAGGTTCCTCATAGATGCTTGTTCAGGTAACTAGAGCCAAACAGTTAATAAAATAATCAATAACTCATCGAACTGCTCACCTGGGAGGATTAGTAGAGAGGGAACTGGACTCAATGTTTTAATAATGCTTATTAAAACATTGCCTCACAGATAAGACCTTGGATTCAAGATAAAATGCGCTCACGTTGTGCTCAATAGTTGTCAGGATTACTCCTTCTTACCTGGAAGGAATGCATTAACAAACACACACACACACACGCATGGTCCATTCAGCGATAAGCAGCACTTAAAGGCGGAGCTGATAGCGGGGAGGTAAAGTCCTCGCTGCAGGGAGACTCTGACCTGAGAGGCTAACAGGCAGCTGACAGCTCAGCACATCAGCAAACCATAAAAACCCACTTCCTGTTGGTTCCACTGAAAACAACATGATCAACTCTGGACATCCACAAAGTTTTCACACCCCTGGTTAAATGCCAGGTTTTATGATCAGCCTGTAATAAAAAAAAATACTTTTAAAAACACCTTTAGTGTGACGCATAACTCGTAGAATTCAACGGGAAAAACAAAAGCAGTTGTAAATCTAGCATTTTCTTTAAAATTAAACTTAGTGGTTAATTTTAATATTCAGCCTACACACATAGTAACTCTGGCTGATGATAAATGTTCAGCTGTACTTGTACGACAGTATTATTAAGACGCAGCTACATGAATGTTTACTAATGATTCCTTCAGTAAAGGATTAGCTTAAAGTTGCAGATAGTTTTGTTTATTTTTTATTTGACTTGTACAGGATTTAGGTCACATTTAAGGTGGAAATCATTTTGACTTATGCAGCTGATTGTGGGTTCCATAGATCAGCTGTATCACCTCGTTCTGTCAAAGACAACTTAATCTGTTATAAAACGGATGATTCTCAGTCCTAATTTAACTCCACACTATCTTTTACAAACACTGTAATCTGGATCTATTGATGATGAGTAATTGATGTTTCCAACTTGCTAAAACTTAGACACTTTGAATCAGGTAGATGAAATCTATTCAGTCTTCTCCAGTTAGCCTAAAACATTTTGTTTTTCCTTTAGCGACTGGGTTTAGAAAGCTCCTTACCGAGATTTAACTAAGCAAACACAGATGGGCCTCCCATTGGATAATTACTGTTTCTGCTGGCAGCAAATTATATTTAACCCTAACTGATTCAGTTAAGTGTTTCTCAATTCTTAAACAGTCATGTTGGAAGACGGATACTGTAACCATGGAAAAGGTGATAATCTGCAGCCATGCAAAAAAAAAAAATTAAATAAATAAAAAATAAAAAACATATCTAAGGAGATTGCTGAAACTATTGAAACTGGGTTAAGAAGTGTGAGGCTGGTCAAGTGCCATTAAAGGAGGGCCATACTTCTATTTGGGTCTCAACTGATTCTAAAAATATTCCAAGTGTTTAAAAAAACCACCTAGTCTATAAATTGATGTTTTTTTTACGTCTGAAAAATGAGTCGTTTCAAAAACCAGCCGATTGTGAAGCGACTTTCGACTGGCAATGTGCTGTTACCTAGCAACCCCAGCGAAGCCCAGCTTGTCACCTAGCAACCTACATTGAGCTCCAGTATGTTTGGTCAGCTGGTTTTACCGCTGTATCTGCCGTACAATGGCTGCTGGAAAAAAAAGAAGCTTTGTTTTTGATGTTGTTGACTTAGCATTCAGAAACCACTGAGCACTCTTGGTTCCCCAGGAGGCTCAACTTCTGCTTTTCATAGATGTACGGTTGTATAATTGCGCATTTTTACGTGCCAGTGTAAACATTGAAGTGGAGGTTCATGGCCAGCAGCAGCTCATTTAGATTTAAAGTGACAAGAGGCCTTAAAAGGCCTCCAATTATAAAGGTCACTTTATAACTACACATAAAGTGACATTTATATCTAATTATTTAGGAGTTTTCTGACTGTCTCTCTGCAGTCACACCACTTTAAACCCACAGGGGGCAAACTAAATCACTGTAAAACCTCATCAAGTGCTCTTTAGAAATTACCCAGGAAGCAGAAACTTGTATTATAAATTGCAGGACACTTACCAAAAAAAAAAAACCTCTCAGATGCAAGGATTTGTGGTAAAACAAGGAAAAATGAAGGAAGATTTATTCAAGCAAAAAGCAGTTACAGGTTTGCATTTCCAAAACAAAAGTACATCCTAAGAAAAATATCCTTCCTTCACATCCGAAAAGAGAAGCCCAGCCTCAAAATGCAATATCAAAATCCCCCTAACAGAAAACTCTTGCAAAACTCCTGACCAACATTAGTTCCCTAAGCTTTTATATGAGTGAATATGCGTGATTAACACATAAGGAGGGTTTACAGGGAAACATGAGAAAGTGAGAGCAGAGTCTCTGAGCAGAGGGAGAATGTGTTGATGCTTTCTATAGAGTTGCTTTCTGTCCGTATCTCAGTTTCACCCGTCTCCTTGGATACTTGTGGGAAGCTCCTCCGTCCGCCGCCACACGACTCCCCTTCACTTGGCCTTGAATCCTTTTCTGCGGCTTCTGCTTGCTGGGAACTGAGTCACCTGAATCCAATAATCTGAAGGTCTTTTCATATCAGACAGAGGGCCGACGTCAGGGCCTTCAGCACCAAGACATGGCAGTGGCTTGGATCTCAAAGTTGCATCCCATTAGGACGGAAACGATTAATCGTGATGAATCGATTAGTGAAATAATTAACTCAGCAATTGAATTAATTAACTAGAGTAAGAAGAAAAGGACATTTGCTTAAAGAACAGCACACTCAGATCAGACACTAAGCCAAACCTGTACAAAATCATTTTACATTTAAGGTCAAATAAAAACTCTGTTTGTAAAGATGCTCCATCCAGAACTTCTCGAGTTGTTTTAGCTTCACCTGATTCAAATTATGTAACAAAAAAAACGTCTCATATTATGCAGCTTTTGCTGTCCAAAATTATTAATTAGATGATGCAAAAAATAATCTCCAGATCCGCCCAAATTAGCATTCACTAGAGGGATGCTGTTGTATTTTGTTAAATAAATGTTTATTTGTATTTGTTAACGTATTTCTAATATTGTATAATAAAAGCTTAAGAAAAATCTGTATAATAAACCAGAATGTTTCTAGATTAATCGATTAATCATCGGGATAATCAACTGAATTTTTGATTATTGAGATAATCTTTAGTTGCAGTCCTACATCAGATGTCTAGAAAGTGAAATATTGATTTATTCGAAACCTTTTTAAGCAATTTAATCAAACTGAAGAAATAATATTTTATTCATGTTCATTTTATTTAGTTTATATCTGACTGTTTTGGAACTTTTTTCTAAATATCAGGTCTCTACAACGTTTTCAGGATTCTGACTTTTAAGCACACACTTAAAACTAACTCACAAATATGTGATGCTTGTTGGTTTTATTGCGTTTGAATAGACTTCCTGTTGATCTCAGACCTGTTGTGATCCTCTAAGTGTTTAAAAGACAACATTTTCCCCAATAAGTCTGTTAAACTAGAGACACCCATAATTAAACGACGTCTCAGACTCTTCCAAAGACATTTTTACACAACCGCTGAAGTGTGAAAAGTGAAAATGCTAAGACTCAACCTGCTCTGTCAGCTGCTTTGGAGGGCAACTTATTCTATCAGCATTCATAAAACTTGCACACAACAACTAATACTCCCTTCTGGAGAGGGAGTGAGATAAAAAAAAAAGTACATTTGTAAAAAAGTGCAACTATGTGGAAATCTTCAAGTTTCTGTCTTTATGGATCAGCTGCTGATAAGAAGACAAACACTGTGACGCTGCTCAAGGTGAAGGAAGACAACATGTCAAAGGAAAGCAGCTGAAATCAGTTTTCTTCTATCGCTGGTTTGATAGGAGCGTAAATAGTTACAAATTTAAATACTGAGCTGAAGCGTAAACACAGGAGGTCAGTTTGGGATTACAAATCTCCCTCTCAACCTTTTGAAACCTGCCTTTGCAACAGTATCCAATCCCGTTGAATCTCGTCACATTTTGTCATGTTGTTCAACATTCAACACACTGTGATGTGAGTTTTAGTTTATTCTCAGTATAATTCTTGGAAAGCCTTGGATGTTTGTTAGGGAACATTAATGAAACGGCATCAACATCTCACAAAGAGAAAATGTTGAATTCATTAAGTGAAAAAGTTGAGGAGTTTGGCACAACTGCTGTCCGAGCAAAACATGTTTATCAAAATCAAATCAAATCAAATCAAATCAAATCAAATCAAATCAAATAGCTGTGGCATCCACAAATCTGGCTTTCATGGAAGAAAGCTGATGTTCAAAGAAAGCTGAATTTAGTTTTCTGTTTGGCCCAAACCATGTTGGGGAAGTAGCTAAAATGTGACAAAGATGCTCTGGTCAGATGTTAGCAAAAGGAAACTTTCTGTTCTGTGTGTGACTCATTCATTATGTGTGGATGACAGTTTCCTTCTGAACAGAAAAAACCCCAGGGTGATGCACAGTGGTGGCAGCATTATGCAATAGGAATGCTTTTTTTTTTTTCTGCCGTGACGGGGAAGCTGGGTAGAGTTAAGGAGAATATGTATAATACCAGACGTTTAACTGCTGCAAGCTACAGAAAGACTTACGACTTGGGCAGAAACAGCCTAAAGATAGAGCAGAAGATTTGTTTAGATCAAAGTATGTACATTTATTAGTGGCCCAGTCAAAGTCCAGATCTACATCCATCTGTAATCATGAGGTTCACAGATGCTTTCAATTCAAGCTGACTCAGCGTATGTCTTCTTGAATTCAAATTCAAGCCGCACTTTTCAGATGTTCCCCTTATATGGAACAAAATGTAAAACCCTGCATCAGTCCTACACTTCAAATCCCAGCTAAATCCACTGCAGTTTGTGGCAGAGGTGTGACAGAACGTGAGAAGATTTAAGGGCCTGAATCCACGGGCAAGACGCTGTACCTGCATGTGTGTGTGTGTGTGTGTGTGTGCGTGTGTGTGTCTCAGTGTGTGAGCGTCCGCCTGTATGTGCTGCTCTCAGCTGTTTCCTCGCCTGACAAACAACAGGCCGCTCCGCTTGAGTCAGCAGCAGCGTTTCCTTAGATCAGCCACACGGAAACATTCTGGCGCACGCTGGAGTTTACAGACCACACGTCTCCACCGACTCTCCTCTCTGACTGACTGGTTGGCTGCTCCCCTCGCAGGTCTGCTGACCTTCGTGAACTGCGCCTACGTGAAGTGGGGCACCAGGGTGCAGGACTTCTTCACCTACGCCAAGGTCATCGCCCTCATCGCCGTCATCATCACCGGCCTGGTGAAGATCGGACAAGGTCAGCTCAGCGAGTCGCCGAGCCGACAATAAACGTCAATGATTAGATGATGTGGCAGAATATTCTGCTGTTTTCTCATTAAAAACAGATTAATGATTACTGAAAGTGTTTTTGCTTTTATGTATTTTCATTTTTCCAGGTTACACCCAGAACTTTGACGGCATGTTTGACGGCTCCTCTCAGGACCCAGGACACATCGCTCTGGCTCTGTACTCCGCTCTGTTCTCCTACTCCGGATGGGACACGCTTAACTTCGTCACAGAGGAGATCAAAAACCCAGAGAGGTGGGCAGGCCAGGAACAACGACCTATAGGGCTGGGGAGGCCCTTTATTTGATTTACAGTGATAAGCCTCTCTGTAGCACCCCAAATAGTTCATCATACAAAAAACAATCAGCCTTTACAGAAGTGTTGAGGCCTCCTCCTGACAGAACTACCAGAGTCAGTCTAGATAAGATTGGACTCACCCTAATAAACATAGCTGATTCAATCAGGTTTAGATCAGGACCTTATCCATGTCACAACCAGTTTTGATGATATTTCAAATAATTTTCCTGCTGGAAAAGCCAATAGTGTCAATATTTCAACTGACAAGCTGATTATTTGAGGTGGGAATCCAGGAATGTGGAGGTTGTCCTCCGAGTTGGTCATGCTGTGCACTGCACCAGTTACTGTTGCAGCAAAATCACACCAAAGCATGATGCTGCCACCGCCGTGCTTGATAGTTGGTGCAGTGCTTCTTCAGTCTATGACATTTAATTTCTTTACTGTGGAGAGTCACACTGCTGTTCCAACAGTTTCCAGTTTATGACAGACTAGAGCCTTCGTAGTTCTTCGGTTTTTCCTGAACATCCTGATCAATTTCTTTTATCTCAGGGTGACTGTTTTGGCCAGAAAATACAATTTTAGCAGGGGTGTGTTCATACATATCTTATGTAATGTGTAAATGGAAGAAGTCCACAGTAAATATCAAGTTTTATACCTACTTTTTACAATCACTTTGTTATGCTTTGTGTGATTTTTAACCCTGGAAAAAAAACCAGCAGCTTAAATAAATTATTAAAACCCTCAGATTAATATTTTAATCCTCCACATTCATCTTTCAGCTGTATCAAAACCAAAAATTTCATCTTAAAATTCTGATTAGCTAACTACTAAACTGATCACTCTCAGACTGTTCTCTGAAATCAGATTAATTGAGTTTCTTAATAACATCAAAAAAGCTTTGATCTGTGGAGCGTTTCAGAGAAATGGGAATTTCAGGTTTTACCTTCCGTCGTTGTGTTGGAAGTCGTGCTGGTGGCTGATTTGACATGGAGTAAGGCTGCGTGAACTCAGGAGGAGTTAACTTCTTAGTCTAAATCAGCACATTTTTAAATTATTGACTGAGTAAAGAAAGTCACATATAATCAGTAAATCTAATTTAAAAATTCAAATCAATACCTCCTGATACTAATCCTTCAACATATTGTTTTTACCTTTGTTTCTCTCATAAGGTCCTCAATGCATTGATTTTAGTGCCTTGTTGATAGTTCTTTGTTCTGCTCTGATGCTGTTTAGTCTAAATCTTTTCCTCTGGTTTGTTTAACATTTGTGAAGAAGAGCAAGGCTTTTAAATCAAATTCAAAGAAACCTATTACAAGAGAGTCGTTGCTTTAATTCGAACAAAGGCCAGCCTGATTACGTCTAGATCTCCAGACTCTCAGGGTTCCCAGGCAGATTAGGTGTCAAACATCCTCATCTCAATTCCTCTGTCTCTCTCTCTCAGCTGAACTTGTTGTGCATCTCTTCTGCTTTGTTTCCCCCTGCTGGTCGTCTCTGTGAACTGCAGGAATCTTCCCCTGGCCATCGCCATCTCCATGCCCATCGTGACGGTGATCTACATCCTGACCAACGTGGCTTACTATACCGTCCTCCCCATCAACGCCATCTTAGACAGCGATGCCGTCGCCGTGGTGAGTTCCTGGATGTTTTCAGTAAGTCTTGACCTTCGTGACGGAGGGATTGTGGTTTAAAAGCCGCTGTTGTTTCGCTGCAGACCTTTGCAGACCAGGTGTTTGGCGTGATGAACTGGACCATTCCTCTAGCGGTGGCTCTCTCCTGCTTCGGCGGGCTGAACGCCTCCATCGTGGCGGCCTCCAGGTGAGGCGTTCAGATCAACAGAACCTCAGTAGGAGTCGTGAAGCAAACCCATACTAACCAACTTTCTGTTTCTTTTCATGAACAGGTTGTTCTTCGTGGGCTCCAGAGAGGGACACCTGCCTGACTTCCTGTGCATGATCCACGTCCATCGCTACACTCCCATTCCTGCCCTCCTCTTCAACGTCAGTCATCTACAAGAACTTGGAACCTAATCTTAAATTCATCACTAGGGATGCACCGATCCACTTTTTTCATTTCAGATACCAATATTGGTAGAGGTGTCTGATATCTGAGATTTGACCAATCCAATGCAGAAAAACAGTGTTGAATTGGTTTAAAACTTTGGTTTTTAGGAACTCATACATAAATGTTCTGAATTCCAAATGTATTTGATAACTCTGCACCTGCACAGCACTCTTAAATACACCAGCAGCTTCACAAGTTTGGTCAAATATATAAAAACAACACAACTTAGGAGTTGTGGTGTAAATTAGATAATAAAGAAATTGAAACAGGTTGACTACTTTGGTCAAACTTGTATATATGAACAGCAACGAACCTTCTTTCAAATAGTTTAGAAAGAGCAATTAGGCATTATAAATATAATAAAGCTTGACGTTGCTCAGAGCACAAAGCATAGAATTATACTGAGTAGATCTGCCCTCATGGATCAGGCTTGTCACCTAGAATTGTTTTCAATATCAGGACAGATACAAATATTAATATCAGATCGGTGCATCTGTTTATCACGGGTTTCCTGATGTAATCAGGTTTTATTTCTCTCTTCCTCAGGGCTTTATGGCTCTTATCTATCTGTGCGTGGAAGACGTCTTCAGGCTGATCAACTACTACAGCTTCAGCTACTGGTTCTTTGTTGGCTTGTCTATCTTAGGGCAGCTCTACCTTCGCTGGAAGCAACCCGACAGAGAGAGACCGCTAAAGGTAGATCAGTCCCAGTCCAGATGTCGTTTCAGTTTAAAGACTCAAGTCTTCATCTCTCGTCTTTCCCTCTCACAGCTCAGCCTGATCTACCCCATCATTTTCTGCCTCCTCACCGTCTTCCTGGTGGTGGTGCCCCTCTACAGCGACACCATCAACTCCCTGATCGGCATCGGCATCGCCCTGTCGGGAGTTCCTGTCTACTTCCTGTGCTGCTACACTCCGGCCACCAAGAGGCCGCTGTGGCTGCGCAGCTTCATCGGTAAGGCAAACCCAGGGTTCCCTCGAATTAAGAACAATTCAGTCATAAATCAAAGGATTGCAGGAAGTTTTTGTCATGAATTGGTTGCAGTCTTCTTGGTGAGTCTGTTGGGGTGCAAAGGAGTCATTCCATTACCTCAAGCATTTATCTATGCACATTTTTTGGTAAAGTTTATTTTCTGGAACTCCATCTCAACCAAACAGATATTCATCCCACCTGATTCAGCACTTTGTAGAAATGTGTCTCAATGAAATTACCACTGCACATATGTTGAGGCATGTCTGTACCAACGTTGTACATGTAGAGGTAGAAATCTTTGATTTTTTTATTTTACATTTTCCCAAGTCTCAGCAGCAAGTAGTTCTCTAGAGCAACTTTCCAGTTTTACTACAGATTCTCGAAGGGATTTGTGTCTGGACTTTGACCGGATCCCAACACACAATAATGTCTTAAATTAAACTGCTCCGTTTTACCTCTCCCTCTCTGTTTAGGTTTATTAGACCAAATGGAAGTGAAACTTTGTCACAGACACAATTTATTTTCAGCCTCAACCAATATTTCCTCTTGGATTGAGGAAATATTTTAACTCTGGGCTGCTGAGGAATCCCCATATCAAGCTGCTGCCATCACCGTGTTTTACTGTGTGTTCAGGTTGATGTGTGGTGTTAGTTTTCCCAACTCCCCGTATTTAATGTGCCACATTTATCAAATTTATGCCCAGTAGTTCTCCACTTAATACTCTGGTAAAATTTTCTGAATGGATCATTTTCTTGTCAGCCATATTTGTAGTTCATTTAAATTGTTTTACTGACAAAACCTTCCCACATGGATGTAAACTTAAATCTTCCTCTTGTGTGTTTCTTTCAGCTAAGTGTGGCATCCTGATTCAGAAAGTGTGCTACTCGGTTCTGACTGAGATGGACGACAAATCAGAGTAGAGACGTTTGCTTTCCACACCCTGACAGACGGAAGACGGAGTCTGAACTCTGATGCTGCTGCTGCTGAAAGACCCCGCAGGACGAAGATCTGGGCCTGAGCTGGACGCAGCGCTCTGCCTCGTCAGGCATCTCCAAGTTATTGGGAATTCGTTTCTCATGGCGGCCGGGGAAACTTCAGGAAGAGCATTGACATGAACTCCAGAAGAAGTCTGCATGTGCCTGAGCACCTCAGCAAAAAAACATTTAACTAAACCAAGTGTTTTGTGTGAAATCATGGAAATGTTTGATTTTACTTAAGAGGCTACAAATTATTGATGAATTTGTTTTTAAGTTAGGATTTTTGAAACTGAAAGCACTGCTGACCGTACAAACAGCCTCAATGTTATTTGCACACAGAAGGAAGAGAAACTAAATAAAGTGTGACTTTGTGTTTGTGAAAATGTTTTATATTGTCAGCTGTGAGGTCTGCTAAGGGCTATTTTTACATAACAGCTGTAGAGTTTGATCACGTTCAGCTGGAAAAGTCTATTTATAATAAAAATGACTTTAAAACTTTAAACGACTCAGGATTGTATATAATAGGCAGAGATTTGTTTGTGAGCACAATAAAACATTATCAAACATTGTGAAGTTTTAAAGCAGAATTTATATTTGCTTAGAATACATAATCACATCCCAACACTCCATCCCTCCCTTCTCTCTATAAATATGTACATAGTTCTCTACAGGGGGCCAAAATAAAACAGCTGGATTCATCCAATCGTGTCCTTCCATGGCTTTGCTTTGACTTCCTGCTGCTTACCGCCTTGAGGTCTCTGCTGCAGAGGATTATGGGTAAAAGTCTGCCTCAGTGGACCTGCAAGGCCAAACAGAAAAGTTTAGAAACACTTGGAGAAAAACATCTACTACATCATCCTTGAAAAAACTCCCATCTCTTAGCATGTTAGGCATCCCTCGGATGCTTCAATAATAATAAAAAAAGACGACAAAAGATAAGAAAAAATAACAAAAAGTAAAATTTCTGCTTGGGATTTGATAAATATAACATCTTCAAATGAATCATTCACCATCTTCAAGTCCAGAATGACTGAAAATCAGTTCATCAAGGAGCTGAAATGTGCAACTTTGTTTTGTGATTTCTCAGCTCTAAAGCGGTTTCAGAATGTTGCACCTGAAATTCTTCTTGCTAAAACTCAACTTATTGCTTTAATTTACTTGAATTGTACAAGAACTGTGAATTAAATGAACATATGTAGAGCTTTCCAGTCACACTGACCACTAAAAGCAGAACGAATTTTAAAAGATACTTTATACCGACCATGAATCACTTTGTACCGGGCTGAGAATTTGGACGTATATGGAAAAAAATGGCGCCTGAATTTGAGAAAAGTGAAAAATAGATGAAAAATATTAGTAACTGAAGAAAAACAAAATTCTCCAGAAGTTCATCTCTTGTCTGTAGGACGTCAAACTGACCACAAGAGGGAGCCATTTTCTGCAAAGTTTACATTAGTACTGTGGTTTCAACTGTTTGAATAACTTCAAAGATTATTTTTATAACGTTCTATAATCTTCACACACAATCCTGAACAGGCTACACTTTGACTCAGGAGGCGTGGCTTAATCCTGCAGACCCATTAAATAAAATATAGATTATAGTTTAACTTCAGGATGTTAAACACTCGTTTACTTATGAAAATTCAACTTTTTATTTGATTAATTTACCTTTAAAGAAAAAGTGTACAATTTCAAATATGTTGACCTATTTTTTTTTTTCTTTCTATTGAGTTAAACGATATTTGGGTAAAAATTCATCAAAAATTGATAAGAAATAAGAGAAAAACACGTCCTTGTGTGTCTTTCATATTTTTTTCATGCAGCTCCAACGTTTTTGTTAATTTAATCCTTCACAGAAAGCTGGTTTTGAAAGTGCCGAAGCGAGGCAGCTCAGACCTTTAGCTGCGATGTCCAGATGACTCTTTATCCTTCTCTCCCTCTCCTCCAGCTGGTGAGCCAGCTGAGCGTTCTTCCATCCTGGAGACCAGACGAAACCAAGCGGCGCTTCACCAAATCTGCTGCCCAAGTTAAACATCAACCGCTTTATTTCTGCAGCACTGACCTTTCTTCATGCTCTCAATAAGTCCGTCGCTCTGAGGCAGCTCTGCGGCCGGGTGTTTGACCCTCTCTGGGATGTTGAGCCTCCGTCTGACTGCAGGATGCCTGAGCAGAGCCACTTGACCCAGGGAGAAGCAGTTGGAGGTGAGCCAGTAGGTGAACACTGCCTGGGAACAGAGAGTTTAACACACACACACACACACACACACAGGGTAAGCAGCAGAGTTTTATGGCTTCCTGGGGTGTCAGGGTTGTGTTCTGGGGTAAATCCACACCAACCGTGGGGAAGTTGATGGTGAGAGGGAGGATGATCAAAGGCATGATTCTGAAGACGGTCTTCATGGTTCGCAGGTTTGGGTTGTCGATACCAGACTCTGCTCCCAGCTGATGCGTTTAAATCAAGAGTTTTAAGAAAATGTTGCTCTGATTCTGTGGTTAGGTCAGGAAAAACTGAATCCGAGGAGCGGTAAAAGGTTCATCTCACCTCCAGGATGAAGAACATGGTTCCGGTGACAGCGAAGGGGAGGATGTAAAACGGATCAGCTGCACTCAGGTCAGTGAACCAGAGGACGCCTCCCGTCTGTAAGCTGGGCACCGGCAGATACGCCATCTTCCTCAGAGCGATGAAGAACGAGATGAAGACTGGCGCCTATCGGAGATCAACACAACTAAGTACTTTATTTATCAGTATTAAGGAATTACTGACTCAAAGCAAGCTGCTATGTCTTGCAGAAAGGCTACTTGTAGTTTTGTTTTGTCTTATTTCCAGTGTACAAAAGCATTTGCACAAGAAACTAGACAGAAAATACTTAAGATTTTGTGTTTTTGCAGTGTGGCGTGTTCAATAGGATTAGAAATCTTGAGGTATTTAAATCACAATTTGATTGTTTTTACATTAGATTAGAAATGAACAATAAGATAATGAAGTTTTGACGATTTTAAATCATCCATGTCTGCATCTCAATATATAGAAAAAACTAGGTTTTAAACCTCAACAATAATGATTTAAGCTTTCAGGAAGATCCATGAGTCAGTCCTTAACCCAGCCTGCCATGTCAGGCTGAAATCTTAAACAACATATAATCAGGATATCAAGGCAGGTTCATGTTGGCATAAACACTAAACTATAAATCCTCATGCACCTAAACAGGCAAACTGACCTGGGCCAAAGGAACCAGGAAGCCTCGCAGAGGGTTCACGTCGTGTTTCTTCTGGAACAGGTTCAGATCAGAATACGCCTTGGCGACTGCAAAACAATTAATCAGCAGCTTAGAATGAGAGAAACGACTGAAGAGCAGAAAGACGGCGCGTACAGCAGGAGACGTACATTCGTATTTATTTCCGCTCTGCTTGGCCTCGTTCATTTTCTCGGTTAGCTTGGTCATCTCGGGCAGGACGTTGTTCAGTTTGGCCGCTTCTCTCTGACCTTTCACTATGACGGGAAACATGGCCAAACGGGCCAGAACCGTTCCTGGAACCAACAACATGTAAATAGCAAACCACACAATGTTGGATGAGAATTTCAGAACAGGCACCTTAAATTTTCTAAAAGCAGAACTCAAGATTCATAAAAGGTTCTTTTCCTCACCGAGGACGATAGCGCCCCACCAGGGCAGGCCCAGATCCATGTGGAAGAACTCCAGGAGACTCTGGATCACACCCACCGGAGTGTAGCCGGCCAGGCCCAGCTCTGCCAGCCTGGGCTCTGCAGCCACGGCCTGCAGGATGTCTGCTACGACCGGAGCAGCGTCGGCCGCCTGCTGCGCCAGAACAGGCAAGGCGTCGGCGGGCAGAGAGGCAGAGCCGTCCGCTACTGAGGCGGCCGCAGAAACACCTTCAGCTGGGATCTGGAGGTGGGAGTTATGAAGAGTTAGGATGGAATACCAGATGAAAGATAAGAGAGAGCTGCTTTATCATTCAGTGACCTGTTGGGAGGCTGTCTGTGAGAGGGCGGGCGCCGGGTCAGCAGGGAGGGATGCTGCAGAGGACTGCAGGACAGCAGCTGATGTCGATCCATCGACAGGCTGGATCTGGAGGAAACCATCAGAAATTCAACTTATCTGTGACTGAACAGAGTTAATTTGAAGACTAAAATATGAATAAAAAATTAACAATCATGAATTTATGTAGCAGGACAGAGGGCGACATGCAAATGTGAGACTTTTTTTAGTCGTTGCTATGGAGACCTGGAGACTCCATGATGCCTCTCTTAGCTGCAGTTCCAGCTGTTTCAAACTTTCTAACTATTGAAGCCGTTTACAACAACAGCTTTATTAAACATGGAAGTAATCAATTCCACTAATATGCTTTTAATAGTTTACAAACATGTGTTAACTGACCTGTGAGCTGTTCTGTCTGACTGCCACAGCGCTGACCCAGACGAACTTTCCACGGTGTCTGCAGCTGATCTGAGACCTGCTGAAGGGACTGCTGCAGCCGAACAGCGTGTGCAGGCTGGAGCTCTGGAGCAGCTGATTTCGGACAGAAACGAGAGATTCAGCACAAAATGGAAGGCAGGTTTTCATACAATTCTGATAGAAGCTGAACATAGTTTTATTTTAGTTAAAAAGAAGATGCATACATCCATTTATATTTTATGTCTGTACGCTAAACCGAAGTCAAATTCCTGGTTTGAGCTCACTATTTTGGTCAACAAAGCTATTCTGACCTGAAATTCTATAGATAATGTCTGAAGCTAAACTGAAGGGGCGATAAAATCATTTAAATAAGGTTTATAAACCTTCCAACAACGAAGTTTGGAACAACCGACTAAACTACAACGAAGTGGAAAATCCATTATTTGCAGCATTTAATCGACTTCTATTGGCGTCTCTGCAGACTCTGTCAAAGTCACACTCATAACGCAGTGAGGAGGATAACCGGCTAGCGTGCTAGCCGCTGAAAGCTGCTGGTTCTGCCTCTGTTTTAGAAGCAGGAACAGAACTTTTCCAGCAGAACTGTGAACAGAACATACTTGGTTCTGAATGCTTGGAAGAACGTGACTGCCCCGGCTCGGTTTCCCAGTCTGTCTCAGGAAACATCTTGCTAAGCAGCTCGGTGTCACCCCGCTTCTGAAGGCAGCCATGTTGGGAGGGAGGAGATAGTACTACGGAGCGTGTGAAAGGACATCCTGCTCCAACCGCGAACGTGTTTTTCCCTGCCTAAGATGTGCAATGTGTTTAAATTATTACATGACCCATTTTGACTACATTCGTACTTTTTAGAAACCTCACTTATCATAGAAATAAGAAATGTCTAAGCTAGTTGTTACACATTGAATTATACTGGGACACAAGATCTGGACGAAAGTTCCTCTCCAAATTTGTAATTTATTTATTTATTTATTTATTTTGTTTATCAGTGTACGTCTCTGAAAATCATTATGCTGACGTACAAAATCAACAAATACATGTTTTAAATTAAAAAGTACACTTTAACAGTTCCTCTAACTTGCTGATGGTTGTTATATGCTTAGCTCCAATTTTACTTTCACTTCAAAATTGATATGACGTCAATAGGGTTTGTTGTTGTTGTTGTTTGTTTGACTATAGCAACAACTCACCTGCTGGGTTGATTACGGACTGAATTTATTATTTCCTTCTTATTTCGAAATGTGACTATAATAATTACAAAACGTCATTATTTTTGGCCTTTTCTGAACGGTGTTGCAAAATGAATTTCTTATAATTGCACGAAGTTGGTCTGTGCAGTAAATACTGAATTTTCCATTAAAAATAGCTCATTCAAATAAACTTGCTTGCATTTCCTTTTAGTTTGTTTTTTATTCGTTTTCTTTGTAGAAATAGTGACGTAATATTGTGACTTAATGAGACTTTGGTAACGGACTTAGGGGAAATGAACACCTTTCTCTCTTGAAAGAGATAACCCCTCATGCCTCTCGGTGCTCAGGTCACATCTCCAGCAAATCTGGTATTTTAGGGGCATTTTTTGACTGGGAAATCCCCGCTTTGCATACTTTAACTTTCATTTTCTGTTAGAAGATGAATTACTTTAACTCAAATAAAGTAGTTTATTTGAATCAATAAGACACAAAGAAAACATCCTGAATTGAAGCACAGCAGTTGTACAATGTACAATGCCTGATATCAAACATTCAAATCTGTCCTGAACTATTTATTTTCTGAGATCGACGAAATAAAATGTCTGTTAATAGATAGTTTTTTCTTTTTCTGACTGCATGTAACGTTTTGCACTTTTTTTTGTCCGACTTTGAATGTTAAAGGATAAAAAACATAAAAAAGTTAGAAATAGAGAGCCCTTGGCGCAAACTCAGATCGTGGTTTCTATAGTCGGAGATGACGTCTGAGTCAAAGTGCGTCTCTGTTTGGGTTCTGTACGTGTCGAGTCCATAAACGAAAGATGTCCATCGATCCCTCTCCATACACAGCGCTGGACAGGTAAACCGCGTTTTTATTCAATCACAGAAAACTCGTAGCTCATTTTAAGTTGTTTGTTTTGTTGTTGTGCTGAATGTGCCCAACATTTAGTCTCAAGTCAAGGTTAGTTACTGCGTTCAAACTGCTGCGTAAAGACACAGTTTCACCTTTATCTCCGTTTTCTTCAGGGCTAATTACGCAGAAAAAAGCGTCATACCAATCAATCTGCGCTCCAGAAAGCGAACGTTTTTGCTTCATTTGTATTATTTCACTTCAGGCTTTTGCTGAGAATAAAAATGGGCTCCGCTACATCGAAGGAGAAGTGCTACGATCCCAAAGACTCGTCGCTGAAATTTGTGGATGGAGCTGATGATATGGACTGTAAGTAAGCTGCTGCTTTTCACTTGTTTAAATTAATGCTGGAAATCCACTGAAAAGGCATTTACTGAGTGACCTTGTTTGTTTTATTGTCTATAGTTTTGTGCGAAGGCTTTAAATCGCGAAGAGCGCAGATGTCCTGCGGTCACGCAGTTACGCCGACGTCTCTCACTAACTGGTGTCTGCAGCAGCTGGAAGAGGTAAGAAAAAAAAATTAAACTACAAATACAAGGGAATTTGTATTCAGTTTTATGTAACAGTCACAGCCTGTAGGGACATGCAGAGCATAAACAAAACCTTATATTGGAGGCCATTTACAAACCAACATACAGTCAACACTTCGCCACCGACCACCCATTAAATTTAAGTTAATTTTTTCTTTCCTTTTTTAACAACTAGTATATTCTTTTATTTTTTAGAAGGAGATTCTTGCAGTGAGTATGAAACACTATGTCCAAACAGTGTGATATCCAAGCAGAGTAGTAGAAAATTGAGTGGAAGGAAAACTGTGCATGGTAGATAAAGGTGCAACAGGTGTAAGCACAGATTTGTATTATTATTGTTGCTCTTCCATAAAATTCTTATTGCTTAAAATGAATCCTGGGTTTTCATTAGATGTGCGTCATAGTTGTAAAAGTCACAATAATAAAATAAATTATTGAAAACATTCTTTGTGTGTTTAATCCATATAATCAGAGGAAGTATGGTGCCTAACGTTTCTGAGGCCCACTCATCATGTTTATGTAATAAATAATCTGAAAAGATGTTAAACATGTTTCATTTCTGTCATCATATGCATTTTGTGATCTCTAGTGAGCAGTGTGTTATTAATTTAAGATACATTCTTGAAACTCACTGATATCAGTATAAGCTCTTAAAAATACTGATTATTTTCCTTGTATCTCAT
Source organism: Gambusia affinis (assembly GCF_019740435.1). Classification (NCBI taxonomy): domain Eukaryota; kingdom Metazoa; phylum Chordata; class Actinopteri; order Cyprinodontiformes; family Poeciliidae; genus Gambusia; species Gambusia affinis. Next base: position 10,749,522 of record NC_057885.1, on the reverse strand, counting down.
CTCTACTGACTGATGAATCTTTTCTCGTTGTTTTAAAGGGAAAAAGCACGTTTTTATGTGGTGCCTGTAAAGCTGTGTGGTCTTATGAGGAGGTTTGTAAGATGGCTCTCCTGAGCTCTGAAGAAATGAAGAACTTTGAGAAAATGATGAAGATCAACGCCGCCGTTAGCAGAAAAGTATGTCTTCTCCGCATTACTTTGAGGTTTATTTATTAAAAATGCCTCAGTCGACAATTTATTCTACATCTCCGTCTTCCTCCAGTGTCCCCGATGCAAGTCGTCTGTTGCGAAACAAGATGAACTCAATCTTTGCGTCAGCTGCAGAGCCTGCACAGAGAAGAGAGGACGCCCGTACGAGTTCTGCTGGCAGTGTCAGAGGAAGTGGAAAGGCCCCAAGCCGCGTTCGGACCGCTGTGAGAACGACGGCTGCTGCGACACGGCGCTGCAAACTCTGAGGACCTGCCCAGAAATCGTCTTCGACACGGTGAGGGGAATCAGCGGGTGTCCCTCCATCCGGGCCTGCCCCACCTGCGGGTCACTGCTGGAGCACAAGGGAAACCACTGCAAACACCTCTTCTGCTCTCGATGCGCGGTCAAGTTCTGCTTTGTGTGTCTGAAGACGTTTGCTGAATGTTCTAAAACAAGTAAAATATCAGGGCCGTGCTCCAGCGGCGTCGCTCCCAGACAGACAGAGATCCCCGTGTGGAGAAAAACCGAAACGCTCCGGCCACAGACTCCAGCACTTCTGTTAGTGAGAGATTAATCAACGCCGACGTGGACAACTGTGTTTTCAGAACCTTCCCTCAGAGACGGACAGTATTTCTGCTCCGAAATGTCAGAAATACTGAGCATAAACAATTTAAAAGAGAAAACCAAAACCTGGAATCGTTTGTTTCAGATCATGATGGATTTGCGCTACCCTGCAAAAGTATTAATAGGCTACAAATTTGTCCACTTTTGTCACTTCCACAGTCACTGCAATGTGCTTTCATGACGTTTTATGTCATAAACTAAGAAAATTTACCCAGAAATGTGGAGTGGAAGAAAAATGATAAATGATTTACAGTCTTTTTTATTCAAACAAAACAGAAATCTACAATGTTAACAATTTGTTTTTTTTCTCTGTAAAAGTTTGTAAATTATTAGAATTTATTTTTTGGCTTTTACACATTAAGAATAAACATAAACTCTTATGTTAGCTAGTAAAAGCTAACTTAATTATCATCATGCTTCCTGATTCCTTATTGTCGTTAAATTGACAGAAAATCTGAAACTTTGACACTTTTTTTAAACCTTATGAAGTGTCTCCTTAATATTTTGACCTACATTTCTCACACGCCTCTTTTATCTTAAAACAAACTAAAATTTTTTAGATATATAGTATGACGACAGAATAATAAAGGACTTATTAAACTTCACTGTGGTGCTCCACTTTCTATCAACACTACTTTGTTCTCCTAATGGCAACTTTCCACATTCAAAGAATTTATTATATTTTATATTTTTTTAAAACTTGACCAACTCATTAAAGAAGACTTTATAAAAGATTTATTTGCTTTGAAAGCAAAACTTCACTTCATCTTCTGTACCACATTTTCTCAATTTGCTCCAAAAATAATGTAATTTTTTTATTACTCCATTCAGTTGCACTATTTTTTTTACTGGAGTGTGCTATTTTCTAATAAGAATTTGATATTTTTCTTAAACTGTAAATGCATCCTTTACTGTAAAGTCCATTATTTTTACTTTCGGTTTTTATATTTTTATGTCTCGACTTGCCTGTCACCTTATTGTTGGTAGACTGGAAATCCCCCCTCTATTCTATTCTATTCTATTCTATTCTATTCTATTCTATTCTATTCTATTCTATTCTATTCTATTCTGTTCTATTCTGTTCTGTTCTATTTCCTTTTCTATTCTAAATCTATTTTTGTAACTGAATTCTAGAAACTTTTCAGTCAATATTTTTAGTTTTATCCTTTTGTCCTTCACTATGCTGAAAACATTCTGTCGAGACATTAAATGAATGAGAAAATAAATCCAAACTACAATCATAAATCTAGCCAAATTATTATACAAATAAAATAAATACATTTAAAAAACACATAAGCAATGTGTTTGTTAAAACAGTTAAGTAAATTAGCTGAATAAATACAGTAAAATAAGGAAAATATAAGAACCTTTTATTAGATCCGTCTTTATTCATGACTTCTTCTGTTACTAAGCTTTAGTTACTGCTGATCTAAAGCTTAATAACACATTTATTTATGGCATAAATGTTACAAGTAAACATGAGTTTTCAACAGATCAGGATGCATCATGTTTATAGTTTGTTCAGGTCTTCAGACTGATAATAACGTTTTCATTGTTATCACATCATTATCACAATGATGTGTTTTATTTTCTATTATTTACAATAAAACTTTATACAATAGCTCAAGCTTTATATTACAATAAGAAACATACAAACAACTTTATACAAAACGTGTCATTAGCAAAGTTTAGTTATTGTATTGAATGCAATAGAAAATTGATTTGATGGAAATGTCAATTCCAAAGAGAAGAAGAAACATGATTCATAAAGGGCAGAAGACAACAATGATTGGATCTTTGATGTGCTATAAATAGTCCTGGATTTCCCTGCTGTCCTCTTCCTTGTCCTTCATCACTGTCCACTCCAGTCTGCAGGTTTCTCTGTCCTCTGTCTCTCAGCCTCCGCTCACCTTCTTCACCATCTGGACTTTGCTGTTGGACTTGATGTTGTAGTCAGACAGGGAAGCTGAGTCGTTGTCCAGAGGTTTGTCCTCCACGATCAGCCGGATTTCCCCCACTGAGGAAGCTGCACAAATGTAAACAAGAGCTCAGTTTGTTGATCAGGGAATCTAATGGGGGATTCACTTAAAGCTTTGCTGCATTTCTGCACATAAAAATGTAAACATTGTGTGTAAATGTTAAAAAGAAATTAGTAATCAGGAATCCCTTACGCACTTCATGTAAATTATGTTTCAGTCTGGACATGCTTCTCAGTCGATCTATAACAACGTTTAGCAAATCTTATTAGTTTCCAGTATTTACCTGATTTAGGGAAAGTCTTCACTGCGTATTTCTTCAGCTCGAGGACGGTCATCTTCCCCAGAGGACCTTTAGTGTTCAGATAGTTGACCTCTCCATTGTTGGAGCAAAGGACGATCTGGTCTGTTCTGCACATGTTGGCTTTGTCTCAGCTGCTGCTTGTTGCTTCGTTTGCTGTGACCTACCTGAATGCTCAGCTGTTTAAATAACAAGTGGGTTGTCTTATTTTCATTCGTCGCACAGCAGCCTTTCAAAAAGAAAAGTGAAACCAAAGTGTGCGGGATTTCCAGAATTTTTATTTTCAAACATATGACATTATTTGAATCTCGTGGCTCTTGTAAAGAGGACTTTCTTTTAGTCGAGAAATATTTTCAACATTGATTTTCTCCAGATGTTTATCTGTTAATATTCTTTTTATCTTATCAGAGCATTTAGATAAATATCAGCACAACAGAATCCTGAGGCTCAGCTGGAGGATCCTGCACAGAAAGTGAGGAAAGAAGAACAGATAAATGTAAAACTGAATAGTGCAAAACATACAAATATCTATTTCAAAAATGAATAAATTAACAGAAATAAAAAGGACTGACTCTGCTCCTAAACAGATAAAAAGTAAGAAAGGATGTAAATAATGTTTCTCAACATATAAAAAAAAGTGCGCAGATGAAACAAAATGGTGTAGATCTGAAGACGTTACTTCAAGATGTCAGGAAAAAAATGATGTTGGGATGTATATATATAAACATTTTACTGACCCGGTTCTATAACAAATATGGGCCATCCCAGCCTTTCCTTGACTTCAAACAACAACGGCTGTTTGTTTGACTTGGCAGACTGAGTCAAGTTAAAGCAACTCAACCAATAAATATGTTAGAAAAGAAGAGCACATAACCTGGATTAAGCAAGTAATAGTGAATCATTTTATTATGCATTTCAATTCTGCATTAAAATGAACAGATGAGTAAAATAAAGCCATTAAACCTCATTATAAGGGGCTTATGTTGAAAGATACTGAACTTCACTTATTTCTTGAAGAAGTTTCACCTTTCATGCAGAGGTGAGATAAAACTTATATTGCAAATACTAAAAAGAAAAAAATCTTATTGAGCAAAGTGCATGTAAAACTTTCCATTATTATTCTTATTATTCTTCTTATTATTATTATACTTAACCCTAACCCATAAACTTGAATGTTATAAGTTGGAAATTCACAAAGAAGGAAATTTCCCCAAGTTGGAAAACTTTCTTAAGCTCAAAGGTAAAAACTATCTGGAAGACAAAACTTCCTTACAGGCAAGAAAATGTTAAATTTGGCACAAGCAGGCTGCTTTACTTCCTCTAACATGTATTTCCTTATTGGAACTGTCTTCATTTGGCACCAACCAAACGATTACTGGAAACTACCTAACTCGCCGGGTTTTGTTGTTGTGTAACCAAAATGGTTTCTGTTTGCTTGTCGGATCACATCTGATGCGTCCAGAGTGAGAGCAGCAGAAACCAGCAGCCACAATCATTTAGTCATGCAGCTTCCTTCAGCTGCCAGGAGAAAGTTAAGAGATAAGACTTTGGAAATTTATGGTGATTTCCCTGAAGGTGGTGTGATATGCAAGATTAATGTTTACCGCCATGGGCAAGACGTGTTAATAGAAAATATTAGCCTGAAAGTCCTGAAGATACATCTTACAACACAAAATATCAAAAATTGTAAAGGGACAGTGTTTGATCTGATTACTAAAGGTCACCCTTTATGTTTTTATTCAGTCCTGTGAGGCTACAATATTTTTATTTCACTGTTTTATTCACTTTGAATCAATTCACAACAGTAAAAAGTCAATTCGAATCAAAATCAGCTGAATCATACAGATTCCAGTCAAGTGCATACATTACAAGAACTGGCTTTATGCAATTTATGTATTGGTTTCTATGAATTAATAACAAAAAAGTTTTGTTTATAATTCGGGACTTAGAAAATAACATTCTTAGTTCTGTCATCTCTAGACTGACCAGTAAGTCTGATGCACACTAACAAGCCCAGTAGGTGGCACAAATGCACATGAAATTCAGTTTCCATTTTCCAGCACAAAACTAAAATAAATTATGTCGCTGCTAGTTATTCATGCACCTTCATATTTTTGCAAATGTCACATTTGTCAGCATTTCCATTGCAGACTTTAATGTCACATGCGCCTCAAGGCATTAGCATACTTTGCAACACTTTTGGTTCCTCCTTATTCAAAAGTTGCAAATTACGCTTAATACTTAGGGCCGGCCCTTATATCTCAATAAGTTCAAGGCTGTATACGTTAGTATTAACAACATGGCAGACCAAAGGAGGACATCAACTACTGAGAGTAAGAAATCTTGCGTTTTCTGAAAAGCTACCAGTTCCAGGTGGGGAACCATCTTCATGAGACTGTCTTGAGAAAACAGAGACTCTTCAGTCAGAGGCTTCTACAAATTCACTGTAATACAGACTGCTACAAGAGATCTTTCCTGTCAACAGTCATCATTATCTACAATGACTCTTTGAAGAACATGAAATAACAACATTTAATTCCCCTATAGCATTAATTAAATTAGATATTACTTTCATTAAATTTGAGTTTATAAAGATTTCTCTGGAGACAGAAGCAGATATATCACTTTTCTTCGTTGCTTCCTTCCTTTGTGGACTCATCTGAATGTTTCTTCTTCATATCATATCTTTTTGGTTCTGCTTCCAGATCAGTCTCAGGGGAAATGTTCATCCTGTATTCGTCTTCTTTTGCTCCTCTGGTGATTTCCTTCGATGTGGGATTTTGGTCACGTAAAAGAGGTTCAGAGAGGATTGTCGTCTCTTCTTTTGCAGAAACTGATACACCATCCTCCAAGTCACAGTCAACATTTCCTTCATTGTTTATTGATTTTCTGTTGTTGCTGTTGTTAACAGTTGTGATTTCCTCAGTAATTGTTTTTATCATTAATTTAGTTTTACCTTTACCACCAGGAGAAAACTCCCTGATATCTACTTTTGTGGTTTTGTGCTCAAATGCAGCCTGATTTGAACCTTGTCTCCTGACCTCATCGCCCCTTGACCCTTTATTTCTGTAACTCTGAAAGTTTTCTTGTCTTGTTTCTTCGTCTCTATCATCCTCCTGGTTTCCTGTCAGTGTTGCTGCCATCTTAATACTTGTATTTTTTCTGGTTTTCTTCAAATCAAGTTTGTTTTGTGTATCATGACTAGTTTGGACCATTTGTTTAGTGTGTTTCTTCTTTATGACTCCTTCATTTTCATCATAGTAAGGCTCAGGACTGTCAGAATACACTGCCACTTGAGTGTTATCTTGATTTTCTTTCTTTCCTTCATCTGATCTATTTCCCTTTCCTGATTTTTGACTGTTCTGTTTGCTTTTTCCACCTTCATCTACCTTTGGCCAGTCTTGATGAACATTAGTTTTATTAACATCCTCTGTTTCTTGTGTTTTAGAAGCATCGTCTGTCATTTCATTTCTCTTTTGGTGATTATCATCAATATTTGGCTCATTTGGAGTTAATAATCTTTGTGATATTTTACTGAATCCTTTACTCTCAGGATGCTGTGCAGAAAGGTTTTCTATCAAATGCCTGACTTCTTTGCCAATCTGTTCATTTTCTTCTAGTTCATTTTCTTCAGCACTTTCTGTTACATTAAGATCATATCTCATATTTTCACTTGGCAACAGTTTGTTGTTTTCATCAGCTCCTGTTTCCTCTGATGTTCTGATCAGTTTGTTGCTGTTTTCTGTCTCTTGTTTCCTCCTCACTTCATCTGTTCTGTCCTCTGGTGATTCTTGCTGTTCCCAGAGGTTTTTCTGTCTCTCTAATGCTGCAGGTCCAGCACCGTCTACATCATGATTAATGTCTGTCTGCATATTTCCAATATTAATTGGTTCTGGTTCTCCAGCAATTAGACCCTGATTTTGATCTTCCCAACTGATCTGATGTCTGTTTTCCTCCTGCTCCTCTAGATCCTCCATTGTTATGTCTTGAGAATATTTTGTCTCATCCTGACTCAACATTTCAGGTTGTTTCTCTCTGCCTGTTTGTTCTTCATGTAATTTTTGTTCATCTTGATTAATCTCTTCTGACTCATTTATTTCTCTCTTTTCAGGCTTTGCTTCAGTGGATATGTGATCAGTTTTTCCCTCCTCATCAGAAATATTCCCATTAAAAGTTTCTGTTTCATCACCCGGCTGCAGATTCTCCTCCTTTAGACTTTGGTCCTGAATGATGTTTGTGTTGTAATCTCTGACTGAACACGGGTCACTGATGGGACAATCTGCAACTATAACACAAAACATTTTAAATATAGACGTTCTTTCAATTAATCAAATACACTTTTTAAATCTTGGCGAAATTTAATTCAGAATGATAAACTGATTCTCACCTTTCTTTCTATAGAATAAAAGATAAGCTTCTCTGGACCTAGAAGAAGAAATGAATGAAAGAAAACTATTTTATTCAACCAATTAACTAAACCACTAAATTGCAACCATCCACCCTAAACACTAGTAATAATCCCACTAAAGGTTTTGACAATTTCATCATAAACAAACATAACTCAGAGTTTGCAGCACAATGTAGTGGAGCAGCAGTATTTTGTTTTCTTTTGCATCAAATGTTTTACTGTGTTATTAAGCAATTTGAGCAACAAGATATCAAAACCACATTAAATATAAAAACAATTTCAGGTCAGGAACAAATTAGGACACCATATACATGATTAGTGTTTCACTGCTCAGTATTTTGAGGTGCTGCTTTAATTCAGCACCTCAAACATTAAGTATGGGGTGCTAAGAGAACATCATGGAGAGATAATATAGCTGCCTGGTGGCTTTAGAAAGGAAATTATAGCAGCTTATGTCTATCGCCGGTCAACAGAGTGATCTTTATCTCTAGTCCTTCCTGATGTCTTATTTCATCTCTAAACAAGGAATGAAGCAAATCTGAAATGTGTCAAAGAAACAACATACTTAAATAACTGAGTGTATTTGAGATTTTTCAGAAATGTCTGTGAACATTTTGATGTTTTGTTGGTGAAAGAAGCCTGAGTTAAATTGTGTTGAAGTCCAATTTGATCTCAGGTGATCCTTTAATTCACTTCATGGAAAAAGGTTTGCAAAGCCAAGAAAATGAAAAGGTGAAAATCTGTGATGGGATCTTTTGTGCAGTATAATTAAAACAACAGTCATTTCTCTTCAACACTTACGGTACAACGTTCTCATTGTCAGGGAAAGGATTTCTGCCAAGCTGATAGAAGGAAAAAGCAAAGGATTTATATGACTTTTATTTTCCCTTTAATACATTTTTTACAACTTGAATGTTCTTTGATAATAAAAAAAAGCTTTAAAAGGTTTTACCTTCATGACCGAGGAGTCATCAAAGACGAACCATTGATCTCCTTCATCCCTGGACTTGATCACTGCCTGATAATGTCCTCCTCTTAAATCACCAAAATGCTCCACGACTGCATAAAGCTCATATGTCTGATTCTGATCAACATACAAGTACATTCATCAAAATAAAGAAAAACAAAACAACTATTCCTCATTATGACCAGTTCTAAATAAAATACATTGGATATTTTTTTACCTCTGGTATCCTGATGGTGTGAGGAACATCAGCATTACAGTGGATTTTGATGTAAGACATCCACTGATAGCTGAAGTCAAACCTCTTCAGCATCAGAATCAAAACATCTGGATGATGAGTTATTACATATTTCTGGAGGACAAAACATATAGACATAGTTATTAAAAATATTCCTAAAATATTGCTGTATTTCAATTATTTCATCAGGCATCAAAAAAATCTGATCATTTCTAATATTCACTCACTCTGTTGGCGTCAACTTTAGCATCACAGGTTTCACAGTACATCTGGTTATCTCCATTGAATTCTGTCTCTGTGAAAAACTTATTGATGCCGTTTTCCTAAAAGACATGAAACTGAATTTATGTCTAGAACAAAACTCTCAACAAGAAACACTTAACAGCTAAAAGAAAAAAAGATTTTAACTGATTTTACCAAGTTATATGTTGAGACAAGCATTTATCACATTTTGTAATATTTGATACCTCTGTCAAAAACTTAAGCTTAAAAAATGTACATGTAGTCTAGAGTTTTACCCACAGAACAGAAAGTATGTTTATATCTACATGTGAATCAAAATCAAAAATCAAATCAAATTTTATTTGTATACCACATTTAAACAGCAAGTGCTTTAGATCATAACAAACACAAAGTCATGCAACATAGAAACAACAATCAAAACACAACATTAAGTCAAGTTCCATCAATAAATTTGTAATTGATTACATTTCAAATAGAATCCTAAACAGGTCGGTTTTAATTTGAGATTTTAAGGTTACACTTCTTTCCTGATTTATTTTTCAAAATTAAACATCCTATATTTTATGTTGTTCTATTGTGATGAAGGTGTCAGTTACGTTGAACTTTGACCCTTTACAACAGTAAAACATTAACTTGTCAGATTCTCACCACGCTGTAGTTTTCACCAGGTGAATCTTCAAGTTCAAGAGGAAGATGCCAGAACGGACCTTCACTGTCAGTCACTGTCTCACATTTTAAACAAGTGGTCCTGTGACTCAGCCCTCCATGAAAGATCTTAAACACACAAACAAACAAACATTCATTTATAAACATGCATATAAATTAACATTTATGCCTTATAAACAGTATTTGCAACTGGAAATTGTACCTTTGCTGCATCTCCACTGGTTTTCCTTAAGATCCTCTCAAAGTATTCTGCTGCATCTTGTTGTTCATGCACTGGAGGAAGTCAAGACATTCAAATTGTTTTTGATTGACTGTGATGAAATAATCCAAAAATGATAAAACAATGTTCTATTTTTAATTCATAATCATTAACTGTGATAATAAGTTGAAGACAGATTAATTACAATAGTTACAACTACAATTATTATCCAGATTATTTTACAATGAAATGTAAAAAGGGCTCATCATGATCAATTTCATACTGTACCATTGTTGACATCTAGTGCTCTCAATATATTACGTGGATCTGCTGAATAGGACCAATATACTGTCCCTTTCTGTAATTCTTCAAATAATTCTTTTAGAAGATGATCAATGTCGGCCTCTCTGGGACTGGTAAGTCTAAAAAAACACAAGTTAATGTCAAATACACAAGAGTCCTTCAAAATTTCCCCATGACATGTAAATACACAAATCTGCAAAACCAACCTGGTCACAGTTTCTCTGAAATCTTCGGTCATGAACAGAACCTGCAGAACACTGTTCAGGTAGTCTGTTGCTCCATAGTTGACCAGGCCGCGGTACTTAGCTTCTGGAGGATTTAGATTGAAAATATAAATTAAATTTCAGGTAAGATTACTAAATCTACCATCTGTCAGATTTATCTGTTATTTTTGTAATACTTTATATTTATTTAGAGAAGTTTAGTGTTGCTCCAGTCGTGAATAACTGCCTATAAAATCAGACTTTACTGCATGTTTTTGTCTAGAACAGTAAAATACTTGTGGTTGTTCTTCCCATTTCTCTCTCTTAGCTGGTACTGAGTCAGCTGCTCTCATCCGTGTCAACAGGAGCAGAAATATTGCTGATCAGAAGAAGACGTGGACAGGAGTGAGAGACTGATGTGTCCTTATCATCCTGCTGTGTTTTTCTCTCTTTTCCACCTCAACTCTTGATGTTTTTAGAGATCATGTCTGCCAAACTTCAGATTTTGTTTCTTTTCTCATTCCTCACTGGTTCCTCCTTTTACCCCCATCATGCTTCCATTTTACCCTGTTCTTAATGTTGTTCCTGTTTTGTGTCTCAGCTATACATTTATGTTTAATCATCATTTTTCATTAAACCTTCACCATCTATTCAACACCTCCACCTCTCTGCTTACACGTAAACTTCAACCAAACCCAAACATCACAAGTTCATCTATTTGATATCAATGTAAAGATATTTTGATGTGGTCCCAAAGTCTGTTGTTCATAGCATAAAAATTAAAATGATTGTGTTATGACTGGGGTCGTGTAACTTCATTATGCAAATGAGTGTGCAGGTGCCTGTTTCTGATTGGTGCCTGGAGGACGACGGAGAACGTCCGATTGGTGGCTTCCCGGATGTGACGTATATAAAAGCTGCAGACGACTTCTTGACGGATCCCTCCTCGGCTCGTTTCAACCGGCCACACTGTTTGTTTTGTTTGTTAACCCTCTTGGTTGGGAGTTTGTAGGAGTGAGCTGCCATTTATTAGTGATGGTGAGATGAAGCCTCATGAGGCATTGAACCACTTGAGCCAACTGGTTCGAGAAAGGGTTCATTTCTTGAGGCTTCATGTGCACACGAAACCACCTACTGGCCAGGTGTATAATCACAACCAGCTGTATCTTAACACGTGTGATGAATTGAATTTTTGTCTATTATGGCTCTTGGGAATGACTTCACAAAAGGTGAAGAAAAAAAGAGACAAAGAGAGAGAAAGAGATGTATAGAGATAGAGAGAAATATATATACAAAACAATCCTTTCCTGTCCCACAGCTATCTTAAAAATCCTAATATAAAAATTAAGAACTTTAAAACTAACTAACCAATCCTATTTATAATAGTGAGATTATTAGTAAAAAGCTCAAATTAAATAAATAACCCAATTATAAGTCCTGAAATAATAAAGTCTAAAAACATTAAATATTAATCCCAGAAAAATAAATAAAGGGGGAAGGGGGGAAAAATTCATTTTTCCAGAGCAAATCTGCTTATGATGTGTGTGATGATGGTATTGGAGTTCAAGGTAACTCAAGTTAAATCAAGTGGTGAAAACTCACGTATCCTTAATATTAGAATTAAAATTAAAATTAAAAATAGGATAGCTGTGGGACAGGATAGGATTTTCTCTTTTTTCCTTTCTCTGTGTCTCCCTCTCTCTCTGTATATATATATTTTTTCTCTCTATCTCTATATATCTTTCTCTCTCTCTCTCTTTTTCTGTCTGTATGTATCTATCTCTTTCTCTCTGTAAATATCTATTTTTTATTTTTCTGTTTCTCTCTATCTCTAGATCTATATATCTTTCTCTCTCTCTTTGCCTGTGTCTTTTTTCTCTCCCCCTTTCTGTATCTGTGTCTCTCTGTCTCTGTTTCTGTCTCTCTCTCTCTCTCTCTCTCTCTCTCTCTCAGAGGACGAGGAGTTGTGGACGACGTGCGGCGGCCCGTGCTTTCCTATGACTTCCTAGTGAAACTGCCCTATTGGGTGGGGGAAGTTGTAGTGTTTATTTATTTATTCTCCCTACCTGTCTCAAACTAAATAACCACAATCCAAACTATCAAAACTCTATCCACTCTCTCAACTGACCGCAACTCGACTACAACAACCCACATTTTGAATGGAGCCTGTGGGGTTTATAAACCCCGCGCCAAAATCTGAGCCACTTCCCGAAGCAGTCACGTGGTACAGCCGGGCAGCGAGGCTTCGGACGTCATCGTTTTCGGCTCCTCCCCTAAATGAAGCAAGCCTCGATACGCGCTTTACGGAAACGCCCCCTCCATTACTCGACACACGCCTCGAAGCCTAGGCTCATCACGTAACATCACTACCATTTATGTTACCTTAGTTCTTTTCTGTTTTGTTAGTTAGGGAGGTAAGTTTTTGTCATTTGGTTTATTTATTTTCAGTTAGGTAAGTTGATTATTATTCAGACAGTTTCTTTTGTTTGTGGTTTTGGCATTAGCTCATTCTGAAGTTATTACTCCATTTTGTTAAATTTAAATCAAACACATATACATATACATCAATAAATCTCACTATAAAATATTTAACTTGGTCTGTGTTGGCTGCTTGGGATGGGACGAGGAGGGACCTTTCATGTTATGATCTGGCCACCCCTAAACGGGTCGTAACAATTGTTTTAATCCGATGAATAGCTATATATAAAGTATTTGAGTTAAACAGCAGAAAAATATTATTGGTAGACAAATTATCATGTGGTTTAAGAACATGTATACAAAGTTATCAAATAAAACATCTTAGGATTTGAACGTCTCAATGAGCTCAGTTAAATTCATCATCTAAAAATGGAAAGAATATGGAACAGCTGCAAACTTGATGTCACCTGATGGGTCAGGAAAGAAGAGCATCAGAGAAGCAGCCAAAAGCCTGATGGTATCTAAGTTGCAGAAATTTTAGGAGGGTAATGTCTCCGCTAAATGCAGTTTGCATTATTTGTATTGGTATATATGTTATTTTGTGGGAAAAAGATACATTTATGTTTTGACTTTTTTTTTTTTTTGGCTTATTTATTGTAAAAATGCATTTTTTTGGGGGGGGGGGTCATTTTTAAAATTTACATTATTTGAAATACCACAGAATGAATAGTATTCTCTGATTTTATATTATGTCAAGTTACATAATCTCAAACAAATAAATCGGACATTACATTCAAACACTTGGTGCTTTAAATCTCCTTTCACATTTGCTTAATACTGACTTCGTTTTATGTGGACAACTTTTGTTGACGCTTTTTACGTCTACTGCAGTATCATATTAGTGAAGTAACGCTACTCTTGTTTGATTACAGCACTTCTCTTTTCTTGCAATAATTATTACTCAGAACATGAAGGAGGTTTTACCTGCAGGTTTTTTCCACCAGCCGCTCATTTTTTCTTCTCCCTGGCGATCGGCTCATCTGCAGTGGCGCAGCTGCGACAAAATCAATGTGTCAAGAGCAGTTCTAATTTGAGATATAAAAAAACAATCAAAGGCGGAAGAAAACAATGAACGTACCTTAATATTAAAACTTTGACCTCCACCGGAAGCAAAAACCCCAACTTCTTTTAGTCGCTCAATCTTCGGAGTACTTTGTTTTTCTGAACACTTTCTCTTTCTCTTCTAAAGTGTTATGCTGTGATCATGTTACATTCACGTGCCTTCGGACATTTTGCATTTTAAAAATAATTTAAAAAAGAAAAAAAACAGCTCGTTGAAATCGTGTCAAAACGTTGATACACAGACGGTGTTTCCCTCTGTAAACAGTTTGACAAACTTTCTCGAAAGGCCACTAAAAGTGACATTTTGGACTAAATTAAATGGAAATTGAGTAGAATTCAGTTTTTATTTTATTTTATAAAAACTTTTTGGTCTTTCGACGCAATCACATCTCTAGGAAGGTTGTCATTCCTCTGGGCTGAGCATAGCTTTCACTGTTGCTGGTTTTATATGGTGACAGTACTATTAATTAAAAAAAATATATAATTTAAATAGCTGACATTTTTTGCTGACGTTTTTATAGGTGGTGCAGACTTTTTGTAGCAGAGTGGTTCAACATGTCAATATATCATCAGGTGGTTTCAGCAACTAAGAAAGTTCTTTAAAACCACTGCAAAAACAATACAGTAACGTAGAGATAATACAAATATAATTTGAACTTTTGAATACTTAAGTTTTTTTAAAATATGTGTACCTTTCACTACTTAAGTATTTTCAAAAGTAAGTTATTCAGTACTTTAACTTGAGTAAAGTTTTGAGGGAGCAATTTTTACTTGTAGTTGCGTAATATTTGACCATAAGTATCAATACTTTTATTCAAGTACTATAGCTGAGTACTTTGTCCAACACTGGAAAATACATAAAAATTAAGATAAAATATTCTGTATCAGTTTTTAAATAATTATTGCAGGTGTTGCATCACATGTCAAATATTTGACCACAACTGTTCAAATGTCAGGGATGATCAAAACAATAGTCTGTATTTGTCATGTTTTCTATTGATTTGTTGTAGCTGTTTTGTAGAAAACAACTCGGACATTTAATAAAAAAAGAAACTGATCTGTTAGGTTTTTTTTTACACAATTTATTGCAGAACACAATACTAGAAATCAAAGTTAAAATAGAAAAAGAGCACAAATGTTAACATTGACAGATAAAACAAACAAGCCAAAGAGAATTTATGAAAAACATTAAATTTAGCTGATATTATTTACAAGCTTTGTAAAAAAAAAACAAAAAAACAACAACAACCTTTCACTGTATCTCTTTGTAATTTCTTGTCTCCAGACTTATAAAGGCCTTCAGGAAAACTTAAGGAGCAGCAAACAATGACTGCTATTAAAACACATTTGATGTCTTTTCATTTGATTCCTGATTTGCGTTTTTCATATCCTAGAAATAAAAAAACAAAGAAGTGTCACATTTTTTTGTTGCTTCCTTCCTTTGTGCTCACTGAATCACACAGGTGCACCTACATGAACGTTTCTTCTTATCATGTCTTGCTTGTTGTGCTTCCAGATCAGTCTCAGGGGAAATGTTCATCCTGTATTCGTCTTCTTTTGCTCCTCTGGTGATTTCCTTCGATGTGGGATTTTGTTGGTCACGTAAAAGAGGTTCAGAGAGGATTGTCATCTTTTCTTTTGCAGAAACTGATACACCATCCTCCAAGTCACAGTCAACATTTCCTTCATTGTTTATTGATTTTCTGTTGTTGCTGTTGTTAACAGTTGTGATTTCCTCAGTAATTGTTTTTATCATTAATGTTTTACCTTTACCACCAGGAGAAAACTCCCTGATATCTACTTTTGTGGTTTTGTGCTCAAATGCAGCCTGATTTGAACCTTGTCTCCTGACCTCATCGCCCTTTGACCCTTTATTTCTGTAACTCTGAAAGTTTTCTAGTCCTGTTTCTTCGTCTCTATCATCCTGCTGGTTTCCTGTCAGTGTTGCTGCCATCTTATAATTTGTTTTTTTTTTGGTTTTCTTCAAATCAAGTTCGTTTTGTGTACCATGACTAGTTTGGACCATTTGTTTAGTGAGTTTCTTCTTTATGACTTCTTCACTTTCATCATAGTAAGGCTCAGGACTGTCAGAATACGCTGCCACTTGATCCTCTCCTGTCCTGTCAGAGTTACCTTGATTTTCTTTCTTTCCTTGATTTGATCTGTTTCTCTTTCCTGTTATCTGACTCTTTTGTTTGCCTTTTCCACCTTCATCTACCTTTGGCCTGTCTTGATGAACATTAGTTTCATTAACATCCTCTGTTTCTTGTGTTTTAGAAGCATCGTCTGTCATTTCATTTCTCTTTTGATGATTATCATCAATATTTGGCTCATTTGGAGTTAATAATCTTTGTGATATTTTACTGAATCCTTTACTCTCAGGATCCTGTGCAGAAACGTTTTCTTTCAAATGACTGACCTCCTCACCAATCTGTTCATTTTCTTCTAGTTCATTTTCTTCAGCTCTTTCCGCTTCATTTTGATTATATCTCATATTTTCACTTTGCAACAGTTTGTTGTTTTCATCAGCTCCTGTTTCCTCTGATGTTCTGATCAGTTTGTTGCTGTTTTCTGTCTCTTGTTTCCTCCTCACTTCATCTGTTCTGTCCTCTGGTGATTCCTGCTGTTCCCAGAGGTTTTTCTGTCTCTCTAATGCTGCAGGTCCAGCACCGTCTACATCATGATTAATGTCTGTCTGCATATTTCCAATATTAATTGGTTCTGGTTCTCCAGCAATTAGACCCTGATTTTGATCTTCCCAACTGATCTGATGTCTGTTTTCCTCCTGCTCCTCTAGATCCTCCATTGTTGTGTCTTGAGGATATTTTGTCTCATCCTGACTCAACATTTCAGGTTGTTTCTCTCTGCCTGTTTGTTCTTCATGTAATTTTTGTTCATCTTGATTAATCTCTTCTGCCTCATTTATTTCTCTCTTTTCAGGCTTTGCTACAGTGGATATGTGATCAATTTTTCCCTCCTCATCAGAAATATTCCCATTAAAAGTTTCTGCTTCATCACCCGGCTGCAGATTCTCCTCCTTTGGACCTTGGTCCTGAATGATGTTTGGGTTGTAATCTCTGACTGAACACGGGTCACTGATGGGATAATCTGCAACTATAGCACAAAACATTTTAAATAAGTAATAATACATTCTTTCAATTAATCAAATACACTTTTTAAATCTTGGAAAAATTTAATTCAGAATGATAAACTGATTCTCACCTTTTTTTCTATAGAATAGAAGATAAGCTTCTCTGGACCTAGAAGAAGAAATGAATGAAAGAAAACTATTTTATTCAACCAATTAAATAGGCAGAAAGTTTGTCTAGATTTGGTCAACAGCATTGGACTGATCTATAACTCTAGTCCTTCCCTAGGTCTTATTGCATCTGTAAAGAATAAATGAAACAAATCTGAAATGTGTCAAAACAACCTACTTCTTGTGCAGTTTAATTAAAACAATTATCTCTCTTCACTTACTGTGCAATGTTCACATTGTCAGAAAAAGGACTTTTATCAAGCTGACAGAAAGAAAAAGCAAATAAATTATTTGATTGTTATTTTTCTTTTAATGCATTTTTCACAACTTGAATGTTGAACATAATTTTCTGACAATATCAAAAAAAAGCTTTTCCTAGTCTTACCTTTGTGACTGAGGAGTCATTAAAGACGAACCATTGGTCTCCTTCATCCCTGGACTTGATCACTGCCCAGTAATGTCCTCCTCTCAGATCACCAAAATGCTCCACGACTGCATAAAGCTCATATATCTGATTCTGATCAACATACAAGTACATTCATCAAAATAAAGAAAGACAAAACAACGATTCCTCTTTATGACCAGTTCTGAATAAAATATATTGTATTTTTTTTTACCTCTGGTATCCTGATGGTGTGAGGAACATCAGCATTACAGTGGATTTTGATGTAAGACATCCACTGATAGCTGAAGTCAAACCTCTTCAGCATCAGAATCAAAACATCTGGATGATGAGTTATTACATATTTCTGGAGGATAAAACAGATAGACATAGTTATTAAAAATATTCCTAAAATATTGCTGTATTTCAATTATTTCATCAGGCATCAAAAAATCTGATCATTTCTAATATTCACTCACTCTGTTGGCGTCAACTTTAGTATCACAGATTTCACAGTACATCTGGTTATCTCCATTGAATTCTGTCTCTGTGAAAAACTTATTGATGCCGTTCTCCTAAAAGACATGAAACTGGATTTATGTCTAGAACAAAACACTCAACAAGAAACACTTAACAGCTAAAAGAAAAAAAAATTTAAACTGATTTTACCAAGTTATATGTTGAGACAAGCATTTATCACATATGGTAATATTTGATACCTCTGTCAAAAACATAAGCCTAAAAAATGTACATGTAGTCTAGAATTTTACCCTCAGAACAGAAAGTATGTTTATATCTACATGTGAATCAAAATCAAACATCAAATCAAATTTTATTTGTATACCACATTTAAGCAGCAAGTGCTTTAGATCATAACAAACACAAAGTCATGCAACATAGAAACAACAATCAAAACAACATTAAGTCAAGTTCCGTCAATAAATTTGTAATTGATTACGTTTCAAATGGAACCCTAAACAGGTGGGTTTTAATTTGAGATTTTAAGGAAGGGGCTGCACAGTGGTGCAGTTGGTAGAGCTGTTGCCTTGCAGCAAGAAGGTCCTGGGTTCGATTCCCGGCCCGGAGTCTTTCTGCATGGAGTTTGCAT
Organism: Gambusia affinis; assembly: GCF_019740435.1. Taxonomy (NCBI): domain Eukaryota; kingdom Metazoa; phylum Chordata; class Actinopteri; order Cyprinodontiformes; family Poeciliidae; genus Gambusia; species Gambusia affinis. The sequence goes on along the minus strand of NC_057885.1, from coordinate 10,730,920 downwards.
GTTCTCCCTGTGCATGGTGGGTTCTCTCCGGGTTCTCCGGCTTCCTCCCACAGTCCAAAAACATGACTGTCAGGTTAATTGGTCTCTCTAAATTCTCCCTAGGTGTGAGTGTGTGTGTGCATGGTTGTTTGTCCTGTTTGTTTCTGTGTTGCCCTGCGACAGACTGGCGACCTGTCCAGGGTGAACCCCACCTATTGCACCAGCAACCCTCCCGACCCCATTAGGGACAAGAGTTATTAGAAAATGGATGGATGGATGGATGGATTTAAAGGAAGTCAGTGTTTCAGCTGTTTTACAGTTTTCTGGAAGTTTGTTCCAGATTTGTGGTGCATAGATGCTAAATGCCGCTTCTCCTCGTTTGGTTCTGGTTCTGGTGATGCAGACCAGACCAGAACCAGAACCTGAGAGGTCTGGAAGGTTGATACAACAGCAGCAAATCTTTAATGTATTGTGGTGATAAATCATTCAGTGATTTATAAACTAACAACAGTATTTTAAACTCTATTCTTTGAGCTACAGGGAGCAAGTGGAGGGACTTTAAAACTGGTGTTATGTGCTCTATCTTCCTGGTTTTAGTGAGAACACGAGCAGCAGCATTCTGGATCAGGCTTCATTATTTATTTATTTATTTTTTTACCCCTGTAGGGCTCTTTTGTGGGCTCTAGTGTCCCTTATATGACAGTAGGCTGACAGGAAAGGGGAAAGGAGAGAGGGAAAGACATGTGGCAAATATCGTTGGGTCCGGGAGTCAAACCTGCGACGGCCGAGTCGAGGACTCAAGGCCTCCAAATATGGGTCGAACTACGCCACCATGGCACGCCCAGGATTGATTTTTTTTAATCAGATCTGTGAAGACGCCAGGCTGGATTAAGTTTAATTTCAACTTCTATTTGTAAGTAAAATAGGGAAAATGACAGCTCACTCTTAAAAACCATTAAAACCATCTCCATGGATTTCCAGCATTTGGATGGTAAAGTGGTGCATTTACTGCTGTCCTTTGTTCAGTTTTTCAGGCAATAAGGAAGTTTAAAAGTAACGCCCTGATCTATAATAAACTTTGCGATAAGGAAACATCGCAAAACGTTCCTACAATGTGCTGTGGTGCAGTTAAATCCATTTGCTAACCATCAATGGTCAGTTTCTTTATTTTTATATCACCAGCTTGGATTTCAAAGCCAAAATCCAGAGTATAAATATAACTAAATTACACTTTTTCCTGATTTATTTTTCAAAGCTAAACATCCTATATTTTATGTTGTTCTATTGTGACAAAGGTGTCAGTTTCGATGAACTTTAACCCTTTACAACAGTAAAACATTAACTTGTCAGATTCTCACCACGCTGTAGTTTTCACCAGGTGAATCTTCCAGTTCAAGAGGAAGATGCCAGAACGGACCTTCACTGTCTGTCGGTATCTTACATTTTAAACAAGTGGTCCTGTGACTCAGCTGTCCATGAAAGATCTTAAACACACAAACAAACAAACATGCATTTATAAACATGCATATAAATTAACATTTATGTCTTATAAACAGTATTTGCAACTGGAAATTGTACCTTTGCTGCATCTCCACTGGTTTTCCTTAAGATCCTCTCAAAGTATTCTGCTGCATCTTGTTGTTCATGCACTGGAGGAAGTCAAGATATTCAAATTGTTTTTGATTGACTGTGATGAAATAATCCAAAAATGATAAAACAATGTTCTATTTTTAATGCATAATCATTAATTGTGATAATAAGTTGAAGACAGATTAATTACAATAGTTACAACTACAATTATTATCCAGATTATTTTACAATGAAATGTAAAAAGGGCTCATCATGATCAATCTCATACTGTACCATTGTTGACTTCTAGTGCTCTTAATATATTACGTGGATCTGCTGAATAGGGCCTAATTACTCTCCCTTTCTGTAATTCTTCAAATAATTCTTTTAGAAGATGATCAATGTCGGCCTCTCTGGGACTGGTAAGTCTAAAAAAACACAAGTTAATGTCAAATACACAAGAGTCCTTCAAAATTTCCCTGTGACATGTAAATACACAAATCTGCAAAACCAACCTGGTCACAGTTTCTCTGAAATCTTCAGTCATGAACAGAACCTGCAGAACACTGTTCAGGTAGCATGTTGCTCCATAGTTGACCAGGCCGCGGTACTTGGCTTCTGCAGGATTTAGATTGAAAATGTCAATGAAATAGCAGAACTGACTGTCAGAAATTAGTCAAAGATCTTCTGTTGCATAAAATGATTTAAAAAAAAAACAGCAATAATATAGCAAGTCATTATTTTTCATTGAAACAACTCTTTGATATCAGAATGAGGTCAATTCTGTTGTTCATATTAAAATAATGAAAAAGACTGACTGCTTGTCATCCAGAAATACCCACACCGATGATCTGTTCACCTGTATTTATCATACATGTATTTAAGAAAGAGCCAAAGTTCAGCTTTACAAAAGAGCAGTTTTGACATGGTGGTTAAAATGAAGCATGGTTTGATTATTATTATTATTTTACAATTACAAATCTAAAAAGAATACTCTGCATATATATTTACTCTTAATCCCAGAAATAAAATCCAGTGCCCTCATCTGCCTTGAGAAGTCACCCAGCTTGTAAATAGTTTCCTATCAATTTAATCTCAGTATAAATCCAGATGCTAGGTGAGAACCAGACTGGGGCGGCATTGACTCAGGAGTTGATGCCGCATCTTCTGGTGATGGTGGCAACGGCAGTAGGATTTTGTCCTGTAATCGGTGGGTCACCGGCTTGACCCCCATCCACTTCACTCACCTTGTCTGGCAGCAGTAGCATGGCAGCCTCATCTCTGTGGCTACTAGACGCCACACACACCATGTGTGCATGACTGGTAATGACTGATTTAATAAAAACCATCTTTCAGTGTCTTGAAAAGCGCTCCATAAGTGTGTTTGTGTGTGTGTGTGTGTGTGTGTGTGTGTGTGTGTGCGTGTGCGTGCGTGTGTGTGCGTGTGCGTGCGTGTGTGTGTGTGTGTGTGCTGTGGTGGTCAAGTGACGACACTTAATTTCCAATTTCACTGTTGTGTCTTTGTACAACGACAATAAAATATGTCTAAGTCTATAAGTCTGATGTCATTTCTAACTGGTGAGTTGCCAGTTTAAACAATGCACCACATTTAGTATGCATTATATATAATAAAGCCCTTTATGGAGTCCGGGGACTCCGAGGCGCTTCACACGACATTCAGTCATTCACACATTCATAAGCTGATGGTGGTGAGATATACTGTAGCCACAGCTGCCCTGAGGCAGAATGACAGAACCAAGGTTGCCATACAATTGTTGCCACCACCTTCCAACAGGGAAACAATAACAGTAACAATAATTCAACAATAACAATAATCCTAAATAACAGCCAGAATCAAAACAAGCATCAAGCATCTCTATTCAATCTGAGTGAGAAGGAGCTGTTTTGCAAAGAGGAATGGAAAAATCTGACTATAGATCTGCAAAGTTGGTAGGAATACAACAACGATACCTGTGTAACTGCAGCGAAGAGTTGGCTTACTTGTGATTCCAAATGCATGGCACACATTCAGGGTTTTATTTGTACAAACATTAGAAAGCCATGAATTATTTCCCTTCCACCTAACATTTGCACACTAAGTTGTGCTGATCTGTCGCAGCTCCCAAAACTCCCAACAAAATACCTAGTAGTTGTAATGTGACAAAATAAAATTCAGGGATTATGAGGTACACAATGCCAAATATTTTATGATAAGAGGTGAAAGGTAATGAGTTACATTTACTATGGTGAATTTTTGTTTTATTGCACAATGTTTGTTTGCTTTTTTTACTTAAGTAACTGTATTATAGATGTAACAGTTCTATTACTTAAGTACAATTTCTGGTTGTACTATCCAACCCTGTGCATCTGAATTTTCGGAAGGTAATTAATTTATACAGAAAATTTCACCATTTGATGTAGTTTGCATTGAAAGAATTTGTTGATGTGTTTATTTTGTGGGAAAGTGTTCTGTGATTTATGTTTAATTACATCATTGCAAGCCAATAAACTGGATGGTATCTTCAAACACTTAATATTTTAAATCTCCTTGCACACTTACTAAATTAAATTCGGAATTTTTTTGTTTAGGCTATATTTTACTTTTACTTGAGTAATGTATTTGTGAAGTAACGCTACTCTTGTTTGATTATGACACTTATAGGCTACTCTTGTCATAATTACTGAGGATATTAAACAAGTTTTACCTGCAGGTTTTTTCCACCAGCCATTCATTTTTTCTTCCCGCTGGTGATCCTCCTATCGGGAGTGGAGGCTGCAACAAAGTCGAGAACTCAAATGTAGATCTAATTTCGGGATAGCAAAATCTCAAACGCAAAAGAAAACAAAGAACTTACCCTGAGATTTACACTTTTGTTGACATCCACTGGATACAAAAACCCAACTTCTTTTAGACGCTGTCGGACATTTCTTACACGTTAACGTGTAATTAAAGCTCTGAATACTTTCTGTTTCTCTTCTCATTAAGCCCAACACTATGTTGCATTCAGGGACGGTCGGACATGTTGAATTACAAAAATCATCAAAAAATAGAAGAGAAATAATCGAAACTTTTTGATTTCATGTTAAAACTCTTATAAAACTCAGATTGTGATTCAGACGTGGAAATGACGGCGAGTTTTATTTTAGCTTAAGACAAAATGTCGAGTGGAATATAATAGTATTTCGTTTACAACACCACATCTTGCCCTTTGGAGTAATATACTGTCTGTCTGTATACTTAGACTCCCTTAAAGAGACAAGTTTATTAAGAGTCCGCCAGAGATGATTCTGAAATGACGGACATGATATTTAAACTATTGTAACTTCCTGTACTTTTGTGGAGGATGTGCGATGCATTTTGAATGCATTAAAGTTTTGAACATGAGGTTACCACAGTGATTTGATCTAAGGTAACACATTTGACGGGTTGTGAATCAGACTGTCATGACACCGTCATAAACAACATAACAACATGTCATAGACATGAGAAAGTCTTCATGAATATTTATGACTGTTGTCATAAAGTGTCATTCGGTAAATCATGACACTTTTAATACGAAGTTGACATTATTCAAAATGTCTTCGTTATGGCAACTTGACATTAAACCAAGAAATCATGATCTTAATTTGTTATAAAAGTATTACTGATTAAACTTAAAAAAATATGTAGCTTTATCTGGTAATATTATGTTGCTCTGCCATTTTGTTTAGTCTTAAATTTCTAATTGATCTGAAGTTTTACAGCAAGATGTCTACAAAGCACTTACCAACTTTGCTTCTGAAAGATTATTTAAGGCTGTTTTAAGTAGTGAAATACACCATCTCCATCAGTGCACAATAGCACCTGATAGGATTTGGATTCAGCAGTGAACGACAGAATATTGTAGCATAAAACTGAAAACTACATTTTGATCCTCTAGTCTGTTTTCTTGAAATAAATACTTCCTGAGTCATGGTTATGTTTGGCATACAGTCCAAGTGTCAGCACAAGAAAAGTGATATCAAATTACATAAAGTATGTTTATTTAATGCAACAGTTGAAAACATTTGAACATCTGAAGTGAATACACAAAAAACATTATCAGTAATTTTTTTTGGCAATGATTATAGCTTTCATATTTGTAAACAAGAGTCGGGAGTGAACAGGATTCCCTGCAGTAGGCGGCAGCAGCAACGGCAGTAAAAGAAGAAGATCCAAATGGTCCTAGTTACGCCATCTGTCCTCCAGGAACCTTGATCACCAGCTGGATGACGGACATGTGCTGGATCCCGTACTCAGACAGCAGCGTATTGTCTCCTTCCAGGTGCTTGTCCGTAAAGATCAGCCGCAGGTTCTCCTCTCCTGTAAAAAACACAAACAAGAAAGAGCACACAGATATAAAATAGATTTTTACAAATATTACACATGTTCTGTAATCAAGATGAATCCCTACATTTGTTTTGGAGAGTTGTTTGTTTGTGTGAACAATGGTAAGAAGTGAAAGTAAAAAATATGCAGAGGAGACAAAATTATTTCCAAACTCAAATCTAAAGCTAATTTTAAAGGTCATAAAAGAAGATCAGATAGCAAGTTTTTTAAACCTTTGTATTGTTGTCGTAGCAGGAATTTACACGTAAAAGTTTAATATTGAACCATAATTAATCTGGATCTTCATTCTCAAAAGTATCAAGTTGCTGATATAAAATGTTACTTCTACAGTTCTTTTTCTTTGCATTGATTCCTGAGGACCAACAGAGTCCAGATGGTGACATTGTCAGTGACTCAGCATATTTTACTTTACATCTCCAAACCCCCTTTACCTAAAAGAAACACCTGCCAGGCAGTTTTGGACTTTTGACAATAGAAAATAGGTTTAGTAAATTACACACAATGCAGATGCACTTTAAACGCATCAGTTGGATTATTTATTTATTTACCTGAAACAGTATTAATGGTAGAGTTAATACTGAGCTCTACCATTAACACTGATAAGCCAACAAGGGAAAACACGAGTCACCATCGAAATTTACTTTCAATTTTGATTTGCAAGCAACGTTTCGTAAAACACGTTTGCTGTTTAAGGGTGAGGTCCCTCTGAATTGGGTAAACGTATTCTCCTTTAACAACGTGCTTTATTTGACAAAAACGAGCATTAATCTGTTTCCATGGCCACTTAACCCAACCTGTCGATCAATAAAGCTGATAAAGTTGGAAAAGAAGTAGCTTACGACCTGCTGGCAGACAGATAGACGTAGAGAAAATACACCAGATATATTGAATAGTTTACCACCTTCCAAATTGATTCTGCCATTACCGAGTCAAGTCTTCTCTTCATTTACCTACCTGCGGTCTGAGGAAGTTTCTCCGCTATCTTTTCCTTCAGCTGTCGCACCGTCATTTTCTGCATCTGCTCCTCGGTGTTGCAGAGGTCAATCATCAGCTTCTCTCCTCTCAGCCCATGAACCACGACCTGGTAGATTTTCCCCATCTTCCCGCAATCTGCGCTGCGCTCCTTTCTGGCTCTCTGTCCCAACAGCTGACAGAAATGCGGGCAAACAGTCACAGGATCTGACGTCAGACCAGTCTTTACTTTCTATTTTCTGTTTTACACAAAGCAGGACTCTTGCTGTTTTTATTCTTTCAGTTTTGATTATCTTCTCTCACATGACCTGCTAATTTCAACAAGCTGTTTTTCAGATGGTGTATTTTGAAAAGCACATTCAACACAGTGCTGCACTGTTTTATCTCCTATATAGCCTATTTGTATTGCTTTAGATGATAATAACAATTGAATAAATAAATTACGTACATCTGGGGAAAAAGAAGCTTTATACTCATATAGCCTACTAATTGCTTCATATACACGATGTCCTGCTATGTTTTATACGTTGAAGATTTTATGGGAACGATTTATTGCAGGAAATCACCTTGCTTTTTGATCACGTGACGAGTCTGTGCTGTTATTTCCAAACTCTTTTTTCACAGTTTTTTTTCAAGCTGTGAAATAAACATTTCACAGTTTGATAATAAGCAATTTTACTTGTTATTCGTGCTGCTTTCGACTATGGTAGAGAGAAAAAATCCCAGCAGATACAGCAATTAAGTTATCTGAAGGTTTAGCTTTAACTAAAATCAGTGCAAAAAGTAAATTAAACTCAACAATGTTAAAAATGACGAGTGAATATAAAATGAAGTGTGCTCTTCTTCATCATCGCTGGTTCGTCTTCATCAGTGCCAAATAAAATGCACTAAGAAAAAGAGAAATGGGAGAAACTGAAAGTAACAACAGCCATTGGCTCTGAGAGTGACGCAGCAGCAGCAGCTCCATTAGAGCACATCTTTTGGCTGCAGACGGACAGAAGTTGGTTCGGGTCGAGGGGCAGAGCAGAACCAAAATGACCACGCTGGGCAACGAAGAGAAAAGATACGACCAAAGAGACACGACGCTGAAGTTCGTCAACAGACCTGATGCTCTGGATCCGATGCGTAAGAACCTTTAAACTGTTATTGTGTCGGTGTTGAAGTGACGTCGCTCATTTCCAAATAAATGCGAGGAAAGTTTTGTTTTGGAAACCTTTAAAACACTTTCATGCAAGTCAAAGGGTACATGAGGACACCACGTGTCTTCGTGACAGCTAAAAAACAAGATGGCATATGGTTTTTATTATTATTATTATTAGAGTCTGCTCTCTTCTAGCCCCGGATGAGGGGGATCAGGGTCTCCGGGCGGAAATGTCCTGCGGTCACGCTGTCACCCCGCAGTCCCTCACCGGGTGGTGTCGCAGCCTGCTGGATCAGGTACAGTTGAAAGTTTACTTTTGTTTTCTCACCAACACATTTACCGTTGAAGTGAAGAATCTGCGCCAAGATCCAGCATAAAGTCCAAGACGACACATGCAGCCCAGTTTTATGTTTTATATTGTGGGCCATAAACTGGGCCAGTAAACCGTATATTGACAGTATGGTTTACTGTCAAAATAATTATTTTAATTAGGAATTTCCTTTGTTTTTCAACAATAATCAGTTAATATGATCCACCGTTGATTACAATGTAACCAATACAAGACCAAAGAGATCCCTGGTCACATCATTTTGTAGGTTCTCATGAGGAAATTAATGCTTTGAAAGTTCTTGACACCCAGCATTAAAATATATTTTGACCTGAGGTGTAAATTTAAGTAGATTTCCAGTTAAATTCATTAAATCAAATTTATAAACTTGTGTCGTATTGAAAACTCAGAGAGCTGCTCAGTGGGACTCTGAACTCTTCACTCATCAGATTCATCTTTCAGGATGTTGTGCTGTGCAGAGTGTATGTAAATGATGCTTGATAGCAAGAACATAATCCAAGTTAATGATATCGTTCTCTAAATATTACACATTTCAGGGCCAGTATAAATTTAAGTGTCCAGCTCTAAAGGACGGCACCCTGCACAAGTGTGACGCTCTGTGGTCGTATCAAGAGGTGCGTCGCCTGGCCGTCCTGACCGCTGCAGAAATGCAGCATTTTGAAGAGAACATGGCCCGTCTGGCTGCGACAGAGTACTGCGACTTTAAAACAGTAAGCATCATGCAAACTCAAGATGAATTCATGAAACGATGTCCTGCGATGTGGTGACTTCTATCCTTTTGTTTTCTTTTCTTCTCTTTTTTGCCCTGCAGTGTTCCGGCTGCAAGTCCTACATTGAAAGAAAGGACCTGACTAACCTCTGCGTTCAGTGCTTAGTTTGCACTGCAGACCAGAAGAAACAGGTCCACTTCTGCTGGCAGTGCTTGAAGCCGTGGAAAGGTTCGGCTCCACGTTCTGATCGCTGTGACAACGACGGCTGCATCAACCATGACCTGGAGCTGCTCAGGACCTGCAAGACCACGTCCTTCCCTATGGTCCAAGGGGTTGTGGGCTGTCCCTCCATCCGGGCCTGTCCCACCTGTGGACAAAGAGTGGAGCATGACAGGACGGGCTGTAAGAACATCATCTGTCCTCGCTGCCAGGTGGAGTTCTGCTTCGTGTGTCTGAAGTTGACTCCTGAGTGTAAGAAGACCAGCTCCTACTTCATCCCCTGCAGTGCTGGTGTGGCTCCCAGACAGACGTCCATACCTGTGTGGCACAGGAAGTAAAAGTTGTTATTTCTTAACAAAGTTAATTTTGTAATATTAAAAATGTTCCAGGTCTTCTTGTTCATGTTCATCACCTTTAACAGTTGTGTTTTGTTTGTTTTTAACCTTATAACTTGCTTTCCAAATATGTAAGTGACCTGAATTTGCAAAACAAATAAAGTTCTTATTAAACAGATTTTGTTTAATGCCTGGTCTGTGTTGAGTGAAGTTGGGTGTAAAACTAACTTTTAAGCAGGCAGGGCCCAGAAGTTATTATTCATAATGATGAAAGGTTCCTACAATTACGAATAAGTTTCATTGTTTTATTAGTGCTCACCATCTATTAAATAGAGTAGTTCAATGTGTTTGTTAATCACTTAGACATCTACAGTATTTAATGTTGTTTATGTGCTGAACTCAGTTATTTAAAGCAACAATTCCTCTGACTGGTAAACATTTTAATCTCCACATATGAGAGAAGATTCTCACCTTCTGTTTCATTTTGGGAACTGGATCCAGTTGATCTGGTTTGACCGAAACTGAGATGACATAAGCATCGCACACCAGAGATCCCTTCCTAAGACAATCCTGATGTGTTTTGTTTTGTGAAAAGTCTTTCTCGCTGCAGACTGGTGGACATTACGCAGTTTGAACTGGTTTAACTCTTCCAGGTTGATGGGCAGTAACAATTGCTTTTCTAAGGTTGCTGCTGTTTTTCTCTTCTGGCCCTGAATCAACATCGTGGTGCGAATCACAGTGGATTGATAAGAAGACATTAGTCACTTAATAATGAAATTACTTTATTCCTTAATAAAAGGATTATTCCATGATGATGGATGAATCCTTTAATGAACCTCAAATAAAAAATATTTTCTTCCAGTTGTTAACTTAACGAGAATAAGAGCCTTAATATTTCAAATTGAATTAACTTCATAAGTTGAGACAAGATGATCTAATTTTTGATAGCTACTGATGGTAAATTGATTATAAATTGATTACTTCTGCATTAAATACAATGGAAATAAAAATGATTTAAATAGTTTTGCCTTTAGCGACATCTGCAGGATGTAACTGTATCTTCTGGCAGTGATTTTGTAACCAGGGTGTGTTTTGTTTTCCTCTAGGACTGCTTCACCAAAAACCTCTGAAACATTGTGTTTAAATTTTCCCTTTGCTCTCAGTTACATTAATATGAGAGTAAAAATGAATGCATTCAACCAGGGAGTTTGATTGAATGTACATTCTGTTATTTTAAATTTGTAGAAGAAGAAACTGAAAGTAAAATCTTGCTGTAGGAGTGTGGTGACAGCCTGCCGCCTCAGATCATTTCCTGGTTGAGGGCAGACACTTTTAGCCGACTAAGTGGAAGAACAAAGTAGGTCTGAAATGAGCAGCTTAGATCAGGATGAGAAAAGATTTGACCCCCTCGACACCACGCTGAGCTTCGTGGACAGACCTGATGACCTGGAGCCTGCATGTAAGGACTAAAAACTGTACTGCTGTTGTAAGAGTATTTACTGTATTTATGTATTTGCTTCTCAATGATTTGTAAAATAAGGGGGGTCAAGTTTTGCTTGTACATTTTTCAGTATAATGTCCACTAGTACAGTGTCCGACTCACTGTCTGTCTATTAGTCAGTGATGATGATGAAGATCAGGGTCTTCGAGCTGAAATGTCCTGCGGTCACGCCGTCACTCCTCAATCTCTGACTGGTTGGTGTCGCAGCCTGCTGGATCAGGTACTGAATTACATCACATTTCACAAGCAACATTTTATTTCTTTGCTCATTTCTTTTCAATGTTATACCTTCTAACACGCTTTTATTTTGAAATTTAAACAGTTCCAATGCACAACTAAAGACATTGTATATAAGAGGAGAAAATTTCCAAAGTCAAAGTCGATCCAAGCAGTGGGATTCATTAACAACATTGTTCTCTTTAAGGCTGTATAATCATCAGGGGATAAAACACTAATTATAGGATGAACTACATTTAATTTGGTGTCGGCTTGTTCTCCATCCGTGTCCGTCTGGGATGGATCCTTCATGCAGCCGTGATGCATTTAGGTGACCAGTGCTCATGTACTGGTGTATGTTTGAGTTTAAAGACAGGAAGACATAGTTGTCAGACTTTCTTGAAGGTATTTTCATTTTGTAGTACATTTTTATTTCTTTGTCTTTCTTCTTGTTAAAAAAGGCACCAGGTGTCAATGGCTGCAAACAGGTTCAGATGTTGACCAAAACATCAGAGTCCTCAGTGGACTGGAGGCTTTTTGACCTGCTCTCCTAAAAACAGACATTAGCTCAGTATTTTTTAAAAAGTACATATGATGTGTTTAAAATTGGACAATGACATAAACCCACCTACCCAGAGTTTAACACATTTGTTCAAGTTGTTCTGCATCTTTGTGGTTACATGTTTCGTTTGTCTGACCGTCTCAGGGTCAGTACAAGTTCAGGTGTCCTACTGTAGACGAAGACACCCAGGAGATATGTGGCGCCGTGTGGCCGTATAAAGAGGTGCGGCGCCTGGCGGACCTGAGCGTTGAAGAGATGGAATACTTTGAGGAGACCATCGCTCGCCTGGCGGCTGCAGAGTACCAGGAGTTTAGAGACGTAAGTGACTCTAACTTCAGGTCAGTCTTGACTTTAACAGCTCTACTTAAATCATTGTTTTTCTCTTACAGTGCCCTGGATGTAAGAGCTACATTGAAAGAAAGAACCTGACTAACCTCTGCGTTCAGTGCTTAGTTTGCGCTGCAGACCAGAAGAAACAGGTCCAGTTCTGCTGGCAGTGCTCGAAGCCCTGGAAAGGTCCGGCTCCACGTTCTGATCGCTGTGGCAACGACGGCTGCAAAAACCATGACCTGGAGCTGCTCAGGACCTGCAAGACCACGTCCTTCCCTGAGGTCCGGGATGTCGAGGGCTGTCCCTCCATCCGGGCCTGTCCCACCTGTGGACAAACAGTGGAGCACGACAAGACGGGCTGCAAGAACCTCACCTGTCCTCGCTGCCAGGTGGAGTTCTGCTTCGTGTGTCTGAAGTTGACTCCTGAGTGTCTGAAGACCAGCTCCTACTTCATCCCCTGCAGTGCTGGTGTGGCTCCCAGACAGACGTCCATACCTGTGTGGCACAGGAAGTAAAACTGCAGAAACAGAGACTTCCTGTTGAGATCTTCTTACTGAAACTTGGATGAAATAATCTCAAAAATGTTGCAGTTCCTATTGTTGATGTTCATCAGCTGTGAGACTTCTTGAAATTTCTTCTTTGGCCTCCAACTAACTAATAAAACATATTTTTTTTTACTAAAAGTGTTTGGCTCTGTCTCAAAGTTGGACGTAGGAATTTTTTTTAGCTATTTAATGTGGAATTTGCTTCTGTAAAATCATTGTGTTAACAGGTTTTGGAAAATTATAATCTGTTATATTTGAAACCCGAAGTTAAGAAGCTTTTATTGTTTTCAATTGCAAATACACAGAAAACAGAGAACTTTGGTGGATAAAACAACATCTTTCTTTGCATACTTTATTTATACCTATTGAGAATGGAGTCCAAAATCTTTCTTTATAAATTCACTAAGTAAAAAAAATAATTTCCCACCAGGAAGAAATTAATTTTATCAGTACCCAATAATTTAAATGAATCCCTCTAAGACACAGTTCAATCACTTCATTTATGTCGTATTTGCAGTGGGATTCTCTTTGTGTTCTCATTATATGTTCTTCAAGACAGTTGTCTTATTTCATGTTTCTTTTGTTTTTATTTTCATATTCTAAGTTTGGGTTTTGTATGTTTTCCACACAACACCATAAAATGTTTGCCCTCCACGGGCGATGATTAACTCCTAAATACTGTTAGCCCACTAGGTGGCGCTCTGACTCACAACGCTGAATTACTGTAAACTCTGTAATTCCAAGAAGAGACGAGATATTTTGGTCTCAGCATAATTTACATCATGTGAAAATACAATTAGTGTTAGATAAACTACAATTGTTTTAGGATAAATCTTTTTTGTGTGCTGACAGATGAGGAATATTTATTAATCTGCATTCATCAAACTGATTTAATAAACAAAAAAGTACAGAATTATTTACGTGGACTAAACCATTAATGATCGTGTCTGATGACTTGGAGGCTCCAACCAAAAGGTCGATCTTATTAAAGAGTGAAAATGAAAGTTACATCACAGATCCTTTTACCTGTTATATAATAAACCAGACCGATAGGTTGGGCTTTGGTGAATCTGGAAAGTACCTGGAAGTTCTATCAGGTCATTTGCTGCCACCAGGTGATCGTGACAAAGACCTTAACAATGTCTTATAAACTGGGGGACATTTAGGGGAAATCCTGTTTATTAGGAAAGACAACATTCATTTGAATTTTATTATTCCAGCTCTTATTTCCTGAAATGTTGACGGGATTATCTACAGGAATCTTATTTTCTCCTTAGCTGCTGTCTTTCTCCCAAAATCCCAAGACTGAATTAAAATAATTAACCTAATATTTTATATTATCATCTCTGATAGAAAGAAATGTTGTCCTATGGGACTATAATTTTTAAGAGTCTGTTCCTATGTTTTGGCAACACATTTCAGTATATCAACACACTCTGGGTGATAATACTTTCATACTTCTATGTGATAAATATTATTTATGTTGTTGTATAAATTTAGGTCCAGATCATTTCAGTTACATATTTGACCACACGACTTTTGTAACCTTGTCTATTTATTTAGGGTTTTATTTGACATTATGAGATGTATGTTATTATTATTAATACTAATTTCAATAAACGGGTCAAAGGTAGACACAGTTCATATCCATAACATGCAACATTTTGTAATCACTGATTACATCATCATCAGAAAATTTTTTTTAACTTATCCACACAACCAAAGAATTAGGAATTACCAAATAATTTTAAATCATACCCTGCTAAGATCCACTTTTTTATTTTTCCTTTTTAAGCCACGCCTTTAACAACAGTGAACACTCCTCCGTCATCATATAAAAGTCCTCTTCAGTCTCTTCGCATCACAGCTTTAATTCCGGAGCAGAGATTGAAGTCATCAGAAGAAGCCATGGCTTGTAAGGTCCAGGTCCGCGTCTGTTTTGAACAGAACCTGAAAAAAACGATCAACGTGTGTCAACAAGAAGAGGAGCTCAAACACATTCCTGTGAAGTTTCTGGTAGATTTAATACAGGAGCTACGCGTTGACATCGGTAAATACACCTGTTGAAGAATTATCCTTTCAAATGCATTGAAACATAGAGCTTATGAAATGATTTAGTTTAAAAAGTCAGTTTCAGTTTTAAAATCCACAATTATCTTTTATCTGGGACATTAGATGCTATTTGTTCTAAACAATTTTAAACAATTTAAGATAGAGGTGTGTAATTTGTCTGATGGAATCACAAGAACTGTGTAATAAGTTCTGTGATTATATCCTATAAAGGATTTTATTTTATTTTAGGTTTTATTTTAGAAATATTTCTTTCTATTTTTTAGGAAACTAAATCCACTCCTGTTTGTTTTGGACATTGTCTTACTGTGTTTTCGGTTTTGTTTTGCGCAAAGGTCGGTCAATGAGATGATTTGTTTCATTTGATATTTTCAGCAGCTAGAGTAGTTACAGCGGCTGCAGCAGCTACAGTACTGACGAAGATGGCTCTGATCTACAGAGGAAAAACCCTGCAAGAGACACAAACGTTGGCTGAATGCGGGATCAAGCACAAGTCAGAGATCCACGCGGTGATGCGCTGTGACGGAGGACTGGATCTGATCGTCCACGACCCTGCTCCACTCTGATCCACTCAACCCAAAACTGGACACCTACCTTTACTAGATAAATGTCCTCCTGTTTGTTGGAACAACACGAGAACGTTCTTTATAACATCACTATAATATATTAGTGGAGTCACGAAGCTTATAATAATTGTGAAAAATGTTTAGAAAAAAGAGAGAGAGAGAGAGAAAGCTCTGTATGTAAAGTGAAAACAAAAATGAAATCGCCCAGTCATTCTCGTGTGTTGTTGTTGGTTTTCACCCCAGACATTAGCAATACATGAAAATATGATCTCAACATTCCCGCAGCGTGTTTTTATTCATTTATAATTATTTGTCATTATTGATTATTGTTCCTGGTTATGTATGGACACGTTTTTCGCTTTCCCACTGAATAATTGTTCTCTTGTTTGAAAAAAAAAACAACTGTTTGTTTTTTTTACATAATGATATTTGATACATTATAAATCTCTTATTCCCTTGAATGAATAGTTGCTGAAGTTTTGTGATTTCCCCCCCACACATGTAGAAAAACCTTTATAAGTTTCTTTGAAAACATAAATACTGTGACAAATGCCAAATAAAAAATAAAATAAAATACGAAAATAACTGTAAATTACTTAATTTGAATAATTGCTATTTGTACTTTTAATTTTTCTGCATGTTTGATGCTATAAATAAATACACTATCAAATATTTCGATCTCTGTGTGAATTTAGTTTCTTTGTTTGCCTGTCACTTTGCTGCGGTTGCACAGAAATTTACATTACAGGACAATAAAGGATATTTTATTCTATACTAATGGTAATCTGATTATTCATTCTTCTTGATAAACTGTAAATTATTCACACCAGTTAGTTTTTATGAAGTTAAAGTGCGAACAATAAAAACTATAATATTTATTCTTTGTGGTCGTGATTTTTCACTGTTGTTCATTAACCCTCCTGTTATGTTCCGGTTCAAATTGACCTGTTTTAAAGTTAAAAACATAAATAAATAAATAAATAAATAAATAAATAAATAAATAAATAAATAAATAAATAAATAAATAAATAAATAAAATAGTTGGAATATTTTTTTATTTTTATTTATTTATTTATTTTTTTTTTGCATGAAACGTTTTCTATTTTTCTTAATAGGTGCACTCTACATATAAATTTAAAATTTATTCAGTTTAGACATTTGCACCCTCAGTCCCCTCCCCCGTGTCTACTTTTTACATAGATACTGTTCGGGTCAATTTGACCCGGCAGTCAAGTTGAAGTGCAAAAAAAGATTTAAAAATGTCAAATTCTATATGTTTTCTTGCAGCTATGAACCATATTTCACCACACACAAAAACACAACACACACACAAGCCCACTTTCTCACTACTCTCTTTACTTCACTAGGAAACTGCGAAAAAGCCGGTGCTCAAAGAACTTTTAACGGAAACCTTTTCTGTTCCCGTGGACAAACTCCACCCACACTGAGTGGACACTCAGCAGAAGTGGAGGAAAACATAAATACTCTCTGCATGACTCATTTATCTTGATTTTAATCAGCGGGTCAATTTGACCCTGAACAATATGTGTCTCAAAGATCACCCATCGAAAAAAAAATGAAAATGTAATAATATGTGTATATATATATATATATATATATATATATATATATATATATATATATATATATATATATATACACACATATATATATATATATATATATATATATATATATATATATATAAAAAAAATATATAAAAACATATACATATATATATGTTTTTATATACATACTTTACCAAATATCAATTTCAAGGAAATTTCTAGGCTTTTTTCAGTGTAAATTCAATTTTTATGTCCAAAAGAGTGAATGAGTAGGTTGTCGTCATTAATCCTTAATTTCTGAGAAATAAAAAAACATCATTGCACAAATATTGAATGAAATAGTTAATATTGGAGTTAATAATCAGATGCAAAAATGTTTTGCAGGAATTTTTTGGTTTCTGACACTATTGCATGATTAAAGACGGATCAAATTGACCCACCAACATTATTGCTGTAGAAACGAACACAATAGAAGGGTTAAATATCATCCATCCATCCATCCACCTGCTCGTCTTTCCATGTAGGCGTGTCTTCAGCGATCAGCTGCTCAGCAAAAGTCACATGACTCGTAAATAATAACCAGGCTCGAAATCGAAAGAGTTTCCTTCAATTAGACTTAACATAAGTTGACTGTTTTCAGCGTCGCAGCAGAAATCAAGAAATCTTTCAAGATGAACGATAAAACTAAGCGCTACAACCGGAGCGACTCTACAATCCGATTTGTGGATGAAGAGGATCAGTTTGACTGTGAGTGGCTCGTTTCAGTTCATCAGCGCTTTAATTATACGTGTATTAGTTTTCACTGCAATTTAATCTTGTTTAAAGCAGAAATAGTTTGTATTTAAACATGCCGAAGGATCTCATTGGATGTTTCTGCAGTTCTGTGTGAAGGTTTTGATTCCCCAAGAGCCCGGATGTCCTGCGAACATGTGGTGACCCCGATGTCCCTCACAAAGTGGTGCCAACAATTACTCAAACAGGTGGGATATGATTCAAATATAATCTTAATCGAAATAGAAAAGAGAAATAAAAAAAGAAAAAAGAGAAAGACAACTAGTCTTATTGTGATCTAAACAAAAAGTAATGAGATGATCGTTTTCCTGGTGGTGTTTATTTTCCACATGTATTTTCCACAACAGAAAGATGCTGACACAGTACTGTTGTTTTTTTCCCCCTCTTTTTTTGGTTCTAGTTTTTCTGGTAATTAAATGTATTTAAAATCAAATTTTTCATAAATATGAAAATCTTATTGAAGAAAATGTATCTATCCTCTCCTTCAAAACATTTGTTGTTTTTATTTGAGTTGCAGATACCCTTCAATGTACGAAACAGAGAATCATCCAAAACAAAACATGCGCAAATCTTTTAATTCACAATACACTCACATGTTTAGGAATGTGTCTCTAATTTAAATGCATTGTTTTGCTTTCAAATGTGAAATGTTAAGTATTTTATTCTAAGTCTTTTACTCTTTTTAATTGAACTAAACTAAATGGATATTTGTTGTTTCTGCTGCTTTTAGTTTATTTACCTTCAACAGATTCATTGTAAAGCTTTTAAAGTTGATTTTCCAAAAACAAATACTCAACTCTGAAATTTAGAGTAAAGCACAGCATTTTTAACAGAATATTAACAATTGGTTAAAAGGAAATGAGGAACCTATCAGATTGTTGAACATGTCTTTTTTTCTTTTTCTATCTTTAATCCTTATTATTTTTGTGATTATTTAAATAAAGGGAAAAACAAGGTTTGTGTGCGGTCAGTCTGGCTGTGATGCTGAGTGGCCGTATCAGGAGGTTTGCAAAATGGCCGTGCTGACCCCTGAAGAAATGAAGAACTTTGAGACGACCATGGCCCAGAATGCTGCCGCCATAGATCCTAATGCAAAGTTTGTAAGTATCTAATTAATGACATAATTATAACTGCACACAGTCTTGAGTCTGACTCAAATCCCTCTGTTCCTCTCGTCCTCAAACACAAACAGTGTCCAGGCTGCATGACTCCTGTGACCAGAGGAAGCAGCTCAAACCTCTACGTCTGCTGCCAAGTGTGTTCAGTAAAGACCGGACGCAGCTTTGGGTTCTGCTGGCAGTGTCTGAGGGAGTGGAAAGGTCGACAGCCTCGATCCGACCGCTGCGAAAACGACGACTGCCACAATTCTGCCCTGAAGACGCTGAGAGAGTGTCCAGAAGTCCAAATTGAGCTAGCGGGAGGAATCAAAGGGTGTCCATCGGTCCGTGCCTGTCCCACCTGCGGCTCACTGCTGCAGCACACTGGGAAAGGATGCAAAGAGATGTCATGTCCCCGATGTAACATGAAGTTTTGTTTTGGCTGCCTAAAAAGTGTTGATGAATGTATAACAGATGACTTTGATATTTGTGGTATTGCCCCCAGACAGACGTCTATTCCTATGTGGGATGGACGTATTATTCCACATAGGTATGGAGATCTATTCCACCTCCATAGACGTCTATTCCGCATCAATTCCTATTTGGAATATGAATAGACGTCTATTCTATTCTACGTCCATTATGTGATGTATTCATGATGATACATCACACCATGAGGTGATGTTTCTCATCATGGTAGCTCATGATGAGCTACCACTATTTTTTATTTACCTTGTTGTTCTTCCTATTCATGTATAATCTTTAAAATCCAATATTTGCAACAATTTGAACAATCTTTGTACTCTGCTAACTACAAAGTAGCTTCCAAATAAATCTTGTCATGTTGTGAAATGTATTATGAAACTACAATAGATGAAGAAAATCTTTGGGAACCACTGCTTTAAAGGATCTCCACACAAATATGTAGCTTTTTGTGCTGTTTGATGCCTCTATTATTGTATTTGCATCAAGTAATCCTATCATATTGTAAGAGTCTTCTTTTATTATTCATAAATCAGTCTTTGTCACTTGATTGCATTTTTTCAGTAGTGCAAACTGAAAATCAGGAATTGTTGAACAAATAAAAATGTTGCTATTGTTTTGGCTAATTAAAGAGTGCAACTTTATCCAAATCATTTATTCAGTTTGAATAATTAGACAATGTTTAAAGAACACAAGATGTATCCAGGACTTGGGCCACAACTGTTGTGTTTCTTGTGACCTTTGAACCAAAGAAAACTTCTTACATGGGTGTAGGGGAAAGACGACTGGAATATTATTCAGTATCTTAAAACCTTGATTTCACAAGAACCAAATTTTGCATTTCATTTGGAAATCAAGGTACCGGAGTGAGGAAGTCGACAAGTTTCTTGACGTGGATTGTGGCGTTTCCAGAGTCAGTGATAATGACCTGCTGGTGTTTGTCCTCTGTGTTTATCAAGTCCAAATTCAGTTCAGTCTTCTACCAGGAAATGTTAGAGGACTGATAAACTTTATGGAGATGCTGATTATTTAATTTCCCAGCAGGACATGGCACGTCTCCCCACTGACAAATGAAACCTGCTGGTTTTGATTACCGTAGTATCACTGTTCTGGTAACAGTGATACTGTAGTATCATTGTTCTGGAGTGATTAGATAACTGACCCGACGCAAACCTGATAGTGAATTTATGGTAGTCGAGAAAAAACGTCACCAGATCCAACAATTTAAAAGACCAGAATGTCGCTATACCAAAAAAACTTGGTAATCAGTTTGATAAATTGTGACAATCAATATGTTCAACATTAACTGTCCTTGATTAATTAATGTTGAACCAAACGAGGAGAAGCAGCATTCAGCATCTATGCACCACAAATCTGGAACAAACTTCCAGAAAACAGCTTGTGACAGCTGAACCTGCTGTCCCACAGAATTGGTAATGGTTTTCTGTTTTTCTTTAATGTTACTTTACATATATTAATTAGTGTTTAGTTTAGATTTATCTATATCTTTGAAATTATTTTTATTAGTCTGACTTTTTAAGTTAACTATTTGAAGTGCACACATTTAGTTAACTTTATTTGTCAGTTCTTTGTATTTTTTGTTAAAGACAACCATTTAATTTCTTCCTTTTGAGTTATTAGTTTCCTTTGGACCTGCCCCTGGAAATTATAGATGAGCTCCAGCTGACTGAGGTCCACGGATGTCAAACTCCCTCAGCGGGCCAGTCTATTTGTTTACCAGGGGAAGGGGATATTTGGTTTATAGTTTATTTTGACCATTTATTTAATGTTTCTTCTTTTTGAAAGTTAGTTTAAATTTGATATTTATTTAATTTGAAGATTTAATAATAATCTCACTAATATTTGTTAGGTTCTTGTGTGTTTAGTTACCCCCTTGTGTGTTTTAGCAGTGGTCTGATCAGCCACTATTTAAGTTTCCCTCATGTCTTGTTTGTTAGGTCAGTTTGTGCTTGAGTTTCTTTTGTTACCACTTGAGTTACATTTTGTTATGTTGACCTCAGTTTTGGGCCCAATTTGTCATTTTGAATTATTTTGGACATTTTTTGTAATAAATTAAGATTATTTTTGGAAATTATTTTACGTCTCCTTGGCTGGTTTATGCAAAACCCTCACACAGCTGAAACACTGACTTCCTTCAAATCTCAGCTAAAAACCCACTTGTTTAGAGTTGTATTTAAAACGTAATCAATTACAAATTTAATGACCGAATCTGACTTGGTGTTCTGTTTTATTGTTGATTCTATGTTGCATTGTGTTTTTGTGTTTGATTTGATGTAAAGCACTTTGAAATGCCGTGCTGCTGAAATGTGCTATACAAGTAAAGTTTGATTGATTGGTTGATTGATTGATTGAGATGTTTGTTTAATATAAGTTACACCAAACAGGTTGCAGAAACAGCCACATCACTGAGCAGAGAAAACGATTTTCACAAGGTGGAGTGAGAATATATTTTATTTACATCACACAGATTAATTAAACTAATCAGATTAATAAACTCTGAGTCCACAGTCTCCCCTGAACCTGCTTTTCTTCTTTCTACTGGATAAAGATGTGACAGGAAACATAATCATCAGCCAACATTTAGTTTGAACCACTGAAGACAAAGATGCCTCCATGCTTTTAATTTTATGTCAAATTGTGACTCTTCTGATGTGAAGGTCAGAGCAGAAATAGAAACTTGAGGAAACATTCTTCAGTTCTGTCAGTGTTTAATTTTGGAGAACCAAAACTGTAAAATGTATTAAAAACTTCCTGATTGTAGCAAAACCTCCATGTGGTTTTCTGCTGCTGTAGCCCACCTGCTTCAACATCTATTGCATTCTGAGATGATGTTCTGCACAAATTTTATGAGCTACTGTTTCCTCTTTTTAATCTAAAACCAGTCTGTGCACTTTCTTCTCACGTCATTGAGTTTTTTTTATCCACAGCTGCTCTTCTATTATTTGAACTCATTCTCAGGAAATGTGTGTGAAAACCTCAGTAGTTTCTGAAATGCTGGTTCCAGTCAGTCTGACATCAAGAAGTCATGTCCAAGATCACTTAAAATAATTCTTCCTCATTCTGATGCTGACTTTGGTCTTTATCAGTTCACCTTAAATACACCCAGGTGACTTTTTCATAGGAAGCTGCTTCCACATTATTGTTTGGCTCTTCAGTAGGAGAATAACAGAAACTAAACATCATGAGTCAAGTATTTTCAGGTACTTTCCAGCTCCTCACTTAGTTTTTGTTTCATTTTGTTTGTTTGTTGAAAACATGAAGCCAACATTGTTTTCTTTAGTGACACCTGAATTCCCCTAAGCTTACATTTTCACCTTCCTTCCTGTTATGGAAAAGCAGGCATAAGTAAAAACATTTGTATCTCGTTCTTTTTCTTTCTGTTGCCCTCGCTGTTAGAGAGGACAAGAGTTGTAAATCTCTTTGGCATTTGAAGTCTCTATCGTCTCTGTCATTGCAGCTTTAAAATGCATTTTAATTTGTATATTTGCAGCCACATTTATGAAGATTCTTGACGGACTCTAATTGAAATATTATAGAAGAAAAGACAAACAGCAGATGTTTATCCCAGTTGTTTAACAGATTTTGACAATTTCTTTATGGAAGAAAGAATTGTCCAGTCACAACTCGTTCTGAAATTCCAACATCCCCAAAACTTGCAGCTGTCATGACGGATTTAAGAGAATTGATATGAACTGAATTTCTACTTGTGAGCTTTCATGACTTTATGCTGTGTTGTTTATCAGTTGAGTGAAATGTTCTAGTCGCTAGGTGAAGGAGAAAGCTGTTTAGTGACTCCCTCTCTCATGGGAGTGTCTTTTACTGCCTGTTTATTTCCGCGGTGGCTCAGCAGCAGAAATCGTTTCTGCGACGGAGCTGTGAAGGAGAGCCGAATCAGTTCTGTCGTCAGTGATTCAGTATGAACCAAGGTAAAGGCTAAATACTGAGTTTCCAATAATTACGTCATTGATCTTTTTATGTTAATATTGTAAGATGTTCTGTCACAAAACGTCCCACAGACATTAAGTATTATGGGTTGAGAAACCAAGGAGCGACATGTTACCTGAACAGCATTCTGCAGGTTCTGTTCATGACCAGAGTGTTCAGAGAGGCTATAGAAAGGTTAGTGAACAAATCAGTGGTCCCCAACCTTTTTATCACCGCGGACCGGTCAAGGCTTGGCAGTTTTACTGCGGCCTCCGGGGACTGGCCGGGAGGAGGTCACGTGACACAATTTTAATTTTTTTTGCCCCAATTTTTCCCTAACGACAATCTTAGAACGTTCCGAGTTCTAAGACTTTCGCTTGTGATAATCTTACGATTATCCTGTCTGTGTGGTGTGTCACGTAGGACGTCGGACCGCTCCGATGCAAAATCTGGCATTGGCCCTTTTATAGCGGCGTGTGGGTTTTTCCCTGGCTAGGAGCGAGAACGCAACCTGTTGATTGTGACAGGTAGAGTGGTGACGTAAGCACGGGGGGAGGGAGCATCCCAAACAGTTGACATGGCGCCATCGAGAGTCCGGTTTAGTGCATAGAGCAGCTGCTTCCACCGTCTTTTATCCAACGTTTTTTCTTTTTTTCTCGAACTGGTCGAACTTGTTGTACTTTTATCGGCTCTGTGGTCACAGAGGTTTGGAAAATCCTTAAATCGTGTGAACCAGACCTAAAACTCTCAAGCTCTACTGCCCTAATGCTCTCTGACTCTGGTCGCTATGGTAACGCTTACATAACCCTTTAAAATAAGATACGGATGCGCCACAAAGAACGAATATTTTACTTTCGTGAAAATTAATGGGAGCCCTGCACTTGTCTCTCTGCAACGAGACGCTCCCGTCTGGGAGTGAAAGGAAACAATAACTCCCGAAGTGATGCACAGGCTATTCATGGTCAGTCTGAAGCTTCATTGCCTCATTAACGAGCCGGTCACCATATCATGCAGAGCTTGAAATGTGGGAATCACCTACCTGGATAAATCCATCCTCCTGACTCTTTCCCCTTTGCAAAGAAACTTTACAAAGACATTTGTTTACTCATGACTAATTTTTCTGCTTGTGGGCTCAATGTTGGCGCGCAAGAAGGATTTTCAAAATAAAAGATCTTCCAGACTCAAATAATACATAAAACGGAAATATTTAATTATTTCTTGCGCTGTCCGGTACCAAATGGTCCACGGACCGGTACCGGTCCGCGGCCCGGGGGTTGGGGACCACTGGAATAAATCATATAGCATGTTTTGTATAGGGAGAATATTATATATATATATATATATATATATATATAGTTTTATATATTTTTTTCAATATATATTCTGTATCTCTGACAATATTCTATAAACAGTTGTTCAAAACACCATGAAGACAACATCAATGCTCGACTCCATACTTTGTTTGAGAGTTTAAAAGAAAAAACATCAGAAACCACAGAAGTTACAAAGACACTGAGAATTGAAGGTACGTAATCAAATACATTTATCAACTGTTAGCTTGTTTCTGAATAAAGGAGGATACTTTCCTTCATAATGGGGATGTGTGAATGCAATAGCTTCAACATAAATCTCGACAAGCTTTAGAAGAAACATGGATGAACATGAAATATGAGTTTAAGCATTAAATGTAAATCTAAAAATACATCATTTTATGTGTCATTCTTCCTTCATTCTCCCAGTGTATGAACAGCAGGATGCTGGTCAGTACCTGGAGAAGATTTTATCTGGGGTCAGTGATAAAGCATCACAGGTAAATTAATCATGAAATCACTTTGGGATCAGTATGGAGAGGGAGCTACAGACTGTGAATGAAAAGTAAAAGCTGTTACATTTTAAATCAAATTGTATTTTCAGATATTCAGAGGAAAGCTGAATCACAGGACTGTTTGTGAGAAATGTCGCTCACACACTGACGACATTGAGGAATTTTTCTTTCTTTCTCTTCCACTGATGGATTCTAAAAATGGAAACTTCAGTGTGGTAAGAAACAACCTGCATAATGGAAACCATTTTATGATCCAGACGAAACTCTGCTCATAAAAGTCACCTAGAATAGTCAATGATTTCTGATTATTACTTAGTAGAAACTGAGTTGGCAGAATGGTGGACAGCACCTGGTGAAGGTCTCTGCAGTAACAGGAAGTGTGTTTTCAGGAGGACGGGATTCAGGAGTTTTTAAAGGTCGTACAGTTTTATGGAGAAGACCAGATGTACTGCGATGAGTGTGAAGAAAATAGTAACACTACTGTTGTAAGTGAAATGAAACTAGTTTTGCATAAGATGACATTTACAAGCAACAAACATGCTTGGTTCATTTATGGAAAACAGACAATTCAGAAAAATTTTAACAACGCATCAATTTGTACATGTGAAGCCGCATATTTAATTACTGATTATAAAAGGACACAGTACCATGTTTTTCTTACCAACTATTCAGACTAAACCCTCCCTGTTGTTGTTTTAGATCAATGAGGATTAACAAAAGTTTTTGTACATTTCATACATTTTAATAGTAGTTGGTAGCATTGCCTTTAAAACTTCATGACCAGAGTCAAATTTCTTGGCTCCATAAACTCACAACAGAGAGGGTTTAAGTTTTGGTCCATTTTTCTCTGACAGAACTGTTTGAACTGCTTCACGTTTGCAGGCAGCCTTGCTCAGGGTTTATGATGGGCTCTACAAAACACTGTTTTGTTGTCCTCAGTTCCTTCTCTAAATAATTTAGCAATATAATTATGGTTGTTGTCCAGTTGGATGACCAATCTGTGCCCATGCTTTAACTTCCTGGTTGATGTCTTTAGATGTTGCTTCAATATTTTCACTTCAGATTCTTTTATTACGATTCCATCTACTTTGCAAAGTCACCTCTTCCTCCAGCAATAAAACACTTTGAAAAGTGGAAAAATAATCACAGTAAATTAATAAATTTGTGGTCCTAACTAATCTAAAACCAGAAAAGGTTTAGTTTGTTCAGAAGTTTGTGAAAAATGTTGTGTTTTTAATGTTAATATCTGCTTTTAATCATATTAATGTTGTGTTTCATGTAGACATATAAACTACAGCATCATCCAGAGATTTTGATTTTGCTGCTGAAGAGGTTTGAATACAACTACAACTACAGGTCATACCGTAAAGACAGCCGTGCTGTGGATGTTAGTTACACCATCAACTTACCTGAGGTATATTTCACATTATTGTGATTGTTGTCCATTTTCTTTTCGGTTTACAGATTCAGTTGAGGATAACTCATATGAATGTGTGAATATGGATGTAAATATTTAGACTTATGTAAACCAAGATGAAATGGAAAATTAATTAACCTGTTTATTTTTATTTTTGTTTGGATTTATTAGTGAGGGTCCATCTGAAAACATTGTATGAGTTTAGTGGGTTCATAAGGAGTTTATAAGTTTCTTACTTTGTCTTTTCTCCTTTTCAAGCATGTTAAGTTTACTGTGGTACAAAAATATGTCTTTTACTTTCCTTGTTCTTGTGCATGATTTTATACTACTATCATGTTTGAAATAAAGTTTCATTTCATTTCATGTGTGTGTTTTGTTGATCAGAATCAGACATATGAACTGTATGCGATGGTGGATCACTTTGGGGTTCTGACAGGTGGGCATTACACAGCAACAATCAAACCTGAGGAGGAAGAAAGCTGGTATGAGTTCAATGACTCCACTGTGACACTGGTGAGAAAAATTATCCATAAGCTTTTAAAGATTTCAAAGATTTTTTATACAGTTAATATTTTGCTTAGTCATAATAACACGATGCTAGTTTGATATGTCATTGTTTTGTTTATAACAGCTTGATAACCAGATGCTCCAGAGAAAGTTTGAGAGGTAAGAGCCTGTCCAGTTTTGTTATTTTGTTTATTTTCACTGTTTATTATAAACTAACTTCACATTGTTTTTGTTCCAGATCTCGAAATGCCCACCTTCTCTTTTACAGGAAGCAAAGTAAGAAGAAATCAGACTTTTTAATCATTTATACTGTGTCCATTTTGTCAATACTTTCTAATGTAAATTTCAGGTATCGGTTTACAAGATGAAGGACAAGAAGAAGAAGGACAGCCAAACCTGGCTGAAAACCACAATCTGATTAATGAATTGGACCAGAGGCCTGAGAGGATCTGTTGTTGTCAGAATAATTATGTGGCTATTTCTCTTCCAAATTCGATTGGCTTTTGGCCAGCCTTTGCATTTAATGCAATTTGCAATATGTTTTGCAAACGTCCGTACCGAGGTGAAGAATAGTATATGTTCATGGTTTCAAAGAAAGATGCAGTAAAATTAGCTCAACAGCCATTCCTCTGCCCCCCAAAACTTTCAAACTTTCAAACATACCATCCACTACGACCTCTCTCTATCACAGAGGTATCAATTTCACTCATGCTCTACACAAAACAGCAAGTCGGCCATCTTGTATTGAATTTATCTCTGTGTTTCTTTGTTGATGTTTACATGATTATTTGTTGTTGAACTTAATTCACCTGTCAGATTCCTTCTTTGGTTTAATGTTGATCAGTTTTTCTTTCACTAAGAGCCAGTCACTCTGTCTGCATCCATCCACTTGGTGGCGCTGTTCATATTAGTAAGGTAATAGTTGAAAGATAAATTTTCAGAATGGACAGGAAATGTTTGTAATGCAAGTCTGAACCATGGTTGACGTGTATTATTGGATTATTATAGAGTTTATAAATGATGTTTGCATCAAACAGCTGAGGTTGTTTTGCTTAATAATTTAAACGCTGAATAAAAACAAAACTTTGTCTGCAGCAACTGTAAAAAATCTGTCAGAATTGTTTGATGTTATAAATTGTAATTATATAAAACCAACTTATCTGAATGTCTGTGATGTTTTATTAATGCATTATAACAGTGTTTGATGTGTAAGAATATATCGGACAGTGTACAATATAATCTTTAAATGTTAGTTTAAATCACCAGTTCTTCAGTGTGTTAGTTTATCATTTATTTTGAAAGGACAGGAGTCATAAACCAGAACTGACAAAAAAAACTACAGCTGATAGTTATATTCAACTATTGACGTTAAACGAAAATAATCACGCAAAGAAGATGATAACTTGATTCACTTTATGTAATTCCAATTGGTGTGATTCAATAATAATGGTCTTTAATTTACTGACAGCTGCGGAAACCCTCAGTTTTATTGACCACCAGGCGGCGCTGTTGTTCTTTATGTCTGAAACTCTTCATGACAGCAGTGACTAACTTTCCCTTTTACTCCAGTAATTCAGAATATGTCACTGAATTAAATAACAAGGAGGTGCATTAATGAACCATGCCTCAATATTCACCACACGATTTCTTCTATTTTTCACAATCTACTTTGAGAAAATAAACTTACTTGTTAGATTTGTTTCTGATGAATTTTACTCTCTAGAAATGATGCTGCAGTTAGACTGAGATGTTTAGAGCCGCTGCAGGAACCAGACTTTAAGTCAGAAACTTAAAATAGTTTCTAGAACATGTTGAGTTGCTGCCATCAGAAAACCCGGCATCAAAAACAGAACCAACAAACTGCTGTTCATTTTTTAACCTCTAACTGTTAAAATGCTTGGTTTTTGCACTTATTTAATGTTTTTATTTGTGTAATAATTTTCACTGCAAAAAGTAAATCAAAACTTAAAAAATAAAAGAGGAGGAGACTCAAAACCTGCCTGGATAAAGCGCTTTAATAATCAGACCCATTCCAACACAAGAACTGGAGCTGAGAGAATATCCTGTAGATCACTTTAATCCCAACACTTTGATTCTTAATCTAGAATTTGGTCTGAATTTGACTCATCTGTGGTTTTCACAATGTTCCTCTTCAGGTTTGCAGCAAATTATCTTACATTATCTGCTGTATTTCATTGTTTAAATTGCATGGAAGGGAAAAAGAGCCCTTTTTAAATCCAACATTTTATTTATTAATTCAAAACACAAGTTTGTTGAAGCTGCTCGACATTTGTTCTCTCTGTTTGACTCACTGAAAATACCAAGAAACAGGCAAATATCTCTGCTGATCATACAGAGAGATGTGATAATGTTCAATACATTCAGAATCTGGCAGAACATTTTATTTATTTATTTAAACTTATTTAAAAACATTTAATTGAGAATGAGGAGCGATGTGATTCCATTTAATGTGTGAAACGAAGCATTTTAGACATCAGGCATAAGACATTCTTTACTTCTCCGAGTTTCACCCTCCTTATCACCCAGACCATCGTCAGTAAAACCCGGTTCAGGTTCTCCTCCACCATCTAAACTTATAACCATCTGTATGTAGGACTTGTGTGTGATTCCATAGTCAAACAGCCTCTTCGTGTCGTCATTCAGTCTCTTGTTTGCAAAGATCAATTTTAGGTCCTTTTTTGCACGTTCTGCAAACATGGAGATCCAGAATCATAATTCAATAAGTACAAACCAGACTAAAGACATTTATTTTTAAACTACAGAACTATCCTAGTTTAAAAAGGAGAAGATGTTTGTGAGGCTTTGTGACATTTTGTCAAAGCACTTAAAGAAAATATTGGAAGAATGTTATAAATTTATTCTTCTGACTTAAACTTCTCACCGTAAATCAAAACAAACTCCTCGGGAGAGAATTCAAAACGATTTCCTTTTGCATTTAATTTTATTAAAATGGTTGTTCCTGATGTTTTAACAATTCTGTTTTACATAAAACAGAGAAAGTTGAAGTAAATGTTTGTTGGGCTGATTTATCTCAGTGAGTTTACCTGAGTACCAAGAAAACTTGTCAAATATCTTTTCTTTCAGCTGATTCACAGTTATTTTCTTCATCTCCTGCTCGGTGTTGCAGAGGTCAATCGTGGTTTTCTCTCCATCTATTCTACTGACCACAACCTGGTAGATCATTTCCAGATGTTTACAAATCTCCAGCAGCTGCTGAAGTCAGAAAAAAAAAAACTCCTAGGCATTGGTGTTTCGTCTTATAATCCTTTACACTTGTCAGCAACCTGAATGACAAAACATAATTACAAAAAATAGAAAACAAAAATAAGAGTTTATAATATCATCTTCATACAATAGCAGAGATCAAAAACAGAGGGTGAAGGAGACATAATTTATTAATACATGTTTAAAAGGATGTTAAACCTTTTTGACTAACTGTTTTTATTATATAATCATGATTACATTAAAGACTCTTACACAAAAGACAAATGGCACAAAAAAGTGAAACAAGAAAGGAGAGGAGAGGAAATCTATTAACCTACCCTCAGCTGTTACATTACGTACAGTTTAAGGGTGTTTCCAGGACATGTTTAATTGACGCTCTCTAAGCTTACTGTGCTAATCGAGCGAAGTAAAATGTCTGCATACTTTCTCTTTCTGTTTTGGTTACGCCCAGGCAGATGCTGCATTCAAGACGTGCTGAAAATGTCACTTTCAAAAGATTAAATGTGGATTGGTTGGTTGGAAGGTTCAATTCCTTTCAAATCTTGCTAGCAAACATATAAAAGAAAATAATTCACATAATGTATAAGAAGTTACAGCCTTTCTTCCACTGTACTCAACAGAATAAAGATAGATGAACTTATTCTGGCAAAAGGAATCAATGCAACATTGTTTTCCTTAATAGTTTGTTGGCACAAGGTGCATTTAATTTGTTACTGGTTAATAGTGTCAAATAACTGGGAGGTTTCCTCACCTCTAGGCAAACAAACACAAACCTTTGTGATCAAAGGTCATTAGGATGATATTTGAACTGGTTAATGTGATTTCAGATTCACAAAGACTCATCGTTCATTTCTACTGATGTTTTTATCTCCTGTGGCGTCTAGAAAACATGATTGATCATGTTTTTGAAACTTCATTTTAAGGACTCTCTCACTTTAAGGCGTGTCAACCTGTTGGATCGTAAAATTTGCGCCAATAGTTTTACAGGATAGTTTGAGACTTGTTGTTTTGCCATCAATCCAGAGCAGCAAGAGTTAAAATACTAACTTAAACTGAAAATACTAACATCAGCTAACATATTTAACTTTGTTACACTGAAGTTAAACAGAAATAATCTCACAGCAAGATAATAACTGGACTTGTTTTCTGTAATTCCCATTGGTCTCTTTCAACAACATTGGTCCAAAAAAGGTCTTTAACCTCCGTGACCACTGAGAGGCGCTGTTGTTCTTTATGTCTGAAATTGACTCGTTTTCCTGTTTACTCCAGTAATACAGATTATGTCAGTGAATCCAAGAAAAAGGAGATTAATAAATGAACTATGACTCATTACTCATCACCTCTATGATTTATTATATTGTTCTGAATCTACTTTGAGTTTATAAATGTAATTGTTGGTTTTGTTTCTGATGTATTTCTCTCACTAGAATAGCGTGAATATCAATCAATCAATCAATAAAGTTTATTTGCGTGGCACATTTCAATAATAAGGCAGTTCAAAGTGCTTTACACCATAAAAACACAACAATGAAAAGTCGTAGAAGACAGCAGACAGTTAACAATTGAGAAAAACAGAACACGTTACATTTTGCCCAGTTATGTTGTTACATGTCAAAATGTTGGTTTTGACATTAATTACGGCACAAAAGCAACTCTAAACATTTGAGTTTTCAGTCTAGATTTAAAGGCACTCAGTGTTTCCGGTGTTTCCCAGTTTTCTGGAAGTTTGTGGTCCATGTTTGGTTTTGGTTCTGGTTCTGGGGATGCAGACCAGAACCAGAAGACCTGAGAGTTCTGGAAGGTTGATACAACAACAGCAGATCTCTAATGTATTGTGGTGCTAAACCATTCAGTGATTTATAAACTAACAACAGTATTTTTAAAGTCTATTCTTTGAGCTACAGGGAGCCAGTGGAGGGACTTTAAAACTGGTGTTATGTGCTCTATTGTCCTGGTTTTAGTGAGAACACGAGCAGCAGCATTCTGGATCAGCTCCAGATTGATTTTTTTAATCAGACCTGTGAAGACACTTTAGCATTGCAATAATCAATACGACTGAAGATAAACGCATGGATGAGTTTCTTTAGATCTGGCTGAGACATTAGTCCTTTAATCCTGGAAATGTTCTTCAGGTGATAGAAGGCCGTCTTTGTAACTGTCTTTATGTGGCTTTGAATGTTCAGGTCAGAGTCCATCACTACTCCCAGGTTTCGGGCCTGATTGCTGGTTTTTAGTTGTAATAACTGAAGCTGTGCATTGTGTCTAGGTCCATAACTCCAGATCTATAACTCTAGATCTATAGCTCCAGATCTATAACTCTAGATCTATAGCTCTATATCTATAACTCTAGATCTATAGCTCTAGATCTATAGCTCTAGATCTATAACTCTAGATGTATAGCTCTAGATCTATAGCTCTAGATCTATAACTCTAGATCTATAACTCTAGATAGTTCTTCTTTACGTCCAAAAATAATAACTTCAGTTTTGTTTCTGTTCAGCTGGAAAAAGTTTTGCCACATCCACACATTAATCTGTTGTGAGCATCTGTTCAGTGATTGGATGAGTCAGAGTCACCTGGTGACATCATAATGTAGAGATGTGTGTCATCATCAGTGATGTCAGTAACGCGTTTATTTGTAACGCGTTACTGACGTCGGACCACTTTTTTCAGTAACGAGTAATCTAACGCGTTGCTATTTCAAATGGAGTAGTCAGACTACAGTTACTTATCAAAATCACTGTGCGTTACTATCTTCTTTTGTTATTTACCGGTATCTACTCGTCTTGTCGGTGACCGGCGTCTCTATCGACAGAAATGTAAACAATGGAGGAAGATTTTGTTGGTGGAAAAACTGGAACTATTTTCAGTTTCTGCCAAGTCCGATTATTATAAACGGCTTTGGGCTTCATTTTTTAAGATTATGGACTTGTTGTTAATGAGCGGCGGTTGCACCTTTTGAATGAAGTTGCTCATTTGGGCTTGGAAATAAGCAGAGACTCATAATAAATCCCAGAATTTGTCCGTCATTAAGGTAGTTTTACTCAGTCTCTCCCTGTCCATCATTTCTCAGATGATCCGTCCCGCTGTGTCTTTGTTAATGTCAAGTTAATGTATTACCTCTGAATGACGTCGAGCTTCGCGTTGCGCTCCAGAAAACTGCAAACAACGAGACCAATGTGAACAGCGCAATAAACGTGAAAACAGCCACGAATAAACGTGTCCATAGTTGGCAATGATTATAATGGCAACTTAACGCCATTATAATTATTAATATTAAGATAAGTGTCACAAATCTGTGCGGCCATCTGAGCTGTGGAGCTGCAGGAGGAGATCTGGGCGCTGAGCTTTGAGACCAAACGCAGGGCCGTAACACAGAACCTGGAGGCTGGGGGCATTTAGGGGGGGGCTTTAAAATCCTTCATAGAGTTTTCCAGACAACAGTGGATCACACAAATTACTCACGTTTTTTATTTTTTTGTACTGTTTTTTCTACAATCTCCTCTTCAGTTCAACCTTATCAGTGGAGACACATTGTTGATGTTACCATTATAAAATAGCTTACAATTAAGTTTTGGCAAAGCTCAATGTGATTTTCACAGGAGGTGGAGCGTTGTTGTTAGCAGCTGCTGAAAGTAACTAAAAAGTTACTTTTAATGTAACTTAGTTACTTTCCAAATCAAGTAGTCAGTAATATAACTAAGTTACTTTTTCAAGGAGTAATCAGTAATCCGATTAAAGTTACTTTTTCAAAGTAACTATGCCAACACTGGTCATCATGATAGCTAATAGCTAATAAAATGAGTATGAATGAGATTCTGCAGGTACAGGTGTTTCCCTGTCCCCTCAGGATCTGATTCAGAGCCTCAGCAGAAACTAAACTCTGAACAGAGTCAGGAACGTCTCATAGTTTCTACTAGAACATTTTGATTTGCTGCCATCAGGAAACCAAAGCAACAAACAGAACCACTGAACTGCTACTCAGCTTTCTGCCTCTGAATGTTAAAATGCTGAACTGCCGATAAGATTATGGACTTGTTGTTGCATTTATTTTGTTATTTCACCCATGTAATATTTTTTTTAGTTAAAATATAAAGAAAACAAACAAGAGACTAAAAACACATCTGGATAAAAAGCTTCAATATCAACAAAAAGTGACAGAATAATCAGACCCATTGGAACAAATCAATATAATTCATGATTATCAGTCAGAATCTGTGAGTTCAGAGAAAATGCTTCAAATTGACCAAAACAAATAAACACAAAACATCCAGAACAAACTGTTGCTGATCTGTAAACTGTTTTTAAATTCATGCTGACCAAATTAAAGCACTTCAAAACTAAAACCTACATTAATTTATTTCCACTCAATAATCAGCATCTCACCTCAGCAGCCGGTTTATTGAATTCAGAGGCAGAAAATGGATTTTTCTGAGCTTCACAAATTAATAATAACGCCTTTATTCCAAAACAAGGTTTGATTTACTGATTTGTATTATTGCTTCAATCTTTCCTAAAACTTGAACAGTGAGACATCTGCAGCCTGTTTACACATAAAAGTCACATTAAAGATCAGATTTATTCACAATTCAACAGTGAGAACTTATCAAATCAAATTTTATTTTTATCCTGCTTTTCAGAACAAGGCATTTCAAAGTTCTTATAAAACACAAAAAACAACTGAAAAATTACATATTTCAATGTCATGAGAAATTATGATTATTACATAATGATTATTATCTAATCAAGTATCTAATCAAATATTCCCCAATTAAAATGAATTGGGGGAATGACAGGAGTCTCACTGTTTTATTATTTTTAAGAATTAAAATGTTTTACACCATCTTTTCCCACCATTTGCTGCAGATTATGGATTTGGTCTTAAAAAGTTAATTATCTTTTGAGAAAATAAGCCTTATTTTTATGAGCTACCAAGTGTTGATGTTATTGTTTCTCAGCTTCATGATATTCAGGAGTTAAAATAAAATCCTGTAGCTCATTCTAATCTCAACACTTTGATTCTGCTCTTAGAATTTGGTCAAAATTTGAAACATTTTTACTTGATTTTTCTACAAATTACTACAAATTTTCTCACACTGTGTGTTTCAGGAAATCTTCATTGTTTAAATTGTATAGAGAACAAAGATCAGTTTTAAAATCCTACATTTAGTTTATTAATACAAAACACAAGCTTGTTAAAGTTGTTTTTTCTGTTTAACTCACTGAAAATAACCAGAAACAAAAAATATTTCTGCTGATCTTTTGATAAAATATTGTACAATGTGGCAGGAAATGAGAAATATTTTGGTTACTTAAATGAGTTTAAATTAGAATGAGGAGGGATGTGATTCTAGTTAAAACTTGAAATATTTCAATGTGTGGAATGAAGCACTTTGGACACCCAAAATTTTTTTTTGAGTTTTAAAGATTAAGCGTAAGCTGCTCTTTACTTCTTCGAGTTTCACCCTCCTTGTCACCCAGCCCATCGTCTCCAGGATCCGGTTCAGGTCCTCCTCCACCTTCAAGTCTTACAACCATGTGAATGCTGGACTTGTGGATGATTCCATAGTCAACCAGCCTCTTTGTGTCGTCTTCCAATCTCTTATTCTCAAAGATTAAGAACGTGTTCTTTTTTATACTTTCTGTGAATATAGAAACACACCAAAGATTTATTTATAAACAGCAGAGATATTCTAGTCTGAACAGGAGAATCAGAGATCTATGATGCTGCTGTCCTTGTAGCTTTATTTAATTTATTTGTTTGTGATTTTTGTTTTTATTGAAAGAAGCTCCATCTGGAGCTTAATGATGCAACATTTTTGTGTGGTTTTTAAGTCAAGTCAATACTTTAAAAAACAAACTACCAGACAGCCTTAAAATACTGAAGGAGCTATTTATCTACTTTCAGTTAAATCTGAGAATTTAGATTATCTAGTTTATTTGTATTTTTATTTGTTTATTTTCTAGTTTTATAATTAGAATTTTTGTTTAATGTATTATTTAGAATAGGTTCTTTGGTTAACAATTCACTTAATTAGTTAATTAATTTCAGTTTGGGCCGTGGGTGTGTCACGGTATAAATATGTAGGTCTTAGGAAGCTCATTATCCACATGGGTGGTCATAAGGTTTTTTACCAGTCAGTTCCAGTTATGTTGTTAGTCCCAGTCACTTCAGTCTATAACTTGTTTTGCCTGAACTGGAATAAAAGCAAGTAGAACTGCATTTTTGACTGTTTTGATCCCTTTTTTTGAACTGCGTGAACCAGAACCCACTGTGTATCAGGTGACTATTTGCACTTAATTCACTTTTTGCTTTGATCACTTTTGAATCTTGAGTTTTTTGATTTTGGACAAATAGTCACTACAAATACATTTCTCTAATCTATAACAGTCATAAACAGGAACTCTGCAGCAGACAGGAATGGTAAAGTTGGTAAAATCATCAACATTTACTGACTGTTCAATAATGAAGCAGAATTAAATCCAACAGTCTCTAAAATTAAAGTGAATGTCACTGAAACAGTGAAGTTACTAGTTAGAATAATTAAAATTATTCTGTTGTTGGATTTGATCATATTTTCAGTTTTACAGTTTATCTACACCAGATTTGATTCTTACTATTTATTTTAACACACAATGCAGGCCGTTAAACAAAGTTAAAGGAAAAACTGGAAGAATTATATATTTATATGATTTTATTCTTCTGACTTTAACTTTGTTATTGTCCTAAACCTGAACACCACAGGACAGCATTCTACCGAATCTGCTTTGAATTTTATCCTTAAATGTATATTTTGGTAAAAGTCTGTTCCTCATTTTTTTACAGGTCTTATTATTTTTCATTTAATACGGAGATAGATGAAGAAAATGAGTTTAACATGGAATCCAGAGAACCTCTCAAATATCTTGTCCTTCAGCTCTCCCACCGTGATTCTCTGCATATCCATCTCATTGTCGCAGAGGTCAATCGAGACCCTAACTCCATCCGGTCCTGTGACCTCAACCTGGTAGATCATCTCAGATGTTTGCAGATCTCCAGCAGCAAATTCAGTCAGATAGGAAAAACTCTGTCCTTGACATTAGAGTTTTATCTTATAATCTTTTACACCTTTCAGTAACCTGAACAAGAGAACAGAGTTGTATCACTTTTACACACATTAAATTCTTATTTACAAATAAGAGTTTTATTCAGATGATAGCAGAGATCAAACACAAGAGGTGAAGTGTTTATAGGATGTTAAACTTTTCTAGATGCTTAACATCCCTGACCAATCTTCCATGACTGGTTACATGGAAGATTGGTAAATAAAACACAAGCGGCACAAAAACTAAAACAAGAAAAGCAAAGGAAATATATCATTAGCTGTAACATTAAGGATTGTGTAAGGATGTTCCCAGGATATTTACAGCTTCTTTGATGTTTTCTAACTTTACTTTGCTGTTTGAGTGAAACAAACTGAATAATTTCTTTCTGTTTTGGTTACGCCCAGGTAGATGTTGCATTCATGATGTGTAGGAAATACTTGGGATGGTTTATTTTCCTTCAAAACCTAGTTGTCAAAATAATAAAGGAAGATAATATACAATGCTACATATAAAGTTTTACAGCAGGATCTCCATTAAATGCAGAATTTGTAGCCAGTAGAAGAAAGATCAATGGAAACTTATCATTGCAAAAGGAAGCAATGCAACCTTTCTTTGATAGTTAATCTGTGATGGCAGAAGGTACATTTATTTTTGTTACTGTGTAAAATAACTGGGAGGTTTCCTCATCACTGGGAATAGAATCATATTTGAATTGGGTTCAGATTTACAAAGACTCGCTGTTCATTTCTACTGATGATTTTATTTCCTGTGGCGTCTAGAAAACATGACTGATCATGTCTTTAGAACTTCATTTTAAGGACTCTGTCACTTTAAGGTGTGTCAACCTGTTGGACTGTGAACTTTCCACTGATAATTTCACAATAGTTTGAGACTTGTTGTTTTGCCATCACTCTGACTTGTTAGTTCCAGGATATTTTTGCTGCTTTTCTCATTTCACTGTTAGAGCAGAATCCAACTTTCAACATCAATAATAAAAGAAACAATTTCATCACTTCATAACAGAATATAGCATAACCTGCACTAACTGGGGTTGTGGTGGTTCAGGATGGAGGAGATGAATCCACCTTATTTCTACAACCCATAATGCTTTGTGTGAATTATGGGTTTGACT
Source organism: Gambusia affinis (assembly GCF_019740435.1). Lineage (NCBI taxonomy): Eukaryota > Metazoa > Chordata > Actinopteri > Cyprinodontiformes > Poeciliidae > Gambusia > Gambusia affinis. Next base: position 10,692,389 of record NC_057885.1, on the reverse strand, counting down.
TTTGAGCAGTGAACCAGAACAACACTCTTAAATAAAATAAAGTTTTGCTCTGTAATATATGAGATTGTGGTAGATCAGGAGGGAGGAGTTTGTCCCGTATCCAGTGGGTTGTGTCCTACAATGCATTGAAATTTGTATTTGTAACATGATGCAATGAGGAATTGCATAAAATATAAACACTTATGTAATTGCCTTCTTAATGAACTATGAGAAAGTAACACTGAATACCTGGAGATCATTTTGGAAGCAAAATAATTTTTATAAATTGATTGAATCCACCTTATTTCTACAAGCCATCACACTTTGTGTGATTTATGGGTGTGACTAAGACAATAAATCAATTAATTGCATGATAAACGAAAATTATCAACCTCATTTTAATTTATGAGCCATTTTTCCAGCCATTTTCTCTTTCTATTGATGACAGTGGATGAAAAAAGATTCAACTCTGGTTCTCTCACTGACCGTCCATCTTCTCAGCATCATGGAGGAGTGAACTATTGAACCAGGTAGTCGACGTGTCGACTGTGTAAATCTAATGATTATTGAAGATCAATATAGTATAGATGCTTCATAATCTGCACTGTTTTGGTTAAATACAGTTTTTATTTCCACTTTGGTTTTATGTTATATGTGCATACTTATGTATACTAATATACAGTCACAAGAACAGGCAACTTTATAGTTTAGAAAAGACATTAAACATTTATTAACATCAAAAAGTTGAGTGTGTAGAGCACAGATTACTATTTCTAAGCATTACAGCTTCAGAATCATCATCAGACTAAACTCAGAGAAATATTAAACCTTGACCTGAAAGGAGACGGTAAATAAATCAGTAAGAAGCAAAGCCTTTTATTTAAACATGCATATTTTTCACAGTTGTTCTTTGATTTCAATATTTACATGAAACAACACTACATTGCCAAAAGTGTGTGCTTGTTGTTTCCACACACATATAAACTTGAGTGGGATCTAATTGTTAATCTATAGATATTAATATGATGTCAGTCCATTCATTTCATCCATCACCATTTTATCTCTACTGGAAAAGCTTTCTATCATTTATTTTTCCCGTCTTGCAGAAGAACATTTATGAGATCAGACTCTGATGTTGGACGTGAATGTCTTGCTCACAGCCTCAGCTCTATTAAATCGACCACAGTGCTCTATCAGGTTGAAGCCAGGACTCTGTGCAGGTGAGTCAAGTTGTTTCAGACCAAACCTGCTCAACCATTTTGATTCTTTTTATCTGTTAAAGAGTCATGTTGAACAAGATTGGAAACGTCTCTAACCTGTTCCTACTAACTTGGAAACAAGAAATTACCCAAACGTTCCTATTATAATAAAGCCTTAAAATTTTATCCCAGCTCATGAAGAAGAGCAACACAGCATGAACATCCCTCCACTAAACTTACACCTTATAAAAGATCCAAATCTTTCTATTGGATTTCATTAAGTAAACTGATTTACATTCAGCATAAACAGATTAAAAGGTTTCACTTGTGAAAACAGTTTTCAGTAATCAAGAAAAATCTACATGCAGACAAAACAGTGTCATAATTGTCAGAAATGTGTGAAACAAACATGTTCATAGGACCTTGTGCATCATTTCATATTGTTAAAAGTTGTCAAGGTTTGACCTACATTAAGGTTATTATAGTCAACTAAAACTTTCAAAATAACAAAAATTGAGATTAAGGAAACAGTACATACATATCCTTCATTTTAATGTTTGTGAATCCATTTATTAGTCATTCTAACTGATGTGAAATTGATTCCCTACACACACAAACAAGGAGTTTACGCCAGCTTCCCCGAAATTACTGCGCTTTATTTTCCTCCTGGTGACACTTACGCTTGTCCACAAAATGATGACAGCAAGAGTTGGGAGAAAACACCAGAGTCACTTGTTCAAAAACAATTGAATACATATTTAACAATATTTTACTAATAAAAACCAGAAAACACATAACTAAAACCAACTGAATTAGACAAACAAAAAAAATTAAATTAAATTAAACTGTTACAAAAATAACATTATAACCTTGTTCTATATTAGGACTCCTCAATTCCTGGGCTCAAGTAACTTTTAGATGCGTCTCTGGTGTTCACCATCTGTCCTACTTGAACTTTTTCATAGAATGAAATATTTTCCCATATTCCTCTAAGACATACCTATGAGACGGTGGCTCTGTATTCCTTAGACTATTTATTTCTAGTGCTTGGGGGATAATCATTTGGTGGCTGAACAGGCCGTGGTATTCTGGAGTGTTGAGTACTACCGCTTCTATGCTAACATGCAATGATATTAAGTTATTTTGTACTATATTATGTGATTGTGGTTCTCTGGGAAGCAAATCATGATCTACCTTTGCATTATTTTAAGTATTCTGCTGCTTCCCTTTAGAAATCATTGAAGCATCAACTGATCTGGATTCATGTTAGTGTTGTAGCACAAAAGCAGGTTTAAGATAAACAGCAGCCTTTAGAAGAGCCGCTCCTTCCTTGTTCCCCAGAAAAATTTAATGGCTGTTCCATATCGAAAAAAATATCTTTGCTTCTGCGTCTTTTAGCTTTTTTGTCCTCATTCAAATCTTCTATAGCACCTCCGTGACCAACCATAACTTCAGAAAAATTACTAGAAATTTTTACTTCAACCGTCGACATGTGTTGTATTCCATGGTTGGACAGAAAGGAGTCTTCCTCCAGCTTTTGTTCTTTAAAGTGCACTTCATCGACCGATCCAGCACAATAACCTGAAGAGAAGAATAAAGAGTAAACTGTGTCAAATATAACAGCATTAAATATAAAAACAGGATGGTAATGAAATAATCTAGAGAAGAAAAAACATGAACCTGTGTGTCTGTTTTTGTGTCCTGATTCTCATAATTAAACTGGAGTTTTTTCATTATATCCTACAATTTTTCAAGTATTTCCCCTAAACTAAACTTTGTCACTGACAGTGGTTGAATAATTAAACATCAAGCTATAAAAATAATTTTATCATCTTTGATTTCATATTATACTTTTAAATCAATTATTTTCTATAACACAAAACTCAAATGATGAAACCGGTACAATGTCTTCATTTGCAGTAATACTTTGTTGTGTTGGAGTGGTGATGTGAAGACAAGTTTATTCTAAGTTATTTTTGATGTATACAGCATTTCTATTGCAACTGAAGGCATAAATGACACAATGGATCACATTGTATTTTGTCAATCATGTACTTTTTGTAGATATAGAATTGAATAGAACCTATTTTGTTTTGTAAAAATTCTTGAGACAACATTAGCTGTGAATTGCCACAATAAAAAAACTGAATTGAATTTGATGTTTCACAGGAACTCTTAATTATGTAATTAAATATGAACAAAATTTATTGAGGAATAACTTATTTTTCAATTGAAGGCTACTATTCTTTAGTAATGACGTGGATACATTTATGTTCAGAAATCAAATAATGGTATCACTTTAAACTGTCTCTTTACTCTTAAGCAGCTCTACATGGCTGTTCTCAGGTTCAGGTTGGCGTTACCTGGTTCAGGTGGAAACTCCTGTAACAGCTTGTTGTTAATCTTCTCCTTCAGTTCCTTCACAGTCATGTTCCCCAGCTGCTCCTCGGTGTCGCACAGATCAACTAACAACTTCTCTCCTTTATCAAGTCTGTCATTTTTATTAGAACTGACAACAACAACTCCAACAGCCATTTTGACTTCCGTTTGCCGTCGAACAGGAATGTGTGCCTCTTCCACTTCCTTGTCTTCCCCTGGTTACCTGAGCATAAGTGATGCGTTGTTTACCAATGAGACCATTCTTTTTAGCACTGGTAGTGTTTAGTAATTGCAGATATGTATTACTATCACGGGAAAAACATTGCATTGCTAATTTCCAGAAAGCTTTTCACATGAATGTTTGGAACACACTCCATCTTGTGAAGCCAGCTTTTCCGACACCTCGTGAATGCAGCATCAATTAAACTATTCTGGCATTTTAGACTCAGTGCAACAACAAAGTTTATGGATTATCAAAGAAACTGAAAACGTCCCAGCGGATACTTACAGGTGTTGAATCTAACAGCTGAGGTAAGTTAATGTATGTATTTGATAACACTTATAAAAGGACAAATGTAAGAGAAGAAACGATCACAAGATGAAAACAGTGCACTTGCACTTATTCTGGTATTGAGTGTAGAGAAAAGCGCACTAGTCCCCCTAGTGGACTCTTTTGATTATGCGCCACACATTTTCTTCCAAAGGACCCAACTTCCTTGCAACCCAAACCAAACTAAATTAATGCAAATAATCAAAACAATTAGATCTAATATTAACAATATCAACTTAGTATTATACCCTGCAACATATTTTTGCTATTGTAGACATTTTTGCTTTCTAAAATCGCTCTCTGTGACCGACTGAGTGATAGCTTTAAAATCCCAGTTGTCATGGTAACTACATATTGCACAAAATACTAGAAATATATTTTTGTTTGCTTATTTTTCATGTTTTGTTTTTATTTTTTGTAACTTTCTTGTTGCTTTATCCCAGCTGTATTTAACATGGATAATAAAATGCTACAGTACAAACTGTTCTCTAAAGAAGCTGCCATGTAACCAGTGAAACCAGTTCAGCTGGTCAGCGATGTTTACTGTCTAGTCGATAAATTCCCACACATTTATTAATACGTATGTATTTTTCCACCTTAATTTGTGATCTCTGCTGAATTTTGAAGTAAATGTTTTTAACGTTTTATTTTTAATTAAGAATTTTATGTGTAAAACTGACATAAATCTTTATTTATTCAGGTTGCTGAAAGGTATAAAGGATTAATTAAAAGAAAAAAACACCAACACCGAGGACAATATTTACTTTCTGTCTGACATCTGCTGCCGCGCGAGATTGAAAGCATCAGAGAATGGTCTACCGGATTGTGGTCAAGGATGAAAAGGGGATAGATCGGACGATGGACCTCGGTGACACAGAGCTGGAGATGCAGAGAATAACTGTGGGTCAGCTGAAGACAAGGATATCGAAGGTCTGTGGAATCCCAGGTAAACTCACTGAGTATTCGGACAAAAAAGCCAGACAACCATTTATTATGCTTATGTCTATACTAAATAAAACTGTATGTGTTAAAAGACGGGGAGGAGACATTTAACCCAAAAAACACACATATGAATAAAATGCAAAGCAAACTCAGGGTTTCAGGTGTTCTGCAGTTTTCTGGAAGTTTATTTAACATGGGTAATATAGTGCTACAAACTGTGTTCTAACTTCCACTAATCTGGAACAAACTTCCAGATTAGTGGATCACAAAAGCTGAATGCAGCTTCTCCTCGTTTGGTTCTGGTTCTGGGGATGCAGAGCAGAACCAGAACCAGAAGACCTGAGAGGTCTGAAAGGTTGATGCAACAGATCTTTAATATATTGTGGTGCTGAGCCGTTAAATCCATTAAAAGTTTACCCTCCTTGGAGTTACAAAATATTCCTATTGATGATGATGAGGTCAAAATACTTACTTGACCAATAATTGTGCATTTTGTGTGTAATAGTTCTGTTGTTTAAAAATGTTTATTTCGGTGTGATCGTATGATATTAACTATGGTTCTAAGTGTGTTTGTTTGTCGTGTGTGTAGAAGACCAGCAGCGATTGATCTTTAAAGGCAGAGAGCTGGAAGGCAACACGAAACCGCTGTTTGAATATGGGATCCAGCACATGTCCTGCATACAGATGACTTTAAGACTACGTGGTGGAGCGATGTCTCCTCTGCATGACAGAGGACTGGGTGATAAGGAGGGTGAAACTCGAAGAAGTAAAGAATGTTTGATGCCTGATGTTTGAATTTCCAAATACATTTTTGTGGTTGTATGGTGGATCTTTTTACGCAACATAACGCCTGTATTAACTGGAACCGCATCCCTCCCCTTCCTCATTTAGACATGAAAGATATTTCACACTTCCTGTTACATACTATACATACTTTATCAAAACTGCCATTATATGTTCAAATGTAGACGTGCAATTATATGCAGATGACTCAGTATTATATGTTCACGCCAGAACAAAGAAAGAATGGTACCAGGTTCTGACTGCAGACAGAATTAATGTTTACATCTCAACACAAAGAAAACTGTCTGCATGTTTTGCCCCACCAGCCAACAGAAGGGAAGGAACCAAGTATTATTGATAATGGAGAGATACTTGAAATGGATGAAATATGTAAATGTCTTGGAATATTTTTTTAAGAATCAAGTGTTTTGTATTAATAAGCCATCAATCTAAACAAAGGAAATTTGCTAAAATGTAGCAAGTCTTAGGGACCTTCTGGTGAGGGCGTTCTCCTGGGCAGTGAGGACACCAACTCATCCCTCCCTGTACGTCCTGCGAGCGCTGAATCCCTGGTGCTTCAGGTGTCTGAAGACAAGGGGACTGGTGTAAAAGCTGTCAGTGTATACAATACACCCAGAGCCCAAGTAGTCTTTGTTGACTAACGAGTTTACAACACCAACAGGCAACCCCTTCCCTGGCGGCGTTTTAGATTTGCCAGCGTACAGCTGGAAATCAGCGGTGTATCCGTTTACATCTGCCAACACAAAAAATGTCATACTCCACTTTGTTGGCTTGGATTTTATGTATCGTTTGATACCAAGTCTGGCCTTGGTCACGATTCACTGGCTTCCCACAGTGGCGGACGAGAAACTCCCGCAACAAAACTATACAGATTTGAAAGCGTAAATTGTTTTCTTTCAAACACCGTTTGACTTTTTCTGATGTCGAAAACTGTTGCGACATTACAGTAAGACAAAGTTATGGATGTGAAAATGTGTCGATGACGCGTTCAGTGTTAAAGGGTCATTTTCATTTAAATCTTCATTTAACCGTCAGTTCCAGCCTTCTCAAAATAGACTGAGATGTGATCAAAGCAGAAAAGAGGCATTTGGAGGTAAAATTTATAACGATGCGAGTCATCTGTACAAGTGAGAAAAATTACTAAAACATCAACGTTGTTACTAATTTCAAATTGTTAGAAAAATAAAGAGTTTTCAACTTTACCTTTTTTGTTTTGTACGAAACCTTCCAACTATGAATGATCGTAGATAAATAGTACATGAACAACTTTCAGTTCTTTTAATCTAGTTTATTTACATAATGCTGTAGAAATGGTTTGTTCTCCTGGATCAATTAATCTTCTTAAAATACGTTTGGTTGAACTGTTCAACAAAAACCACAGCATCATCATTTGAAATGATAAGGAAAGCAGGACAACCAAAATCAATGAAACCAGAATTCAGTCATATTTAGCAGCTACACAAAAACAGCTAACATTAGAATTAGTTTCTCTGTGAGTAAATATAAAAATGTTCTTTCTGTGGCAAATTAAACCTTACTTTAAAATAAACATGGGTTCTTTCATTTCCAGTGTTGTTTTTTTGTTTGACTCCTCTTCCCTGGGCTACGAGGTTTTTCCCATTCCTGGGTCTTCGATGAATCTGACGGGTAAACATCGTTGCTACAAGTCTTTTTAGTAACTATCAGGCCATTTCTTTGTGTTGATGCCACAGCTGGATCCTCCCCGTAATAAAACACATCTGTGGTTCCTCCAAACTCGACTCTTCCTTTTGTAGGGCTGTGATAATAAAGATCTTTGTTTGTCTTAAAGTTACCCAGTTTGTCTCTGGACTCATTCACTCGTCTATCTCTAATAGGAGAGGTGGAGCTTTGAAACATCCAGTCTGAGGATTTATCTGTGTTATTATAACATATTTGCTCATTTGAGTCCTTTGCTTCAGTGTCTGCTGGTAGCCACATGAATCCCTGTGTTTTTCTTTGTGTTGTTCTTTGGTTTAATTGTTCATTCCTTCCTCTGGAAGAGTTTGAATGTTTCTTCTTGAACTCAACATCTCTGGTTAGATCACCGTTCAAATGCCGCATTTCTTCTCCTCTATGGCTTTCAGTTTTCAGGAGATCTTCAAAAACAAGATCATCTCTTGGTTCTGCCTCATTGCATCTGTCTTCAGTTTCAGGTGACAGAACAAAACGTTCTCCCACAGAGCTCCCATCAGTCTCCTCGGGCCGTCCGCTCACTTTGAACAGAAACAGGAAGAGTTATTAATAAAAACAAACAGCAGAGGGCGTCTTATTCCAATAAAAAAAAACAAGCTTTGGTAGGATTAGGTAACATAATCTTATCATATGCTGTAGTTTCTGCATGTGGCCTATTTAAACAATAGAAACAAAGAGAAGTGAAACATCTCAAAATGCTCTGTTATCCATCTACATGTGTGCAGGAGAATAGTTGTTCTCATACCAGCGAGTTTAGATTAAGATTATCCCAGAAGAGCCTTTTATTTAAACATGTATATTTTTCACAGTTGTTCTTTGATTTCAATATTTACATAAAACAACACTACATTGCCAAAAGTGCATGCTTGTTGTTTCCACACACACATAAACTTGAGTGGGATCTAATTGTTAATCTATAGATATTAATATGATGTCAGTCCATCCTTTGCAGCCATCACCATTTTATCTCTACTGGAAAAGCTTTCTATCATTTATTTTTCCCGTCTTGCAGAAGAACATTTATGAGATCAGACTCTGATGTTGGACGTGAATGTCTTGCTCACAGCCTCAGCTCTATTAAATCGACCACAGTGCTCTGTCAGGTTGAAGCCAGGACTCTGTGCAGGTGAGTCAAGTTGTTTCAGACCAAACCTGCTCAACCATTTTGATTCTTTTTATCTGTTAAAGAGTCATGTTGAACAAGATTGGAAACGTCTCTAACCTGTTCCTACTAACTTGGAAGCAAGAAATTACCCAAACGTTCCTATTATAATAAAGCCTTAAAATTTTATCCCAGCTCATGAAGAAGAGCAACACACCATAAACATCTCTCCACTAAATTTACACCTTATAAAATATCCAATTCTTTGAATATTTTATAAGGATTTTATTAAGTAAACTGATTTACATTCAGCATAAACAGATTTAAAGGTTTCACTTGTAAAAACAGTTTTCAGTAATCAAGGAAAAGCTAAATGCAGACAAAACAGTGTCGTAATTGTCAGAAATATGTGAAACAAACATGTTCATAGGACCTTGTGCATCATTTCATATTGTTAAAGTGCAGTTGTCAAGGTTTGACCTACATCAAGGTTATTGTAGTTAACTAAAACTTTCAAAATAACAAAAATTGAGATTAAGGAAACAATACATACATATCCTTCATTTCAATGTTTATGAATCTATTTATTAGTCATTCAAACTGATGTTAAATTGATTCCCACACACAAACAAGCAGTTTACGCCAGCTATCAGAAAAAAAGTGTTACAGGCCCAGCCTTTCCCAAGGGGGCGGTAGAGAGCAACAGGGAAGGGTGAGAAGAAGAAGAAGAAGAGCTGGGCGCGTTAGCTTTTAGAGACGGAAGCTGTAGAGTTGTTGTTGTTGTTGTTGTTGTTCACCTTGCCAAGAAGAGGAATAAAATTCCACAAGCTTCCATCTTCCTCCTCCTTGTTTTGCCGCCAGCAGAGCAGAACGTATGAGCTTGTTACCAGCAAACGAGCCGAAATAGGCACCACCCAGTTGCATTCCTTCCTTTTGCTAGAATAGGTTTATTTATCTTTTTTTTATACCGGCTGTAAATATAAAGCTTGCCAACAATCCACATTTTATCTTTTCAAAGCGATATTTTCAACATATCATGAATACAGCATCTGCCTATGCGTAACTAAAACAGAAAGTGAAACTATTCCGACATTTTAGCTGGCTCGAATAGCAATGTGAGTTTAGAGAGCGTCAAAAAAACTGTGAAAGTCTTTACAAATAACTCTCAAGTGTTGAATCTCAGCTGAGGGTAAGTTCATGTTTCTCCTTTCAGACAAATCACCAGAAACATTAAAATATTATTGATGTTTTATTTTTATTTTTTTTGTGTGATTTTTGTGTTTTCCTTTCCTTTAAGAATCTTTCAAGTAACCAGTCAAATCAATTCAGGTAGTCAGGAATGTTTAGCGTCTGTTGCATAAAGTTTAGCACTCAGAAAACGTCTGTTTTTGACCTCTGCTGTATTCTGGAGAAAACAGCCCCGATAGCAAAATATGATTGAAAGAACGTTAGGCGGAAACATTGAATCCACGTCGAAGCCTGATATTGAAACGGAAGTGGTCGGTGACTCACATGTTGAATCAATGTCAGGGTTTAAACCATAACTGACACACTATATCAATGTTTATTCAACCATAATCTGAATGTGGGTCTACATGCACTTTTGAAGTTAGACCGTAGAAGTTAGAGCGTCATACCGTCAATAACTTTGTTATTAACAGCTATATGACATCCTGACTTAGCAGTTAACTAGTCAGACCATCGTCAAGGAATAGGGAGGCGTGTTTTGTAGTTGTTTGCAGCTGCTTCCAGTATACTTTGAAACCACAACAATGCATGTATATGTGAATTGGTTGCATTCCTCTTTTGCTAGAATTACACTAAATGTTTTTTTTATTTGTATTGTGCCTTACCTGAGTGAAACACCTTTAAATACTGTTATGGTTTTTACCGTGTAACTTTACAATTGGAAGCCCCTCCTCTTTATTTCTTGTTGTGCCCTTTAGACTCTCCCTTTCTGTCATGTTGTCTTGCGGGAGAGGACTTGGAGCGGGCAGCCCATAACCCAGTTGTTTTCTGTTTGTTGTTCTTGTCAGAAATAAGCCTAGAAACCAGCGATTCCAAAGAAATCCCAAGTCATGGCCTAACTTTTAAATAAAATCACCACAACACAGAAAGGATCCAGTTACATTTATCCATCTAGTTATCGTTAAAAACAATTTGACATATTTTTGTAGTATCTTGTCGCATATGCTGAACTGACAGCTCCTTTAAATGTCATAGATCTCTTAATTCGTATAATTTGTTTATTTATTCAGGTTGCTGAAAAGTATAAAGGATTATATTAGAAAAAAAAATAAACACAAATACTGAGCATGGAGTTTACTTTCTGTCTGATATCTGCTGCTGTAGGAGATCTGGAAACATCAGGATGGTTTACTGCGTTGTTAAGACATTAACGGGGAGGTCTTTCATGGTAGACCTCGGCAACACAGAGGAGATGCAGAGAGTAACCGTGGGTCAGCTGAAGACAAAGATATTTCAGACTGAGGGAAACCCAGGTAAACTCAGTGACTTTTCGGGCAGAACATCCCAACACTCATTTACCATACACACACACACACACACATACGTGCACGCGCATATCTGCATGTGTGAGACATTTAATTAAAACTCTCTATTTATGAAAGCAAAGCATAAAGCAGGGGGCTGGGAGTTTTTTGCACCAGACTATCAAAATGTTAATATTCCTCAAAGATTAATGTTTTAGAAAGTAACATGAGATTTTAACTTTTTGAGGGGAGTATCTATAGCTGCACAATTATTAGGTGGAATTAGGTAAAATTATTACAGATTAAAATAAAAAACATTTCCCCTTCTCTCTCAATTATTTTAATCTAAGTGAGAATTATAAACAAACAACTCAAAACTTCGTAAAAAAATATTTTGAAAAAAAAAAAATAGTAACCAATTTAGACACCCTTCTTTTGAAACACAGCAATAAACCAGCTTCCTAATTTGTTGACGATTATCTCTTGGTGCAGCCTCCCAGACGCTGTTCATAGAGGTGGACTGTTTTCTTCCACTAAATCTTCTGTATGAACTGCCTACAAGTTCTCAAGTAGGTTCAGGTTAGGTGAAGAAAAGACCATCAGTTTTTTTGTCTTTAAAAAACTGATGATAGCCACACAGAGAGTACTTCAGTACCTGTGATGGAGATTTGTCCTACATAGAAATAGTTTGTTTTTTTAAACATGCAACTCTTCCTGTACCACTGCTTGAAGAAAGTGTCCTCTAAAATAGGCAGCAGGTTTGGGAGTTGATTTTGAGTCTATCTTTAACCCAAAAAAGTCCAACCAGATCATCTTCAGAAATACCAGAACAACTACCTCTACCTTGCTGGCTTCTGACTGGAAGTGGAGCTGTGTGCCAGTTAGTGATCCACCCAGGAAGGATACCTTGGTCCATCCATCAGGTCCATCTAGAGTCACTTTCATCTCATCAGTCCATAAAACATTTGTAAAATCTGTGTTTGGATATTTCTCTGCCCAGTCTTGATGTTTCAGCTGTGTGCCTTGTTAAGTGATGGTCAGGTTTCAGCCTTCCTTACCTTGGCCATGTCTCTGAGCTCTCAACACGCTACCCATAAATCCATCCTATCTTGTAGTAATGTGCATGTACTGTAGCACATACAGTAGCACACAGTATGTGCTACTATGTGCTACAGTACGTCAGCTACATCACAGTAGCACATACTGTTACTGTGACATAGCAGCATGTGCTACATCACATACTGCTAGCTCAGCAGATTTCTTATCAATACATCCTACTTCTGGAAGTTTCGTTTCATCTGTTTTAATTTGTCCAAGATTACGCTAAGCTTTATTTAATTTATTTTATAGCTGGCTTTCATTAAGCTACTGTATTACTTCATTGTTTTATGTTACATGACAGGCATCTTATAAGCATATTTATGGCTGTAGTTTGCCATCTGCAATGTCCTTACTATACTGTATACTGTAAACAAGAATTGATGTGAACCACGTTAATCAGGACAAAATACTTTGCATGTGGACTATTTCATCCCTATAAACTTAAAATATTTTCGTTTAATGACTCTTTTTTTTTAATTTTTTTATTAACCCGTGCTAAATAGAGCATGTTGGCAGACATAATGTTGGCAGTCAAACCTCTTTCACAGAAGAGCAGAAGAGGATTGTGGTTGATTTTTAGACCTTTGCTGAGGAAGAAACGGTGTGGAGTTTCTGACTGCATACAGAATTCTAGTTCACATCTCAAAATCGGAATCGGCAGGCGAGGCTGTTTAAAGAAAGAACCTGACATGGTTAAGGTAAGGAAGGTTGAAACCAGACCACCACTGAACACGATGCATCAGCAGAAGCGTCTAGACTGGGCCAAGAAATATCTGGGGATAAGATAGCTTCACATGCAAGTATTGGCCAATCACCAGTCTCCCAAAATGAAGATAATCAGCGCAGCATTCTATGGAGCTAAAACTGTCCCATAATTCACAAATGCACAGCAAGAGATTCACAAATAGCCCATTTATTAAAATAAGACATTTGTGGATTGAGACGTCAGAAGATTCTCAAAAGCCACTTCTATATCTTGTAAGTCAAGATATTCAAATGTGAATCCTGTGCTGTGCATTTGTGAATTATGAGACAGTTTTCCTGGCAGCTTCACGCTGGTTCTCCCTGGAAGCTGACATGCATCTTTTTTTCTTGACACGTTTCTTGTTGACTATCTGCAACAAAACATTGGTTCTTTGATCACGCCTCAATATCTGAACAATTTCAAGACTGCTGCACCTCTGACAGTTGGTCATTTTTGACTATTAAGAGTAAATTAAATCTCTTTTTTTGTCTAAAAAAAACAAAGCTGCCTATTAGTTACACATGCCCAGATATAGATTGATGACCTCTTTATGTCACACTCTCCCTCACTATATACATACATATCTCTTGCTATGCTTAAATTCATTAAGCATTTAACTTGGAGTTACAAAATATCACTAAAGACGATAATTTGGTCAAAATATTTACTGGCCTACTAATTGTGTATATTACATATAATAGTTATGTTGTTTACCAATGTTTATTTTGGTGTATTTGCATGATATTAACTATGATTCTAAGTGTGTTTGTTTGTTGTGTGTGCAGAAGACCAGCAACGATTGCTGTTTGGCGGCAAAGAGTTGGAGGACACAAACCGGCTGTGTGAATATGGAATCCAACACGAGTCCATAATAACGTTGGTTTTAAGACTGAGAGGTGGTGGACTGCCTCAGACTGACTCAGATGATGAACTGAGTGATAAGGAGGGTGAAACTCGAAGAAGTAGAGAAAAGTTGGCTGATTTTCGCTGTTGTTTATTGTGATGTATTTTTAGTTATTTTAATAAAATTATGTGTAACCCAAGTTAAAATAGCCCTCACTAAATATAAGCCTTTTCATAAAAATAGCTATAAAAATGCATGAATAAGAAATAAATAAATAGGTCTTAAAATAGTTTAAAAAATAATAATAATTATAGACATTATAAATGCTGTATTTTATGTTATGATATTTTGTTTGGTTTGAAACTGTGTGAAACAGATATATTTTGTCAGCAGGTAAAACGGTCACGTCTGAGGAAAACTCTTATTCTGAAGGGTCGCATTAATGTGTAGCCCATGTGACTAGCTCCAGCCAACCGGGTTGCTACGTTTTCTGGCGCTAGAAGAAGAAGCAGAGTGGAAGATTTAAAGATGGTATTGTTATATATACAGATGGATCTAAAGATCCAAATAGTGGTAGAACAGGAGCAGCTGTGAATATCCCACACCATAAAGTCATGGTTAACAGGAGAACAACAGATCATCAAGTATATATCACTTATTAGTTCAGTTGCATAATAAGAAATGTTCTGTTCGATTTATCTGGATTCCTGCTCATGTAGGTATAGAAGGGAATGAAGAAGTAGATATATTAGCTAAACAGGCCTTGAAATCAGATATTATTACGGTAATTTAAATATTCCATTAAGCAAAGCCAAGGGTAAATCTATTATTCAAAATAAAATCCTTAAGGTTTGGCAGGACCAATGGGATAATCATGACACTGGTAGAGATTTATATAAAATTCAAAAGACTGTGGGGGTTATGAGTTGTATGAATGGAAGGCGGAAAGAAGAGGCTGTTCTATCTTGACTTAGAATTGGTCACACTGGACTTAATAGTTCTCTTTTCAGAATAGGGAAACATAAAACAGGGACTTGTAATTATTGTAATCAGATAGAAACAGTGGAAGATGTTTTATTAAAATGCAATAAGTATTCAGAGGAACGTCGGTGGTTAAAGTTGATACTAAATAGAGAGAAAATAGGATTTTCTATGATAAATCTTTTAGGAAGTAAATCAATTTCTGTTAGAAATCGATTGATTAGATTTTTAAAAAATACTGGGTTATTTAATCGTATCTAAAGTATGTAGGTATGTGTCTATGCAAGTGTATACAGACTCATATATATATATATATATGCAAGTGTGTATGGATGTGAATTTGCACATTCGTGCATACCATTGAGGCGTGTATTGAATTCCCTCTGAGATTATTGATGACCACACTCCAGTCTGGTAGGTGGCGGTAAATGCACCTTAAGTTGGTTGCCATTCTCCAATAAAAAACAAAACAAGAAGAAGAACGAAGAAACTAAAAGAGTTGTGCTGTGAAAGAGGAAAAGATAAGAGAAAATCGCTGATTATAAAGTTTACGTGCTATCTGGAAACTTTTCCCCATTTTTGGAGGATGAGCTTTCTGCATTTTTTAACTGACTGCGTTCAGTCAAGTCAAGACCTCTCGAGTTACTCTGCATTGTCTTTTTGACGATATAACCATGTCGTTCGGGAGTATTATATGTTACAGAACCGGACTTGGTGAGTTTAAAAGTGTTATTTTATTTTCTGTGAAGGATGTTATTTGTAAGATCATTTTATTTTGTTGAAACGGAAAGCTAAAGTAAATCAAAATCAAATAAAACTTTAGTTGTATAGCGCATTTCAGCAGCAAGGCAGAAGATAGGGTGGGCGGGTCCAAACCCCCTTCCCGCCCCCCGGGATTTACAACTGTGCTTATACCGAAACTGAAGGATTCCAGGTGGAGGCTTTGGGAAAGGGAAGTGGCTTGCACACTGATCAGATCTTCTGGAAAAGATCTTGAAGCGTTGGTCAAGAGGCAGACGTCTTCCTCTGTGTCCTGCTGTCGGTTCCTGCTCAGGAGGCTAAAGCTCCCTTTTCTCAGCTTTGTTCCGATCCAGTCTGTTCCAACACTTGATGTCTTAACGGCATGTGATTATTTCATCGTTCTGTCACATTGGTGCACATTTTGTGTTGTTTAAGATCATTGCCAAAATCACAACTCATTTAGCTACAACCTCTTTCATTGACTAATCATTAGCTTCTCTTATTTAATACTCATTTATAAAATTATGACAATTGTAGCAGTAGATTTATCGTAATCATAGTTTCATTTAATGCTGGTGTTCTTCTGAAAAAAAAAAAAGAAAAAGAAAAAAAACAGGAATCATCTATTGTTCTAGATATTTGTAATCAAAATTATAGTTGTTGATTTTTGCAATAGAAAATGTTAATACGTGTCTTTTCCATGGGGCCTTACTCAAATACTCAGAGAGTTTATACTTTATCCTTAAATTACTTCATACGTGGAAATAAAGAAGACGTAACAATCTTTATATACCTGCTGTTTTTGTGAACTAACTCATGTCTTCTTTTTTACACCCTGTAGTTCCTCTTTCATGTTTGTACCTGCACATTCTTGCAACATCTGACTGTTTTATTCTGTTCGATTACCTCATGAACATAACGTCTTATGATTAGATGCAAAAAGAAAAAGGATAAAAGTAAGGTTTGCATAAGACAAAACATACAAATATGAATTCAAGTTTTATTCTAACGTTTATTCTAAATGTTTCTATGTCTTATTAATTTTAACGGCTGATTTCTAAAAGCCTACTCAAGGACTAATTTGGTTCTACAAACTACGTTTTAAACAGGACACTGGTTTCTATTAAATGTGACAGTTGTTTATCTTGTTGCTGCTCAAGTAAATTTAAGTAGCATGCAGGCCTTCCTACTTTAATCTCCACTATTTCACTACTAAGCTACAGTCTAAGGAATGGAAATAACAGGATGATTTCAAGTTTTTTCAATACTTAATTACAAACTGTCTGCTAAATGTTGTGGTTCACGTTCAAGTTATTCCAAGCCTGCAATCTTTTTGCAGAGTAAAGACAGTTTTAAGGGTTTCAACACGATGAATATTTATTATTGAACCTTGTGATGACCTCTGAACTCTGAATTCTTTAAAGGAAATAAGCTGATTAACCTTCAACAGCTTGGTAGGTCAGGTCACAAACATATTTTCTGTCTTGAAAAAACAAGGTAGCATTGTAAGAAAGATGCTTGTTTTCATTGAAATCTGCAGACCCTCTGAAGCCACCTGGAAGCGAGCTGGAAAAAAAAAAGTGTCCTTGTGTTCGAAAGGTCAAGATCCAAAGGTTAAAACAACAGAAAATCTACACTGTCCAAACACGAAAGGGAACAAAAACATTAGCTGCAGCTCCTTACAATGACAAAACACTACCAAACAGGTGGACAGCTGGGTAACTTTCTGTAGACATAATAGGCAAATTGTTATATGGCAACATGCTTAAACATATATAATAATCATTTTGCTTTCAGTGTTCATGAAGGGTTTTACAATGTAGGAAAAAAAATATTTGCAGCTGTCCAGAGTGGATGATATTGAAATGATGTGGCTTCTTTGGATCTGTTGATGGAAATATGAGGTCCAGATGATCTTTAGTTGCCTGGTTGTTGGTCGGATATTTCAAACTGTTGCTCAAAATCGATTTTTAATTCCAAACTGTTGCGTTTTTTGTCATTATCTTTTTCCTCAAATAAACGTATCGGACAGAAAGGGAGTCTTTTCATCTGGGTCTGTGAAAGCCAAATTGATACAGTAACGGTGGACATGTGATGTATTCCAAGGTCAGCCAGCAGAGCGGAGTCGTCTTTCAACAATTTTTCTTTAAAGTGTAGTTCGTGAATACATACTCCGTAATCTACAAAGAATAACAAAGAGTAAATGTTACATGAGCAGTAAAACAGGTCAGAACACATTACAGCTTAAATAGTCAAAAATCAAACTTGCTAGTTTTTCCTTTACTACTGTCTCTACAGTAAACTATCTTACTTAAGCAAAAAAATTTAACGGCACAGGATGGAAACAGTTCTGGTCTATCTTCTGAAAATTTTAGAGCATTTGTTGTTAAAGTGACATCTGGTGGGGAGAACTGCGATCAGATGTTCTGATCACATCTGATTTTAACATGGATGTGTTGTTTCTTTGTCTGTGCAACCTGGAGGTATTTATTCCAAACCTTGGTTCTATTCACTCATTCATTCAACCTTAAAAAGTAAGGAGATTGTTAGTTGTACGTAAAAATATTTATTGCCCAATTATACAGTGTAAGACACAAACTCAACTGGAATACAGATACAGTTGATACAAAGAGTTAGCATAGCTACCAATGATGACAGATAAACATTTTTCCTGTAATGTTGTTTCTCCACCAATAGCACATTTAGCAGTGAGTGAATGAGTTGATTGACAGCACTAAGACCCTCCTCCTGATTCTGATTGGTTGTTTTGGTCGGAACGTTACATTACTTTAGCCAGTAATAGCAGCTCAGGGAGGAAGTGGAGGAGATTGATCTTTTCGCAGATTATCT
Organism: Gambusia affinis; assembly: GCF_019740435.1. Taxonomy (NCBI): domain Eukaryota; kingdom Metazoa; phylum Chordata; class Actinopteri; order Cyprinodontiformes; family Poeciliidae; genus Gambusia; species Gambusia affinis. Next base: position 10,673,967 of record NC_057885.1, on the reverse strand, counting down.
GTCTTGTAACAAACTGTTACGACATGGTGACAGCTATAACAAGTATGGAGAAAACTTATTTTCTATTAAAGTTATATACTGCAGCTTGCATAAATGTAACTACATAGCATTTTTTTGATACGTCTGAATTGCTTTATGTATATTTTGCGCATTGCTTTGGACTGTTTGGACATTTCAGTAATCTAAAACTAATAGAAAAAATTTAAGAAGCCTACTTGCATACTGTATGTGGACTGTTGGATGTAAAATTCATGAGCACTAAATATTGTGCTAGTTATCAGTATTGAACCAAGGAAAGCAAGACAATTGCAAACCTTTAAAATTGGGTCAAATAGATTAAAAAAAGACTCAAAAAATTGTAACAGCAGCTGCGTGGGGGGCCCCAACCTAATTTTTTGTCATGGGGCCCAAGTTTCCTGGCAGCGCCCCTGCACTCAGCACATCTTAAATATGACTCAGTGCGTGTAAACAGGAAAGATAAATAGAGCAAGGACACAAAGTATTGATAAAAGGTTTTTGTCTTAGTAAGCTAAATTTGAATAATCAACTATTTTTTACTATCTTTTATCTCTTTGTATCCCATTTTCATTAAAGAGGACTTTTTTTATTTGGGAGTGTTGCTGTGCACACTCCACTTTTTCAAGGAAGCCTGTGGTTCCTCTTTCACGGCTTTGCAGCACTCTCTCTACCTGGCTATGATTTCTTATGATTAAATACAAAAGAAATGGAATAAAGCAAACTTGCCTAAGACAAATCGTATAAGCACAACATTACTGAAGTTTTATTCTGCTGTCGGTTCTAGACCAACCAACAGTAGATGATTTGTATGATTAACTTTAAAGGTAACTTCATGTGTTACTACTCCTGCTACACTAAAATCTACAGTATAGGAATGATGTGATGACCTTGGTGTATGTTGACAAAGGTCAAATGTTTAACATGAGCAATTTCCAGAGTATTTTTGATATTATTTTTTTCCAAGCCAGTCTGAACGATATACTATCGCATTAGACAAAAATTAATAAAGAGAAGTCAGTTTTCTTTTGCAACTTCATTAGCACTGGACTGGCTTGATTCTACATTAACTCATTAACCCAACAAAACACAACTGAAAGTAAATTTGCTTACCAGGGTATTTGGGTCTAAACTTGTCCCTTATCTTCTCCTTGAGCTCCTTCAAAGTCATACTTCCCATCTGCTCCTCGCTGTCACACAACTCAACAAACATCTCCTCGTCATCATCTATAACAACAACCCCAACAGCCATTTCTATGTTTCTCGTCTGCAGTTTAGTGAAGCTGAACAGAAGTAGCTGCAGACGGTGTGATTTATCTGGTGATGTGTTCCTTCTCTGTCGGTGTGGGTGGGTTTATATTCAGAAGGGGCGGTTCTTTCAGTTTTCTCTACAAACATTTCACGGTTAATCCAAGAGATGCTTCTCTTTTTTTGTTCTCTGTAATGTGTTTCCTGAATGCTATGGAGAATATCTGTCAACAAATGAACCTATTTCTCATGGTTAAAGTGATAAGTTTGATAAAAACTCATCAATAAGTTGCTCTATCATTGTTGTCTGTACTGAGGCTGCATTTTAACAAGAAACTGACACAAGCCACCTCCTCAGGTTTGTAAATTGGATGCATATAACTTTGTTGCACAGATTGACTAATTTCTGAATTATAATTCACTAGTTTTATAAAATAAAAATAACTTGGTACCCAAATAAAATACTGTCCACAGGTTGTATTACTGTTCCCTCCAAACCTGTGTCTTAGTTTTATTGTTTAAACTCGCATTTGTGAACATTCAGGATCTTACAGCCACTTTAATTTTTAAACAGGGAAGAAAGGAATAAGAATGGCATCTTAATGTAAAGAAATAAAAAATCTCCAGCAATTATTGGCTTATCAATTGCTGAAGATCGCCAGTCCGTCGCAGGGTAACACAGCAGAAAAACAATCATACACACATTCACACCTAAGGACAATTTGGAGAGACTTAACCTAACATATTAGTTGTTTTTTGTACTTTGAATCACTTTTTATTAATTTAACATACATATATTTTTTATATTAGAAGCTATGAGTTTACAATTTCCACATTTTTAAGACTTGTCAAGAAAACCCGAGATCATCCCACTTTGCTGGAAATTTTAGTTTAACAGTAACAATAAGTTACTTTTAAAAGAAATCACAGAAGTGACATCTAGGTCCAACAGTAGACTTAAACTTCAATAAAATCAATCTGGTTGTGTGTGTGTTGTTTTTAATCTCCTGCAAGCTTTGCTTTAATTCTACTTCTTTTTTCTATCTAACCATAAGAAATCATAGTCAGACAGAGAGACATGAAACAGGAAGTGCAGGTTTCCTGGAAAAAAAAGAAGTAGGTTTCCAGCCTGCAGATGTATAAGAATAGTTGAGATTATTTCTTATCTCAAAGCATGACAGTTTTAAAGAATGAAAGTCTAAACAACTGAGTAATTGAATAAGATTCAAAGTAAAAGGGGGGTTGAGCAACGACAGACTTAAACTTATTAAAAGTAGCTTTATGAATACTTGTGGTTTATGTATTGTAGTGATTGGCACACACAGCCCCTTCTCATCAGTACTTTCAAATAACACAAACGTACACCTGAAACCCGAGACGTGCAATACATTTCTCCTGTTAGTGCATTTTTAAATGGAAATATGTGGGGCCATGCCTGAACCTGTCTCCTGCATTGACAGGTTGTTATTCAGGACCTATGTGTTTATTTCCTTTCTTAAGTCAGAATGCAAGTTGCAGCAGGTACAAAATGTTAAACAGTGAAAGTCATGCTGTCACATCTCAAACTCTAAAGGTCGTCGTTCTGCGATGACTCCGGTTACAGCTCTCTGATCATCTCAGGACTAATCAGACTTAGTAAACTCAGGTTCTTGGCCCGGCTCTATAATCAGACTCAAACTCATGGAAAATCTGAAAGAATTAATTAGTTTTAACAATGAGTGTTTACCAGCTTAAATTGAGAAGTATTAACAGATACTACAAGTATTACAAGTACTCTGACTGATAAACTGCAATCTAAACAGAAGACAGGAAAATAGTTTAGCAGTAAAACAAAACTGAACTAGCCTGGCCCATCGACTACTTGCACCGTTCAGCTCGATTAAAACCTCACTTCACAGAGAGTCTGGAATTTCTCCCATTTACTTTGATTCCCATCCATTTTCTATACACCCTTCTTCCCTAATGGGGTCTGGAGGGTTGCTGGTGTCAATCTCCAGCTACGTTCTGGGCGAGAGGCAGGGTTCACCCTGGACAGGTTGCCAGTCTGTCGCAGGGCAACACAGAGACATACAGGACACACAACCATTCACACACACACTCACACCTAGGGACAATTTAGAGAGACCAATTAACCTGACAGTCATGTTTTTGGACTGTGGGAGGAAGCCGGAGAACCCGGAGAGAACCCACCATGCACAGGGAGAACATGCAAACTCCATGCAGAAAGACCCTGGGCTGGGAATCGAACCCAGGACCTTCTTGCTGCAAGGCAACAGCTCTACCAACTACGCCACTGTGCATTAAAGAAACACTACAAGTCTGTAGCGTTTTATAGTCCTGATGTCTTAACCTCAAGTTTATTCAACGATTTATTTTATAGGGCATTGACCAAAGAGAAGTGATAAAAATCGCATTTGGTTTTATCATGAGAGTTAGTGGTTCATTGAAATATAAAGTGTTTTCATGTCTCTTGATTAGAAAAGACAATTTGTCAACATACAACCAGAAAAACTTTATCTAAACACCTTTAGTTCTCTCCTCTGATCCTACAAGCATAACTTTAAATTGGGTCTTCATTCTCAAATCAACATCTGAAGGAGTTGTGATGTTTTTACCTGGGAACTTGTCTTGAAACCTAAGAAGTGATCTCAATTGAAAGTGAAGAGTTGCCTGACATTTGTCCCGTAACCGTTGGTGTAAATGTTCATGACAGAACTTGTCGTCTGCATTGACAAGGTGTGATTCAAGACCTACACGTTTATTTACTTTACTTTCTTCTTCTCAGTGTGCAGGTTGAAGCAGGTAGGAGTGTTTAAAGCGTGGGATCTGAGGGAAAGCATGTTCCATGCAGAGTATAGAAAAGCTACAGCCAATAGACATATGGTTCAAACATAAGTAACAAGAAAACAGAGAAAGAAATGTGTCCTTTTTGACACTCATAATGTGGCAAAGGAAATATCAGTGAAATACAAGACATTAACCAGAACAAATAATTAATAGTTTAATGCAGATTTCTGTTTTAACAGCTCAATCACCTCCTGAGTGAATATCAACTTCAGAGAAAATAGTTAATAATTTAAACAGTAAATCTGAGAGACAGAGTGCCCTCAGAAACTGACAACACTAAATGAAATGTTTCAAACATTACTTTAAAATAAACACAGGTTCTTTCATTTCCAGTGTTTTATTGTTTGATTCCTCTTGCCTGGGTTACGAGGTTTTTCCCTTTCCAGGATCTTAGGTCTCAAGCTGCCGTCTGTTGTACCAAGTCTCTCTTTTCCCTGATAGCTTTTTGATATTGTCCTAAAATGTTGCAAACCACTGGATCCAGTTTCTGCTCTGACAAACTGTGAGGCTCCTATATGTGATGAATCTGACGGGTAAACATCGTTGCTACAAGTCTTTTTAGTAACTATCAGGCCATTTCTTTGTGTTGATGCCACAGCTGGATCCTCCCCGTAATAAAACACATCTGTGGTTCCTCCAAACTCGACTCTTCCTTTTGTAGGGCTGTGATAATAAAGATCTTTGTTTGTCTTAAAGTTACCCAGTTTGTCTCTGGACTCATTCACTCGTCTATCTTTAACAAGAGAGGTGGAGCTCTGGTGAAACATCCAGTCTGAGGATTTATCTGTGTTATTATAACATATTTGTTCCTTTGAATCCTTTGCTTCAGTGTCTGCTGGTAGCCACATGAATCCCTGTGTTTTTCTTTGTGTTGTTCTTTGGTTTAATTGTTCATTCCTTCCTCTGGAAGAGTTTGAATGTTTCTTCTTGAACTCAACATCTCTGGTTAGATCACCGTTCAAATGTCGCATTTCTTCTCCTCTATGGCTTTCAGTTTTCAGGAGATCTTCAAAAACAAGATCATCTCTTGGTTCTGCCTCATTGCATCTGTCTTCAGTTTCAGGTGACAGAACAAAACGTTCTCCCACAGAGCTCCCATCAGTCTCCTCGGGCCGTCCGCTCACTTTGAACAGGAACAGGAAGAGTTACAGTATTAATAAAAACAAACAGCAGAGGGCGTCTTATTCCAATAAAAAAACAAGCTTTGGTAGGATTAGGTAACACAAGCTTTTCATATGCTGTAGTTTCTGCATGTGGCCTATATAAACAATAGAAACAAAGAGAAGTGAAACATCTCAAAATGCTCTGTTATCCCTCTACATGTGTGCAGGAGAATAGTTGTTCTCATACCAGCGAGTTTAGATTAAGATTATCCCAGAAGAGCCTGCATTCTTTAGAGTGGCCAGGAGAGGGAGACCTCCCACTTGATTTCTCAAACAGCATGTTTTCAATATCATCAATACTATTGAGATTTAATATAAAAGAGATTCAAATCATGCCCAATAATCCCGACTCTGGGACAAACAGGTTTATAAAAATATTTTAGTTTTGATTTTAAAGATAAATTCCTCATAGCAGGAATTTTATCGAGACCTTAAAAAAGTATAAAAGCAATCAGTAAATTCTGACCACCAGATCTAGAACAGTGATGATAAAATGGTATTAATCATTGATGCAGTGCAATGACTTCACATTTTCAAGAGCAGTAAAAGGGAAATCTAGAACCTTAAAGAGTATCGGGGGTTAAATAATTGGAAACTTACTCATTTTGTACATCAGGAGATAAGCTGTCGATGATCTGTTTCAATGGATCGAAGTGAAAGAAAAACAAAAACAGAAATCAGAACAAGGACAAATTCTCACAGAAAATATCAGTCGATGACATCAGAAAATATCCATCATTGTTGTGTTAAAGTTATTTTACCTTATTTGGTTTTGTCCAGATGTAACGTACTCTTCATTGATCTGCAGGATTTTAAACAAGTTATTTAACCCTCACGTTGTTAAAAAATTTAACGATTTATGAACAAAAAACCAGACTTACACATTTAACAGTGTTGTCATTGAAGCAGTACCAGTTTCCAGTTTCAAAGGACTTGATGTCTGCAGTGTAATGGCCTCCCATTAGATCACCGAAGTGATGAACCACAGCGTAGAGGTCGTACCTGCAGCTCTGGAGAGTTAAAAACACATCAAGTTAAAAATAAAAAGAAGCTAAAGCTGATCTCATATATGTTGATAAACACCTTGATTTCTAAAGTCTGGGCCACATCAACTCTGCAGTTCAGCTTGACGTAACGGTTCTGCTGGTAGTCGAAGGAGAACCTCTTCAGCAGCAGCGTCAGAACATCTGGACAGTGGATCATCTCGTACTCCTGGGTTGTAGCATCAAAACAGCTGCATGTAGAGGAGACAGCTGCCACTTGCGATGAAAACATTAAATAAAACTAAACCCGACTCACAGCGTCGGCGTCGTGCTTTTGGTTGCAGTGGCTGCAGAACATCTGGTTGTCTCTGCAGACTCTTTGTGCCTTAAAGAAACTCCTCCAACCTTTCAGCTGGAAACAGAGAAGACTGGTTAATCCTGCAGATTATTTTTGCTCCAGAATGTGAGGAAAACATGAACTGTAATAAAAAATAATATAGTACCAAACTGTAGCTTCTAGACTTTGAGTCTCTTATTGACAGCGGTAGAACCCAGAAGAAGTTTTTTGAATCGTTTGTCTTCTTGCAGTTTAAACACGTGGTTTTATGATTCAGCTCGGCTCTGAATATCTAAACAGGAGAAAGAAGTTACTGTTGTTTCAGTGACACTTTAAAAATTAAAGAAGAAACTGTGATGACGGATTCTACTTCAAGATACAAAACTATCAAATGCTAAAAACCTTCCACTTTTTATGTTAATAAAGAAAAATAAGAAGGTGAAAGAAAAATCTCACAAAGTCCATAAAAATAATTTACAGTTAAACAGATTCAGTAAAAATAATAGGATGGATCTTGCATTTTTGATAATAAATATAAATATTTTATATTTTCTACCTCAGAGGCGTTTGGATTGGTACGACAGAGGATCTTCTCAAAATACTCAGCAGCGTCACGTTGTTCAAAAACTAAAAGCGCAAAAAGAAAAGTTTAAATGTTTCTCAGGACTCCAGAAAGTTCACTTCTGAGTCCAAACTCACCATTTTTGATGCCCAGTTTTTTTGTGATGTTGTGTGTTTTGGCCATGCCTCCCTCTAAAGTATAGAAAAGCTCCCCCAGGTAGAAATCAAAAGTTGCTGCTGGACTTTTACTCCAATTTCTACAATTGGGAGAGAAGCAAAGAGAGAATATTATCATTCAACTGTTCTGACTTTGAATCGACATGTTTATTCTTCACTTGTCATCCATGTTATAGTTCCTAACCTTTCGCTTATGACTTTGTAAACATCATATGGTTCATACATTCATTTTTCTAGCCCATCCCTGTGATGATAAGTGACATTTATTATAAAAACAGCCACAATCTGCTTCCTTTAAACAGAGTGTGGATCTGAAGAGCACAGGGCCTGATGTAAACACTAAATACATAATTATCATCAGTATGAGAACCTGTGAAGGGTTTTGATTTAATTTCTTTTAAAATATTAGACTGCGGTCCCAAACCTTTTCACCGCTTCCCTAAACTCTTCGGTCATGAAGAGGACCTGCAGGACGCTGTTCAGGTAGCAGGTCAGCCCAGGACTGCTCAGGCCCTGGTAATCTACAAACACAGCAGAAACAAAAACACTTTCACAAAATTATAACACAAACTCAATCTGAATGGTTTACTGAGCCTCACCCACCTGAGATGGACAAGTCATCGAGTTTCTCTCTGAATTTCATTACAGCGTAATGATTTATGCCTCCGTATTTTGAATCGAGGTTTGGACATCGTGGCATTTGACTGGTTTTTTATTGGGGGTTTTTTCACATACAATGATTCATCCTACCAAGACAAAAAGGTAAAGCAGATTTTAGTATAAAACAGTTTCAGAGATTTTTAAAAAATAATTTAGAAAACCAATAAAAGATATGGCACAGAATCTCATGGTTTTCCCTCTTTAAGGAAAATAACATGCAACGTGATGCTACAGCTCCAATACTCCGTAGCTGGTTACCAGGTTCAACAATACTGAAAATGGACAAACACTTCAATTTGAGGTTCATCAGAGTAATAATTTAGGCGAGGTACAGGAAACTTACAGGAGTAATTTTATGGATGACCTTTTATTTTTACTTGAGTAAAAATATGTTAAACAGTGTCACTCTACCAACCTCTGCCCAAAAGTTTAGCTTTATAATTAACTTTTTTAAAAGTGCATGACGTTGTTTTTTATATGTATTTGGAAGCAATGAAGGTTGTGGAAAAACAAGAATGTGCAAAAAATGCTCATTTTAACTTTTAGATAATTGTTTCTTATAAATTGATTTTCAAAAGTCGGCCTTTTAAAAATAACGATCAGTCGACCAGTAGGCTAACCACTGTATGCAGTATCCCGCCTAAATGATAACAACAGCGTCATAAAATACGATTTATGCCCTCATATTACAACGACGGTGAAATATTTGATATATTTTTAGCGTAAATTAACTCGTTATGAATGTCAGCACAGATTGGAGGTCAGTGAAAGCAGCTGTTGTGTTTTGGGGATGTTGTTGAAACCCACGCAGCTTCTCCTCCGTTATTCCAACAAATTAACTTTATGCACAAATATAAACCAGAAAAATTATAAAACACTTTATCACAAAGCGAATGGAGCAAACTACACCTTACTGCTGCGATAACAGCGGAGATAACTGTAAGTGTGTAAAGTGAAGGGAGGTAACAAATACGAAGATACTCACCGAGCGGCCAGACTGTCGCTGCTTTCTTTCACTTTCGCTATCAGTCCGAACAGGAAGAAAGAGGAGAACTAAGCCGAAACCAACAGAACCATCTGCTGCTGGACAGACTTTTAAAAACTTCACCGAAAACCTGAAAATCTGGGTAAAATATTTCTCCAGAACTACGCTTTTAAGGGTCGCTGATCTACTTCCGGGTTTTAACAGACTTAAAGGGGACGTTGTTAGAACTACAAACTGGGCACAAAGTAAGTAAAACATAAATATCTATACATTGCTGTAAATGGAGAGGTTCTACTCCTTGTTTTGATTTTTTTTTTTCTTAACCAATTTAAACTGTATTAAATCTCACTGAAACATTTGAAATCTGTTTCTGCAAGGAAAGTAGCTGCCAGTATCTCTACTTTTCTTTTGTTTTAAAATCCCGCTCTATTGTTATTCATTTGCCTTACTGTTTTATGTGCTCGTCTTTAGTCTTAGCCCCTTTTTTTTGTTTTTGTTTAATTTTTCTACCCATGTTGCAATGTTCTTGTACCTCATCGAGTCTTTGTATGCAGTTTGTTCAATTAAAAAAAAGTAAGTAAAAGACACAACGCATTATAGTTGTTGATAAATTAAATTTATGCACAGCATCGTATAAACCTAAACTATAACTGCTCATCACTGAACAAATCTATGTAAATATGTATTTTATTAGCAGCTACCTTCAAATAAGAGCTTTATTTTGGTGTTTTTAAGGGTGTTTTCTCATTTCTTCAAATCTTTAACCACTTCTGTTAATGACTTTTTTTTTTTTTTTTTTTACCAAATTAACCCAAATTATGTGCCTGTTTAGGAAGCTCTGTCTATAACTCAATGTCAGTGTGGAGGAGCAGGTATTTTCCTGAGTGAATCATTTTTATTGTTTGTTTTATTGTTTACAGTTAGTCAGCTCAGGAAGTTTCATAGTTTAGATATCAGTAAGGAAGTCAAAACTAATCACACCAGCGTAAAAGACTCTCTATTTTCTTGTGCAGTTTATTTGAATCAAACTGTCCCCTTTAGAATATAGCTACTCAGATTTAAAACAAATACAAAATACTGTTTTATTTTGATTTCTAATGGTAAATGATCACAGTTTCACAACCAAAGCCACTTTTTCTAGCTGTTTAAAATCATATCAGCTTTGTGTGAGTTCTGAAAGTCATTGAGTCAATGTAAGGAGTTTATAGACCATTTTAAACACATAAAGTCTTATGGGTGTTAAAACACAGACATTGATGACCTTTGCTTTTATCATATGGATGTTGAAAACACAAGTTTTCAATATCCATATGATATTGTGTTTATAAAACACATCCAGAGGCTTAAACACTAACAAAAATACATTTTAAACATGTGAAGTGCTGCTAAAATGACTCCTTAAATGGATTTTCCCCAATTTTCCATCTCAGGGTTATTGGGACCATGTATCTCTTGTCCATCCCTCACCAAATCAGTCATAACATTATGACCACTGGGGTGTCTTAAAACCTTGAAGAAGTCCATTTTGTGCAAATCAACTGTAAAAGTAACAAATCTGTCTGGAGCTCTAAGTCAGTCTGTTTTCTATTTATTATGTGCAAGAGGATGAATTATGTGTGATTTTTTTTTTCCTCGTAGGATCAACATGAGCATTCCGGAGCAGGACTCACCGGAAAAGAAATACGACCCACTTGATAAAACTCTGAAGTTCGTGAACAGGGGAGATGACTTGGATCCAGTGTGTAAGAAATGTCTTTCTTTTTCTGTGACTCGGCAATAAAACAAGATGGCTCACAAAACAAGCTCAAGGCAAACTGAGCCGCAGCTTACGGCCAAAAACCCAACAGAGTCACCTGTTTTCCATTGGTGTTATATGAAAGAGCCTCATTTTCTATTTAAATTAGTAACAACCGTCACCGTAGATCTGATGTACGACTTTTTAATCTCCACAGCTTCTGATTTTAATTCTCTCAGAGCTGAGATGTCCTGCGGCCATGCGGTCACTCCTGATTCCCTGACCCGGTGGTGTCGCAGCCAGCTGGACGAGGTACGTTAAAGACTCTTCATGCAAACTTTAAAAACTATCTAGACTGAAACAAACCAAAGCATAAGGCAACAATAGATGACAGGCTTCAAGAGCACTGGGGCACCAAAAGCCAAATCAAAGATATGATCAAGACAGTTATATGTTATATGTTAGAAATAAAATAATAATAATATACTCCCCATAATTCTGAATATCTTAATCAGATTATTGGGTTAAAAAATTGATTTGATGTCCAGTTCTCAAATAATGACAAGCATTAGCAAAAAAAAAAAAAAAAGTAAATTTAGGTTTATGGGTTGAATCAATAGTATACTGTTATATAACGCAGTAATAAGCATCATAAATCTGACTTGGTTTTGCTGAAACTTCTCATTTTAAACAGAAACGTTGACCTGCAGGTATCTGGAACCGAAGGTTTCGTTCACATAAATCAGAAAAGTTACGTCAGCTGTTGAAGTAAGAACAAGTTTAAAGGACGTCTGAAAACATTGTGAGAATGTAGAAACTATTGACAAGCTGTAGTAGATACACAGTTTACAGATACTCAACATTTAAAGACTGAAAAATATTTGATAGTTTCTCTCAACTCCCAACAGAGATTTCACACCATACATTTTTCAAGTAAAACATTTTAGTTTAATATATCTTTAAATTTGTAGCTTTTAGTTTCAGTGTTTTATTTCCACCTGTACCTGCAGATAAAGTTTGTAATATTTAATACCTAAAAAGATGCTGTAAGTCAATCAGTCACAGTCAAAGTTCAGTTAAATAAAAGCAACAAAATTATTGGTGGCTTCAAACCTGTTTCACCTCAGATCTGGGATATTACTGCGTCTGGTTTTTAATAAAGTTTTGTCCTGTTGTTCCAAATTAACCGTGTTTTATTTTTTTTATTTTTTTTTAAGGGTAATCATAAATTCAGATGTTCTGCGGTGGTGGAGGGAACCAAGCAGTGCAACAAGCTGTGGTCGTACCAGGAGGTGCGCAGACTGGCTGACCTGAGCGTTGATGAAATGGAGTATTTTGAGCAGAAGATGGCCTCCCTGTCCGTCTCAGAGTACTGCGAGGTTCAGTCGGTGAGTCGTCAAACGATCCACATATTTTATTTAAACTAAATAAAACACTAAAACTTAGCGGCTGAACCTTTCTCCTTGCATCAGTGTCCAAAATGTAAAACCACCGTGGAGAGGAAGGATCTGTCCAACCTGTGTGTCCAGTGTGTCATTTGCACCGCGGACCAGAAGAAGACCTACCAGTTCTGCTGGCAGTGTCAGAAGGAGTGGAAAGGCTCGGCGCCTCGGTCCGACCGCTGCAGCAACGACGGCTGCATCAACAGGGACCTGCAGCTCCTGCAGACCTGCAAGGACATCAGCCTGCCCGATGTGAAGGGGGTCACCAGCTGCCCCTCCGTCCGGGCCTGTCCCGTCTGCGGCATGAAGGTGGAGCACAACCGGATGTACTGTAAAAATGTCACCTGTCCTCGCTGTCGCTTGACGTTCTGCTTCGTTTGCCTGAAACCAAAGAGCGAGTGCTGCAAGAGCAGCTCGCCGTACAGGATCTGTCCCGGCGGCGTGGCGCCGCGGCAGACCCGCATCCCCGTGTGGAAGAAGTGATGGAGGACGGTTCGTCTGGTGGACAGTTTCACCAGAAACATACTGGAGGATTTCTGGAGTTTAGGATGTCTTAAAAAGGATTTCATGTACAGAAAATGTTTGTGTCATTCGTGAATATTGCAGCTGTAAAACTAATACTAAAGTTTAAAAAAAAAAAAAAGTTAAAGTTAAAAAAAAAAAAAAAAAAGTTAAAAAAGTTAAAGTTAAAGTTGTTCTAATACTAAAGTTTACAACATGTAAGTCACATTTAAAAGTTTATATAAGGAATTGTTGAAAACGTTTTGAGCATTAAAGGGAGATTTCTTATTTGATATGATACGATTTTCTTTCTATTGCTTGGCTACATGTAAAATATATTTAGTAATGCATTGTATTGATTTTGTTTGTAATCACTTTTCTAACATTTAAGGCTCAAATTATATTAATAGTTTTTTGCTGAGGATGTTGTAGTCATGTTTCTGTGATTCTTTTATTTAGCACCTTATGAAAGTAGCATTTTGTAGAGGAGCAACCAAGATAGACAAACATATTAAGACAGATGCTACCAACAGTGATTCCATCTTCATCTGTGAGTTATTGCTAATTTTATTTTGTAAAAAAATAAAGAAAAAAAAAGAGAGATATACTTGACTGCAGTCTTTTCTTCCCTGTAAATGTTTAAATATTATCATTTATCACTATCCTCTCAGGTTTACAGAGTTTTTTCATTGATCTATCACTTACTGCCACTGAAATGAGAAATAAACAACCTATTAAATCATCCTGTCATTTTTATAAAACATCTCAGATTTCAGCATCACGGTTCTGTTATTTTTTTATTTTTAAGTTGGTTTTCTACAGGTGGCTGTGATCCTCTGGAGCCACAGAGCTGCTCCTGATCATACAGGTCCTACGCTTCCAGTACGAAACCAGCAGAGCGACCAGGACGCACCCAGCAGCACCGGAGCAGAGCCACATGACCTGTGAAGTTGACCTGAGAGGAGACCAGGTCACATCCTGGGGTGAAATGATTGTCCCTTCAGGGTCGCTGTTGAACAGGAACCAGAAATATTCATTTAGTGGAGGCAGCATCATGCTGTAGAGCGGACCAGTCTCTGGTTGAAGTCATACTTGCCATGTGGTGAAACCAGAGGATGAGTTTCTGTCTATAGGAGGAGAAACATCAGGGTAGAGACACAACCGTCTGTCAGGACAAAACACTTCACCTCTGTATCCTTTAACCTGAGAATACAGGAACACAATCCTGTTTATGTTTATATGTGGAGTAATAGCTAAAGGTCTCACACATTTCTTATGTTTCCATAATGAACTAAAGACCAATAAAAGCATTTAATACATTAGAAAAGTTTTATTTGCACATATATGGCATTTATTTGAATATCACTCAACCCCAGTTACAGAGCAAAGCTCTGCAGTGTGGCAAAGCATCTAACAGAACCACTGAGACCCAAACTGAGTCCTAAAGCTTTATTACTGAAATAAAACCTCTCACCTTCAGGCTTCAACAAAAACATTGTAATCATCTGAGGTAAAGCAGAACTTTACTGCATGTGAGTTTATCTCAGAACAAAAACGGTATTTGCATGTTTTGCTCTTTGTTTTTTGTTTGCTTTTTTGTTTTTTTTGGAGATACCCATTGGCAAAATAAGACAATGTTTTCTAAGCACACCTGTCTCTCTTTCAGCAGGCTGGTTTTTGACTGATAAGACATTTCAGCTAATAAAGTTAACATAAATCTGGCTACTCTGTTCAAAAATGTAAAAAAAAATATTAAATGTTATATTTAAAACAAAAAGGAGGAAAAATTTGATGCACCTACGTTTGTAAAACACTGTTTGTAGTTTAACACTGACATCTGTCAGTATTAAACTATCTGATCGCACATGTACAATGCTTGCACAATTTTTTAATTACAAATGAAATTTCATAAAATGCTAATGTAAAAGTTTAACTCTGTACAGCCCAAAAAAAACCTGCCTTTATTTGAAGAGATGATGTTTGTTTTATTGTTAGATTCATTTATTTTCCAAAAGAATCATTTTTAGAAATACCTACAGAAGCTGTCATGTTCAGGTAACATGGCATCTTACCTGAACGGCGCCCCCTGCTGGGCAGTCCACCCATTGGGAGCCAGACACCTGGATCTGGTACCTGTTGGGTCCAGAACATCTGTGTCTGTAGCAGCGACCCTCAGCAGAGCTGCTGGTCCAAACGTCACTTCCCTGGCACAGATGAAAGACAGGAAGAGGAAATTATCTTAAAAAAAAATAAAAATACAGTGAGTGTATTTGGAAAAATATTTAAAATATAATATAATCCTATTCCTTTATATGCACAAGAACATAAACTGAAGACAAGTTGTTACTTTTTAATTAATAAAATGATAAAATAATAAAATTAGATTTGTGGTGGGTGTGAATACAGATCTCATGTCTGTTAGTCATTTTATATTTTATACTTTTTACATATCTTCCATCTCAGAGACTATTGCTTGAATGAAGATCTAATAGAGGATATAATAAAAATATCTAAGTAAGCTTAAACCTAAGTTTGGATTCCTGGGACTGGCAGTTTGATCTTCCTCTGACATTATCAACCTGTAAGGTTTTGATATCTTTTAGCAGAAACCCTCACACACACACACACACACACACACACACACACACACACACACACACACACACACACACACACACACACACACACACACACACACACACACACACACACACACACACACACACCTGTCTGATGAGGCTGGAGAAGAAGCAGCGGCTGTCAAAACCAAAAATCTCTCCGCTCCAGTTTTCTGCAGGAGGCCATCTTGTGTTTTCTTTCCTCCAGCATTCACTCTGAAAAAGAGAAAAACAATACAAAACAAAAACAAAAAAACTTTAACAGATGTAACAGGACCAACCGTGACAGTTCAGCAACTTAAAAACACATATCTG
Organism: Gambusia affinis; assembly: GCF_019740435.1. Classification (NCBI taxonomy): domain Eukaryota; kingdom Metazoa; phylum Chordata; class Actinopteri; order Cyprinodontiformes; family Poeciliidae; genus Gambusia; species Gambusia affinis. Next base: position 10,658,380 of record NC_057885.1, on the reverse strand, counting down.
GATATAAGAAAAATATAATAAAAGTCAACAGAAGGGAAATAAAAAATGATTTCCTCTTTGCTAAAGATGACAACTTACTCCATTCTCCAGCGGCTTATAGACCCGACAACCTTCCAGGTACGGATCCGTCTGACATTTCCCCTTGTGGAGGTGAAGGAAGTGACATCCAACTCCACTAAGAGCAATCAGGAAAAACATACTTGATAAGAACTGATGTTCCTGCTAAAAACAGAGACAAAGCCACAGCGTTACCTTCCAGAGCAGAAAAACGTTGAGGAGTTTTCCTTGCAGATGGACAGAGAACCAAATTTGGCTCCTTGACCTGATAAGATAAAATTCAACCTGAATCCTCCTGCAGGTTGGTCTGTTCATGCTGGATGTCGATTCTTACCGTCTCCCCAGACCAGACTCTGAGCCCGGCTCAGGTTCACAGAGTACCAGCCCGTGTCCCGCAGCGCAGCTAACGTGACCGGGTCGATCCGGACTGTGGTCGGGTCTCCCAGCGCCGCCGCCATGATGGATCCCTGCAGGACCCGGGACTCCCAGTGCGAGGAAACTTTGCCCGCAGATTCGTCCTGAGGAACGAAGGTTAAAGTCAGGCAGGTGTTAGAATGAGTTGCTGACCTTTGACCTTCTCAGCACCAGGTTCTCCAGCGGCCCGCCCAGCTCGGGGTCAGAGGACATCAGGTGTCTCTGCAGGGCTGAGACGATGCCTGGAGTGTAAATCCTCGTCTGTCCTGATCCGTCTGAGTGAATCACTTTATTTCGAGGAGAACATGAAGCTCCTACATAAAAAAAGAAACGGACGCAGATTTAATTTAATCTAAAACGAAATTGAAGCAGTTAGCTTTAAAGAGGGAGTATTATGAGTTTCCAGCCACAAAGAATCATTTTATTGCTCAATCAAGTGAGTGTGTCAACTTCAGATGTTGTAAAAATGCTGTATAATTTGTATATCAAGTATGACTTAAAAGAAACATGACTTTGTAATTTAACACCTTGAAATTGGGCCACTGTCTCTTTAAGAAACTCCTCCATTCTTTAAACGCCACCTTCAGGAAACCATCACCTCATTGCTCCGCTATTAATATTTTTACAAAATTTTTACCAGCATTGCACTGTTTGTATTATGAGCTCAGCTTGAGTGCAGTTTCACCAGGTTTGCTAATTGCTGCTGGCTAGTCTGAAGGAACTGAGTGGAGGAGTGCTGGAGCTGAGACGCTTGCACCTCGAAGGCGTTTTACACAACTGAATGGTTGCCATGGAGATTAAAGGATTTCTCAAACATGCATTAAAGAATCCAGCTAACATGTTTTTTTGATGAGAAATAACTTTATAACTTGATGTAAAGCTAAAAAAAAAAAAAAAAAAAAAAAAGTCCCTTTAAAATAAATTGTGCTTTTCAAGCCTCCAAGAAAATAAAAGACACAAGGAGAGAAACAGATGTTTTCTAAAAAACCTTGATGTGATGAACAGTCTCGCCAGGAGCTGAAGAGATCTTTGGAGAAGCCGAGTGTATGAAACATCTCATGGATCAGAGTCTGGGAAGCAGAAAATCACACACCACCACCACAGTTACCTGATCTCTGCTTTACCGACTCAGACACATCATTTCAGGAGATTAACTGAAATTACACATAATTGTGTTTCAACCTGAACTGTAGCCTGGTGGCTGTAGGGAGCGGCGCTCAGCCTGTCCCTGCAGAGGACCACCACACCGGCCACAGGACGTCCCCCAGCGTCCGTCTGGCAGTGGACGGCGTAGGCGAGGACGCCTGGCTGAGTGGGCAGGAAAACACTGAATTTACCAAACGTTTGACTAGTGAGTCTCAGCAGGTCACACACTACAAATATACACCAGGTGAGGGTATTTGGAGTCTATTTATCCGGTTAAATATATTATTGACCATAAGAGTTTGACTGGGTGTCGCTTGAAATATAAAATCCTGCCAAATATTACATCCAAGCTTTCCTTTGCAGTTGAGATCCTGATACTGTAATCTGATCTATTCTGCAGCATTGAAAAAAAAAATGTTGTGATTTACATCAACTTCTTTTAAAGAGACAACAAAAATACACAAAGAAGAACATTTCTGAGATAGAATCAAACTCAAACTTTGACCAACTTGGATGTTTACCTCTGCTCTACATTTGTCGGTGGCTTGTACGTGGATGTAAATCAGGAAGTCGGTGTCAGGAAGTCCGGCTCCTTCTGGTCTGATGACGGTTCTGCGAGGAGAGTCGCTCTCTGGGTAAACGTAGCATCCAGACAGATGGTCTTCTGGGATCTGATCACGCAGGGGGAAGGTAGAAACATGCTGGATATTTAGTTTGACGACATCTGAAGAGAAACGGCAGAGTTACTGGACTGGCTGTGCTTACTGTGACTTCCAGACACGTTTCAGTTCTGTAGTTTTTATTTACTCTTCCACACCTGGAATCAGAAAACCATTATTGGTAAATTCAGTACATAAAAATGGAGTAATATTTGTCCATCTTTGGAGCATTTCTTAGTAAATTTTAAATCCCACTGACTTTGCATATAAACACTCTAACCTGTTGTAGTTCAGCAGGCTTGAATTCCTCCAGACAAACTTGCAGTATTTCCTGATGTCTCTGCTCAGCAGTAAGGTTCCCATGGTTCTGTTCACTATCAGATAGACTGAGTTAGTTTCCTTCATGTATGTTAGTGTGTTTGCTGTCTGTGTTTTACCTGACAGTAAAGACGACACCACCCTCACAGCCTCTTCCAGAGCCTCCTCCAGCCTCTCGCTCTCAGCTTCAGACAGTTTGCAGCTTTCTCTGGCCCTCCAGGTTTTTATCCTGATCGGCTGCAAAATGCTGGAGGGAGGTGGATGGGTCATGTTTTCCAGAAACGTCCTCTGCTTGACTTCAGGTCTCGAATGTCTGGTTTGGCGTCCAGAGCTTGGCTGGGTTCTTGGCTCTATGGATGCTGCTCTGGTCACGCTGACCTGAGCTTCATCAGAAACACGGCTCTGTTTGGCTGCAGCCTCCAACACGGCTACCAGCAGCAGCGTCCATACACAGATCCTCTGAGATGGAGAAAATGATGAGGCTAACGACGCTAGCTTGACTTTGATTTTTAGCTTTGATCAGGATGCAGCTGAATACCTGTCAACAGTGACAAACTAAACATCCAATCAATAAAAATTTCTAAATTAATTGCAATTCACTACAATCTGGTTGTTGTTACATATTTACATTTACCTTCTGAACTTTCTTGTTTCTTGAATTCATTTTACATTTAGTCAGATTGATTTATCATTTCATTTTTATGATTCCTAAATTTGATTCTTAGAATGTTATTTGCTATAATTTGCATTTTATGCTCCCCCTTGTGGTGATGCTTAAGTTTTTAACGTGTTTAATCTATTTTTTCTTTCGGTGAAGCACTTTGAATTGAACAGTAAAACACAGCAGCGGCAGCAGAGTCCTGTGGGAATGTTTTTCTTCACAGGGATGATAAAGCTGGGGAAAATGGCTGCAGTAAAATAGAGAGAAATACTGGAAGCAAATTTGTTACAGCTCCAAAAAAACTTGAAAATTCATGAAGATCTGAGAGAACATAGTGCTTCGTCTCATGATGAAATGCTGCAAGTAAACTTTAAAAGATATATAAAACTAAAAAAATACAATAGAACCTGCAATACTTAGTTCTGCAAAAATGAAATGTTAACTAAACTTTGAAATCTGTATTAAAAATGTAGCAAATCATCCGAGCCACCAACTTATTATCCTGTGAACCCATTAGCATATTAAAACAGGTCCAACTTTAAAAACTGAAACATTTATTTTATTTATAAAGCCTTCCTTTGCATCAGCTCAGAAGTTGCTACAAACGGATTACACTTCCTGTTTCATCAGCTAGATGAAGGCAGCTTTAAATCTTTAGCTTCAAATGCAATCGACCAGTTCGCACCCACATGCTTTAAAAGAGACCGACAGAGATCATTACCTGGATCTTTATATCTGCAGCTCCAGATGTTTCCATTACTCAGCTGGAAAACAGATGCGACTCCATCTATTCTGAAAAGCTTCTGTCTTCCTCCCAACGTTTCCAAACGGATTTAACTCATCAGTATGTGTTTGTTTTCGCAGGATTCCCGAATACAAAGCACAATGCAGCATGAGAACAACCCTCCACCCGCTAAAAACAAACATTACACGACACATAAAAGTGCAAATTGTTTAATCTCAGCCACATTTTTACTTATATACAGTGAAGTTGACCTTATTAAATCATAAAACCACTTTCTCTTTTATTTACCTAAATACATTGCAAATTTGAAAACTTCTGGCTACCCCACATCGACTCTAATACATTCAACAAACCAAGGATTAAAACACAATAACAACTTAAAGGAGGAGGGTAGAAAAAAAACCAAAAACTAAGATCTGGAGCTTTCTGAAATTAAAACAGCTTAAAATGTACGATAAGAACACGGATGGCACTCCACAAGTCTCCTGTGTCAGAAAGCAATCGAGTCCTGTAAGAAGCTGAGGTCATCTAGAGGATTTGGGGCCCTCTTCGTCACACTTACACACACCTGCCACTACGTCAGGCACCGAAGAGATTGTCGCTGAAAACGTTTACTTTTTGTTGGTTACATTCATCCACGTGGGAGGGGTTCACTTCGACGGGTTTGCACTAAAACAACGTTTTGAAAAGTTATTGCCAGCTTGCAGAGTAGTACACATGCAATTATTTTTATTTTTTCTTCTCTAAGTTATAATAAAGCCGCTAAAGTGTCGACAACGTGCATCCACGTGAAGCAAATACGAGCCTGCGCGTGTTTCTGTGTGCGGTGTGAAAATCCAGGACGTCTTGATTTACTTCAGCTGTCTACAGGAAACTCCTTAAAAGGCACTTCGACGGAGGGGAAACGACTGTTTTCTGCTAATGTTTCTCAGCTAACAGACTGGATGCAAGTGGCAGAAGTTCACGCAGTCACACCGTCTATCGCAAGGCTAAAATGCAACCTCATTCACGCAGCTGCAGTCACACAGACGCCATCATTCAGTCTCGACAGTAGCCTGCCTCAGTAGCTGGTTAAGGGGAAATCCTTCTGTGCAAAAGTCTCCCTTCTCTTGGCAGCCAAGCTTCACTTAACTGAGTGCGCATCCAACACCGACTCGTCTCCACGTACGTAAGCTATGGCCGTCGTTTTTATTTTTTCATTTCTAAGGGAGGTCCTCGAAAACAGTCCGATATTGGATTTAAAGTGTCAACAATTTAAAAAGGCACCGGACGCGCACAGGGAGGAAGAGTCTCGCTAGGGGGCGCTCCTGTGCTCAGAGTCAAACAGAAGTGGAAAGACTGGGTTGGAGTTAAGAGGAGGAGAAAGACGAGGCGCGAGGAAGTCATTTTAGGTGAGCATGGGAACGTCGTCCTCTGAGGTGTTGTCCTCCGACAGCGGGATGAGCAACACCTCGTCGTCTGAGGAAGAGGAGGAGGAGGAAGAGGAGAAGGAAGGGGATGCCGAGAGAGGCATGTAGTTGGTGGTGGAGGAGGAAGGGGGTGAGGCTCTGAAGAGAGAAATACTCAGGCCTATTGTTTGGAAGATGGAGGCCAGGGAGGGGCTGCTGGGAGGGACGGCGACCGGAGGGGTCTGTGGGGGAGCCGGGGGGGCGTACGGTGGGGGAGGGGTGGAGAAGACGGGCGGAGATGGGAGAGGAAGTAGAGGAGCAGACGCCTCTTCCTCCCGAAGCTGCTGCTGCTGCTGCTGCTCAGTCTGAGCCAGCAGGCCGAGTTTCTGAGGCACCGGCTGGATGACGGCCTCCACGGCCAGCGACGACCGCCCCAGGGCGGACTGGCTCGCCTCCTGGCCGGGGGCAGCAGAGTTCGCCTCCTGCTGGTTGGAGCCGGAGGTCTGGTTCTGTCTGCTGGGAGTCCTGGGGATGAGGCCCCACAGCCTGGCGGCGCGGCGAGCTGGAGGCGTCCTGACGGAGGAGCTGCAGGATTCCCCTCAAAGACAGAGACGAGGTCTGACGGAGGAGCAAACGGAGACGAGAACAGCGGTCAAAAATGACATCACCACCTGACCGCATTTCCTCTATTCAGCAAGCACCACCTGCGTTTTCACTACGATGTTTTACCACACCATAAAATTAAATACCAGCTAAATTTGATTTGAGAATCTTTATCAGATGCAAAGCTGGTGTCATGTCTTGCCCTCTGACCTCATTAGGACTCTCTGTGGGGAAGTCCTCCACCGGGGGGATGATGCCCTGGGCGATCAGCTGGCCGTAGGACGGAGGAGCCTGCTGCTGAATCATCTGTGCTTCCAAGCGGCTTATTGGAGCAAACATGCTGCCACAGGAAAACACAAGATGTTTTAAGAGGCATTCACACAATGTCAGGAAATGTCAGCGCACATCTTTAATTTATCTGTGCTTTACAGGAAAATGAAACTCAAGAAATCACAAAATCCTAGTGTGGTCAACCCTGTTTTGTAACCTAATTTCATGTTTGTGCATTTAGAGGGTTTCATAAGCCCTAATGACTCGGTAAAAAGTGCTGTACATTTTTATGAGCACACTCATCGTGACTCATGGGTCAGAGACGAGCCAGAACATGACAAACTTCTCCTGTTTTCCTCATGTGATTGACTGCAGAGTGAACAGACTGTGAGGATCAATCTGCAGGAAACTAAATGTACGTCTGCTGATTCAAACCAGCAACCCAATCATAAAGTAGTTCAGGAACTGAAGTTTCAGGTCTAGTAAGAAACATCCTACATTTCTGATTCAAACTAACAAAATCAATCAAGCAAGGCTCTGTCATATTTTAATTAAACGTTTCTGTGTTTTTACAGATTTTTCAGTCATCAGAATTTGTTTAAATATTAGTCAGTAAACATAAAAATGGCCTTTTCTTCAGCAGTGGAGTCTTGTGTAGCGACTTTGCATACAAGTTGTGCTGAATGAGTGACTTATTCTTTTCTGACATCTTTTCTGGAACTCTTCATTGGCATTTTTATAAATCCTAGTCTAATTCTACAATAATATAATAGTGTAGCTCTATTTGAATTCAGGATAAAGGCCTGTAAATATGCTAAGTGTAGTCTTTAAGAGTTTAGAAATTCTTCCAATAAAAAAAGCAAAGAAACAAATTAAAGTAATGAAATAAAAATAAGCATAAATAGAAAGGGAAAAAACAAGAGAAGGAAGTAAGGAAAGATAGGAAGAATACCAAGAAGGAAGGAAGGAAGGTACAAGCAAAGAAAGGAAGGAGGTAAAACAGTCAGGATAGAAGAAAGGAAGGAAAAACATAAAACACAAAATATAAACAGAACGGAGGTCAGAACAGACACAAAGAAGAAATGAAAAATGATAAGAAATGACAAAACATTTATGGAAAAAGAAAGAAGTCTGGAAACTTTTTTTCATTTTTCCACACTTGAAACACCAAAATCAAATTCCGAAAGCTGAACTGGTTTCCTACTACAAGCTGGGATGAAAGTGGATCCCAGTGGTTACCTGTATTCTCTGGTCCGGAGCGAGTACAGTTTGCACGTGCAGCCCATGGCGATGACCAGCAGCAGCCCGCAGATGAGGCTGCCCACCGTCGCCGCGGTGATGACCTTCCGGGGCAGCATGACGGTGCAGTTGAGCTCGTCCGTGCCGTCCTTGCAGTCCACCTGGCCGTCGCAGCGCCAGCTCTCAAACACACACCTGCAGGGGGGAACAAAGAGCCGAGTGTTACCGAAGTGAGAGGAAATTCATCCACCGACTTGTTCGCTGCAAGACTCAACAGGAAACGATGAAGAGATGCTGAACGGCCGATTTCAACACACTACGTTAGAGGCTGTAATTATATGACTGGTGTGAACGACCGGTTTAAAACTTTAATTCGAAGAGAAAATCTTGACAAAAAGTACAGCTTGAGGGGATTTTTAACATCATTAATTGGGATTTAACGAGGCAACAAATCAAAATTTTTGTACAGAATTTATAACGATAAATGATAAACGATCCTATAAATGACCTTGTCATAACATGTCAGATGTGTTTATAAAGATCTCTGTGTCCAGTGTGAACTCTGACCTGTTGCTGTCACAATGAAAGGTCCCGGGCTGACAGACGCTGCAGTCCTTCTCGTCGCTGCCGTCGGTGCAGTACAGCTGGTAGTTGCACCTCTCCGTCACCGGGTAGCACACCGGCGTTCCCGGGTAGCGGCTGGGCGGCAGCGCCCTCTGCCCCGCCAGGCCGCAGGCGAACTGGTTCTCGCTGCAGCCCCTGCAGCCCTGCTCGTCCTTGCCCGTCTCGGGGCAGTCCCATTTCCCGTCGCAGCGCTGCTCCTTGGTGAAGCAGCCGCCCGCCGCGCCGCCGCAGCGGCTCTCCCACGGCGGGCAGTAGCTGCCCACGTGGAAGGTGGCTTTGAAGCCGGTCCCCATGGAGCCGGCCGCCTTCTCAAACACCAGCGACATGAGGCCGGTGTGGGACTCCACTTTGAGAGACTTGTAATTAAACGCACTGGTGATCTGTTCAAATGCAGAAACACATCAAAATATGTGTGATTTTATTATTTTACGTTATTATTACTACTTCACTCAATAATGTTTATTCCATCTAGAGACACGTTCTGCAAATTAACTAACTATGTGCACCATGACAGGCATGGCACTGCTGATTTATTCAGTTTGTCTGTTATTGTGTGTCTGTCTTCATTAGGCTCACAATAACAAATTTAGCTGAACGTTAGATTGAGACCATTTTCAAGTCATATAATAATAATTTAACACATTCTGAAAGACCAATAAACTCTAATGTATAATGAAAATTTAACACTGGAACTGGAAGACATTTTAAATTAAAACATTAAAAAATTAAAACAACAAATAAAATGAATTATGAAGAATTTGTAAACATGATTGTCCTTTTTAAAAGTTGTAGCACCAGACTGACGACTTTTATCATCTCATGTTTGGTAGAAAGAGAGAGAGAAAAGAGAAAAACAATAAAACATGCAGATGGAAACGATTGGCTTTGTTTTAAGTTATTCTGCGATTAATTGATTCATTGATTTATTGCGACAGCTCAAGTCCCTCGCAAAGAAACCTAACGAATAAACAAAGATATTAAAAAGAAACATAGTGTGGGTTATTAGAAACATCCGGTGGCAGTTTTTCCGTGATGTAGACTCACGTTTTTGATGATGTCTCCTATGCCCCCCTCTCGGTTGTAGACGGTGAGTCTGTCCCAGGAGCCCAGCATGATCTGCTGCAGGTCCAGCCTGAGCGGCCGCGAGTCCTGCGGGTCCAGCGTCCAGACGCACAACATCCTGCCGCCCTCGGACGACGGAGAGGAAAAGGTGCCATAAAAGGTCTGAAGCAGCCCCCCGCAGGGCCACTCGATGGGGGTGGGAGTGACGACGAGCTCCTTCTGGGTGGGCTGCTCCGGACTGGTCCGGCCAGGATCCCTCAGCAGCGACCAGTCGTCGGGGAAGATGTACCGCTCCGTCGACCTCACCCAGCTTTTGTCGACGTTCCTGTCTTTCTCGGAGTCCCGGCCCGCGTTCCTGTCAGTGTAGGTCAAAGGTCTCGGATCTGCGTAGTCGACATAATCGTTGCAGTCCTCCTCGTCTGAATGGAGGTCGTCATGGAGACACTCCACCTGCCCGTTGCAGCGCCAGGAGAGAGGAAGGCAGCGGCCGCTGGGACATTGGAACGACGTCTCCGACGGACAGGAACCCGAATCTGGACGGGAGCAAACAGGAATTTCAGACAAAACAACAGATTTCAGCAAGAAAGAAAACAAAAAAAAAAAAGGAGAAAAACTAAATGTCCCGCTTTCATACCTCTGACGAAGTTTAGCATAAATGACGACACGGGGTAGGAGTGGGGATAAAACTGGTGCACCAGGGTAATGTTTCCTCCCGGGAACTCCATCGGCTGCGGCAGCTTGTCGCCACAGAGGACATGCGGCTCTCCTCCGGACGAGGATCTGATGGTCAGTCGTTCTTTCTCACACTGAGCAGAGAACTGAGTAAAGCTGAGGGAGAATGTGGAAACGAGGAAACAGCAAATTAGCAAAAACCCCAAACACAAAGTTTGATCTGTCGGCTAAACTCGTTGAACCGGCAGGACAGAAACATCTCATAAACAAAACATGTAAATATGGTTTTATTTGTGGTGCTCACAGACGTGACTGAAACAGATTAGAAACATTTCAACAAGTCACACAGGTGCAATTTAAGATGTCAACGTGAAATATATTCATCACACAGAGGATGATATTTAAAGAGGTGTTTTTTGATTATTTTGATGATTAAGTCTTACACCTAATGAGAATCTTTAGTTCAGTTTCTCTGAAATTTTTAATAACACATAAGACCAACTAAAAACCTATTTTTGATACAGAAATGTTACGTTATGTGGTCTGCATGATTATTGAGAAGCTCCACAAGACCTGGCTGTTCAGGTGCTGCATTCAAGAATATTCTAGGAAAGTCTAGTGGAAGGAAAAGGTGCACAAGAAACACAGATAACCGCTGCTTTAATGAAATTAATCATTTTTATTTATCCCATGTAATGTTCAAATGTTCTGGGAAACTGAATTTGAGGTCTGTAGTCGCTGTAAAATAATCGTCAAATTAAAGAGAAATAGAAACTTGAAATGCATCCCTCTGCACTTCACGTTTTGAATGAAGTTTGCTGAAATATTTAAGCACGTCAACAATAATCTAATTTACTTATTTACTTTTCAACTACGCTCAGATATTCATACTGGCTTGTCCTCCATCCAAAATAAAAAGGGGGTTTCCAGTTCGTCAAATCTATATTTCAATTAAAATTAAAAATTAAAAAAATTACAATCAACAAAAAAAAAAGCAACCTATGATACTGTCTTGTTTTTCTTTAACAAATATATTCTTATGTTCTTGTGTCATGAAGTTTTTTATTAACGGAAGGAAAACTGAGCCTTGTCAGCATCAGTACCTGAGAACGATGGGCTCATCCTCCGAGCCCTTGATGACCCAGCAGTCATAGATGACTCCAAAGTGGTAGGACCAGCTGTGGTACGCAGAACTCCGGATCTCTCCCACTTTACTGTCGATGACCTGAGAGCCGCGGCCGCACTGGGCTGCCAAACAGGAAAACAGAATATTAAATTAATGCACTCATCAATTTTCAGACACCAACATTACCAGAATGAAACTTAAGTGAGATTTAAAGTCATATTTATGTTAAGGATAGTAACCCATGAAAACACACCAATATTCTGTAGATATGAGGAGTGAAATGGGGAAAGGATTTACTAAGAATCACTGCCATGTTTTTCCATTTTTATCTCATTTTTTACTAGCTCAGCTATGAAGCTTGACAAACAAGGCTTTCTTACATCATTAAAATAATAGAAAACATCTGATGCATAATTTAAGTTATTCCTTTTGTTAAAAATAGAGATTTAGTTCAATCAAAAAAAAAGAAAATCACTGAAAACATTTTTAAAACTCAAGCCAAAACCATTAATTTTATTGTAGGTAGTTTGTGTACTTACTAAAGCAGGAAGCAGGCTCAAAATGGCTGAATGCTGAGAGGGGAAGAAGAAAAAACAGAACCAGTCAAGGAAACACAGGGGAACAGACATCAGAGCACTAAATCAAGAAGTTTAAACAAGCATATAAATAACTTTTAGAACGTCATTCACCTGTTATGGAAATTATAACGAGCGCAGACAACGTGTGACTGACTGTCATCGCTGCAGCTCGGCTCTTTGTGTTTAAAATGAGTTAAAACTGTGAAAACTTGGAAGGTTTAAAAGTAAGTGTAAAAAAAAATATGTCAGAGAAGTTCCATTTTAGAGGGTGGGGCAGGTTCAGGAAGACTTCGCCTGCAAAGAGAAAAAAAAAATTTGTTGTTAAGTACAGTATTGCAGCAATGTCAACTGTGACTAACCTACCAAATCCTTAATAATCTACCATTTTCATCATAACAAATTCCCCAGTGGTCTCCCTGAATATTTGGATTATTATAGGTATGATCTAGATTAGCTGCTGGGCCAGGTATTATTGTGACAGAGTTTCTTCCAATGAAAACTGAAATGTTGTTTTCAGGGACTGTGTTTTATGGAGCAAAGACTTTTTTTGTTTGTTTTTTGTGCTTCATAAAAATTCAATATGGCTGATTATTTATTTATAGTAATACTTCTAAATTAGTTTTTCAGAAGTACATATTATAAGCAGTGTTTCTTTCATAGTAAACATCCCGTTTTTAATAATATATAAATACATATAAATATATGTCAAATCTTCATTTAATACTGTTCTTGGTATAAATCAATATGTTAACCAACAGATACTGGAAATATAAAGAGCGTAAAATGACGGGTGATTAAACAGCTTTAGGCAATAAATGAAAATAGGACGATATTTCCTTCACGCCCACGACACAAACAGGTTATTTTTGTCCGGTTATCACGCCAGAAACAGAGACTTCCTTCCCAGAATCCACTCAACAGCGTCGGTTAAAAAAACAAGACAAATGCTACAATTTCCGTGGACAAATCCTCCCATAACAAACATTCTACGTGGCTATTTCTAAAATATAACTAATTTCAACCTCGTTTGAGTCACTTCCTACAGACATTTGTGCGTTATTTGATAAGACTCTGTCCCGTGAGGCCAGATTAGCAAAACAGTTTCGGATTCAAGGATTAACAGCGAGCTAGCTTCTAGCTGCTAACATCCTCTGCTTTTTTTACAGCCCTTTCAGTCGCGTAAATAAAACACAAGACAACAAGACATGTCTTTAAAACACGACACGAAACGTTCTAGTACCCACAGAAACCACCATATGTGGGTTACAAGCGGTAGGGACGAAGTAAAACCATCAAATACGAGGAAGGAAAGCGTTACCGTGCTGCGGGCCTCTCTTGTTGTCAAGTTCTGAGCTACTTCCGTGTGATGCGGCTCGCGACAGGATGGGCGGGGCTCGTGACGCACACAAACTGGCTTTCTTTTCATTCATAAAAAATAAACACGTGGCTCATTTTAGTGACAGTTAAGTGCTAATTCCTAATTTTTACATATTTGCAACCATTGATAATTCATCCATTAATTTGATGGGACGGTACTGACTGGATAAATTGGATGTGAACGGTGAAATGTTGAATTTTCACCACCAGGTGTCAGTGTCAGCTCGGACAAACGTCTTGTCATTTTCATTCATAGAAATGATTGTAAACAACTTAATACAAATACTACTTCAATAGAAAAGTATCGAAGTAGTATTTTCCTTCCCTATTAATTCATTCTTTTTTACTTTTGTTTTCTTATAGCTAAAAGGAATATTCACTCTTTGTTATGCTTTTAACGACCTTTTGGCTTATTCTATTATGTGACAGAAATATAAATCTTCAAGTAGATTCTGCAGAGAACAGTTGAAAAGGTATTTGTGTGAATAATGTTTTGGTAATTGCTCTTTTCCATCATAAACCAGTAATGATAACAAAACAAGCAAAATCAGGAGTTATTTTTGAAATGCAGAATATTAAATTGAAATACAAGCTGTTTTGTGGTCAAAACAGAAATTGGATTTTGTTGCTGCTGTTTCATCTTCTTCTTTTTAGCTTTAAGCTAACAATAACATAAAACCGTCAAAGAGAAACATAACCTTAGCTAGTTTTCCCATGTTTTATACCCTCATGATGTCACTCTTCATGTATTATAGAGGGAAGTACTGATTGGTCACAGCCATCTCACACCGTTGTTACTCATCAAAATATTAGATACAACTTTATGTAGATATTTATACTGAATAAAACATGCAGAAAATGTTAAACACTGTATTCTGGTTGAGAAATGAAATCTATTAAGATGTCAGGAAACGATCTGTGGACCTCCACGAATCTCCTTTATCCTTTGGAATGATAATCTCATACCTGAAGGTGCCCGAATGTGCCATGTTTACCTGTTCAAACAAGTCCACACAAGCATAAAAAAGAAGAAGAAATCAAACCACTGTGCTGTTCAGGAAACAAGATTCTCCAGTGTTTTGGTGCAAAATGTGTCTATCAGTCTGAGACCTTGCAATGTTACAGTCTGAAGCTGGTGAGAAAGCTTTAATATCCAAAGTGAAACAAGTTCTGTGCTTATATGAGCTGAAGCATCACTCAGAGAGGAAGAGGCCATTACTCCAAAATCAGCATAAAGAGCCAGATTACAGTCTGCAAATGCATAGAAAGAAAAAAAGCATCTTAATATTTGCAGATGTGTGATGTAATGTAATCAAACTAAATTTGAAGTGTGAAACCAGAATGAACAATAGCTTATTTAGAGGAAATGGGGGGGAGTTGGCAAGTTTTAAAATACCATTCAAACTGTGAGGTGCTCTTCACAAAATAAATGATATTATTAGAAAATAATAAAGCAACATTTTAAGACATCAGGCAAGCAGTTAAAGGCTGAGCACAAGTGGCTCTTCCAGGCCCGGTCTAATAAACAAAATAAATATCTGGCTAAAGACACATAATGACTTTGAGACATTAAAACATTATTTAAACATAATGTACAAATACTGTACATTATGTGACATTATTTCCTGTACTGCTTCATTATTGCTAGTAAATCAATGAGAAAATTGATTTAAAAAAATTACTAAATAATACCAAACGTATTTTCTCTTTTCACAGCTGACCTAATTAAAGACCACTGATTAAAGTATATATATATATATATATATATATATATATATATATATATATATATATATATATATATATATATATATATATATATATATATATATATAAGGCATATTTTACTCTGCCCTTCATTGCTGGGTGTTGTTATGAAGTAAAACAGAGATATTCCGTAAAAACGTGCAATGCGCAAACGAAGTGCGCACATCTGGAGGAGGACCTTCAGGGAAAATTCATCTCTCGGTCTTCTCTCTGTGGACGGACGACGTCCACACAAGCTGCGGGCAGCCTTAGAGAGCAAAACTGAGGCCAAACTGCGAAGCTTCAGTTCACACTGCACTTCCAGCATCTTACTTTTACGCTTTTAGAGCGCTCCGTGAGTCGGTTTTTTCCAGCTTTTGACTCCAGCGGAGCGGCTTTTGGCGCAGGGAAACTGTGCAGTGTTGCTTCAAGTGTCCAGCCGGAGTCGACAAAAGTTTCCTGCCACGTTTTGAAGCAACGTCGGTCCTTTTATTCCCTTCCCCCTAATTTTATCTTCTTTTTCATCTATCGTCGTTGTGTTTTGAAGGGAGTTCGGCGTCACTTTCCAGAACTTTGAATCTCTGGGAGGTAGTTTGCAGTCCTCAGAATGCAGCTGCTCAGCCTGGCCTGCTGTCTCCTCTGCTTGCACTCTGTCAACGCAAATGTACTAAAAGCTGAGGTAAGCGAAGCGAGGAAGATGTGATCTATTCTCTTTAAACTGTGAATTGTTATATTTACAGGTACTGAGTTTTACTTTGGGATCTTGTACTCAGTGAGTTTCATGGTTTTGATTGTCTCTTAGGAAGTCTCCGCTGAGTTGCTTTGTTCTTGGGGGGGGGAGTGTGTGTGCGTGTGTGTACGTGAGGAGGGGTGTAATAGGTTTCATCTGCCAGACTGTATAAACTGGAGGCCTGGAGGTTGCTCTGAATTCACAACAAAGCAACAGAGTGAACATGATACAGTCAGAATATATGGATTCAGGTGTGAGACTCTAGGCTGCAGTTTGGTTCCCCTTTAATACACTTAAATCTGCAATCTTTTGTGCAATGTTGCAAATGACTGACCATGGGCGTCCTGCACGTCACCAATCAGGGTCTCTGTTTTGCCATTCCAGGTTCATAACGTCAACGAGTAGAAATAAAGTTAAAAATACGTTATGTTGTTGTGATTGTATGTATTTTTCCACTCAAACATCCAGATTTTTCAATTAGTTGTTTTTTTGGTTTTTTTTGGTAACACTTTATTTGAAGGGTTGTGCATAAGACTGACATAAACACGAAGGAGTCTTCACGACTGGTTATGACTGCTGTCATGAAGCGTCATTCAATAAATACTGACACTTTTAATGCAAAGTTGTACTAAAACATGCATTGACTTTCAATTAAAAAGTCAACTTTGCATTGAAAGTGTCATTATTTACAAAATAATGCAAAGTTGGCCATTTTAATGGACTTTTAATGCAACTTTTAGTACAACTTTGCATTGAAAGAGTCGGTATTTATCGAGTGACACTTCATGACAGAAGTCATAATCATTCATGAAAGTGTTACCGTTTTTTGCACATTTTTTGCACATTAATGCATAAATACAACAGTTCAATGTAAATATGCAGCCTACAGTGGCCAAGCTTTATATACAAAACGAATGGATGGATGGATGGATGGATGGATGGATGGATGGATGGATGGATGGATGGATGGATGGATGGATGGATGGATGGATGGATGGATGGATGGATGGATGGATGGATGGATGGATGGATGGATGGATGGATGGATGGATGGATGGATGGATGGGGAAATGTGAAAGTGGGTCAGTATCAGTGGAGTGTTTGGCAGCTGTTTCTGCAAAAATATGCAGCATTCAGCACAAATTAGGAATAACATGTCATAACAATTTATCTCACAAAACAAACACTTCATTTGCTGGACATTCCCCAATTCTTCCCCCTCCCCCCAAAAAGATAAAAATTAAACAATCAGCATTACTGGACGTATTTACAAGAGGATGTTTTGCAGTTCCCGCTGGACACGGGATGCATGAAAAAGCCAACGGAGACTTTAGTCACTGACCGCAAGCGGCTGGAGTGTGAGTCAAGCCAGACGAGGTGGATAAGTCAGCTGGTTTACTAGAGGCCTGCAGCACGCACACTGACACACTGATGAATGTCTGTAAACACAGCGGGGAGAAGAGCGCGGCTCAGGGCTGCAGGATGGCACCTGGAGCCTGCCCTGCACCAACACAGCTCCTCTGAGGGACTATAACACTTCAGGGAATGTGGTTTTTTTGGGGGGTTTTTCAAGCACATATCAGATGAAAATATAGTTTGTTGTTTGCAGATGCTGCTTCACTCAGCATCGATGGAGAACGAAGACAAGCTTTAGTAATTATGGCTTTAGGATTGCATCATTGCACAAAACCTGTAATCAAAAGTTAGATGCGTTCCTGTTTGGGTTGGACCAAACGACACCGACATAACAATTCAGCTAAAACAAATGTTCAGCTGAAGGGAAGTTATGCTCTTTTTTTATTACTGTTTTTGAAGGAACACATTTCTTAATTTAGACTTAAGGGAGGAAAAAAAGCTGAAGTGGCAGAAAAGATGCGTGATTTATCTGTGTTTCTCAACATCAGACGTTCCCTCTCTGACTTCATTATGACCAGCAGACACACTTAATCCATGCCGAGTGAAAGGAGGAGCCCCACCAAGAGAGAGAGAGAGCAGACTTTTAAGATTCTTAGAAAATAAAAAAAGGCTTCTCCAGCATCTGTTTTCATTCACCCTTTTTTGCCTTTGTAAGCTTTCTCGACTTAAATAAAATGCTTAGTTGGAGCTGGTGAGCAAAGGAAGTGGTCAGTTGTGAAAACAACACGTCTTATGCGGCAGGAACTTTACTTTCTGGCTAAAAAAAAACAAGAAGTTTTGAGATTTCTTATTAGCATTTGGAGACACGTGTTACGACCCCGGCTTGGGATCAGAGATTTGTTTAAACCACATCTGGACTGGATTGCTTTTATCACAACTGGTGATGTAGCATGAAAGGAAAGCGTTGCTCAGGGCCTGATGCCTGCTGATTTGACAGGCAGCTGCTGTCACTTTGTGAAAATAATCATCTGGAGCTGCTCTAATTGGAAACCGATGCACTTCAAGGAAGAGACGTCTCTCTTTGAGCTGCCATGCTGGAGGTCCAGCATGGTGTTACAGGATACATGAAAGAAATTTCTAGAGGTTCATTCTTGGATGATTTTTGATCAAAAGCTGCAATCAGGGAGGTTTTGGCTTCAGGTTCTCAGCTGGTTAGGTTCTCACTGTGCTGACGCAGTATCTGGCCTAAATGCACACAGATATAATTTAATGCACAAACCTGAAAGCAAATTAAACCTAAGTGAGTCCTAATTGGAAAATAAAAATGATCCATCAGTTGTTTCAGCTTCTAGAATAATACGCTGCTTGACAAGGACAGAGAGATAAATAACATGTCAAAAAGTGAGAGCACTTGTTTAACGATAAATGTTTGTAAACACCGCTTTTAAATGTATTTCTCAATAATCATAAACATTTAATTAGCAATGTATCAATTTCCAAAGTCTTTATATTTCCTCCTCTTTCCACAGATTGTGGTCCTGAACTCATAGTGTATTTCTCCTGATCCAATTAAAATAACTCTGAGCAAACTTATACTGTTAAATATTGTTTATTGCAGAAATATAACAGTGTTTACTTACAGCAGACCATGAGTAAATTATAGAAAATTACCTTAAATCACAGCCTGTAGAAGCAGATTGGAAGGTTTTTGTTAGGAAGGTTTTCCCTTTGCTAAATAATAATCAAGTCAACTGAACACATTTATGTCATAATTTCACTCACTTCTTCTCTCTGTTCCTTTATTAAGATTTTACCAACCAAAAGAAATCACTGAGGTATCATAGAAAGTGCTATTTTTGGCATTTTTCATACGTGATCATAAAAAACAGCCTAGAAATCAAACATGGATCATTTCAAATGAAGTTTAATGACACCAACACGAATAATATACTCTAAATACTCACTTCCATGTGTTTAAATACATATTGGCAGCAATTTATTAGCGAAAAAGCTTATTACACATATGCAACATTTGAGCTATTGGTATCAGTAATAATGCAATATTAGTTATTTGTAGTCAATCTGTGATGATGAAATGCCATAAAGCAACCTAGAGGTGAATCACACTGAGGGGAAACTCCTAACAGCTGACATCTTGTTTTTATTTCTCCCTACTATGTCTTTTTTTTTTTTTTAAACCAGGAAAGACGGAGAGAAATTTAAAACCAAATTTACAAGGGAATCCAAAAAGAACCACTCAAAACGACATTGAAACACAACACACAAGAGTAAAGTTATACATCGTTAAAGGGTGTTGAACGATGACCAAAACTTTAAAAGTGCAGCAATTAGTTAACAGAACAATCAAATTATTTAACGGCCAAATCTAACACTATTTGTTTAAAGTGAATAAATGATTTTGGAGTATTTTTGAATATTTGTCAGTAGGAAGAGTTTTTGTGATGGAATACGGTGAAACTGAAGGATGTTGGATATTAGATATGAGACGTGAAGGATCGCTTTAGAAAGGAGGATGTGCCAATTATTGGCACCAACAAAGCAGAACATCCAATGCTGGAATACAGAATATTGACATTTTAGCTTGTGATGAATCCCAAACCTTTAACATTATGAAGATGCGTTTATAGAAGCTACATCATCACAATAGAGTAAAGACGTTACAGTTGCAGACAGAAATATTTTCTGTGCCTCAAAAGAAAGATGAGACTTGCGTTGGGGTGAACAACAAACTCTAAATGTAGTTAAAGTGAACATTTCCAAACAGTGAAAACTGTTGAAAGATGTAAAATTGATTATTGGTTTTCCATCACATGGCAACACAGAGACAGATAAACATGCACACAAACCTGAGAGCAACTTAGAGTATTCAATGACAGTCTTTGTTGAAGGAAACCAGAGTACCCAGAGAGAACCCAGGAATGCACAGGGAGAACATAAAAACTCCATTAGTCACAGCTTTATATCTAAATAAAAAAGTAAATTAAAAATCAGTAAATGTATTTCTTTTTTTAAAAGTATTCCATAAAGTGAATTAAAGGGTAAATCTCTGTATGTTTAAACGCAGTATGTGTGTGAAAAGGTCAGAAACTGGATGCATCTCATTAAACTGACTTTTTGTGGTATTTTTAATATTTCCAGTTGCACATTATGTGGAACGAATCGTCAAGCGGACTGGACTGTTTGACCAGCTTGACCAGGATATATATACATATATAAACTGGAAACCATGTCGGATAGTGTTGATGTGAGTGCTAACTGGGCGACCGATGCCAAGAAACGAGGGTAATATAAAAGTCGGGCACTCATGAGCTGAATTCTGTGGTTTTTTTCCACTGGCACGGAGAGAGAGGAACAACTGACTCAGTTTAAACACAAATCCCGACTCCTCTGTCTCCGTCCACTCTTCCTTAAAATACTTTTACTTCTGCGTCTTTCCGCTTTTAATCTGTCTTTTTGGATCAGCTTCTCCTTGTCTGTGCATGTTTGCTCAACGACATTTAGAAGAAAGAAAAAGCTTAAAAGCCTTTACCTAATCTCTATCTCATCTCCAGTCGTATTCTTATGGTTCCTGTTGCACAAACGCCGACCTCCCACGTGTCGCCTTTTTTCAGCAATACCTAGAAAAGTGCTTGGGATTTTTTTTTTTTTTTGATTCATCACATCCAGAGAGCCTGCAGGAACTTGTGGTTGACTTCGTTTTATTTTGATTCAGGGAAACAAACCGTTCTCATAAGAATGTGAGTAATTTTGTAGGACAGCATAGCAGCCGCCTACATGTGATGGCTGACAGCCAACAGGGGAATAACATTTGTCATGCACGACATCATGGTCACAATACCAATTTGGTGGTTCAGGGTTGATGTTTTTTTTTTTTTTACTTTTTTCGTTTTTAATTGTAGACCTGTTGGAAACCTCCAGCTTGTTTGTGTGAGAGATGCTGCTGTTGGCTTGTTGCACTGATGATGAATGCTTCACATGGGGCAAATTCTTGTTGTTACTTTTGTGACAAAAAACTCTTTAGATTTTTTTCTGTCATAAAATGTTGCTGAAGTACTCTGACTAAATTAATAATAGATAAATGGAGAACTTGCAGTAAAGTTAGCCTGCTAGCGTCTCAACGTAGCATCACTATCAAAATAATGAAACATTAGTCAGTGTCAGATTTCCATTAAATTATTACTTTGAGTAACAGAATCACAATGATAGAAAAATAATTTGAAGTCTGTAACATGATTATATAGAAGAGAAAAGCAACAGTTGTTCTCTGTTTACATTGATTCATCTGTTTATAAAATTTTTTTCCATGGTATCATTTGTTACTTAGACTAAAGCAAAACCATTCAAACAAATTTTATTAAAGTGCGATACATTTTTAAAATACTCACAGCAAAT
The DNA here is from genome assembly GCF_019740435.1 of Gambusia affinis. Lineage (NCBI taxonomy): Eukaryota > Metazoa > Chordata > Actinopteri > Cyprinodontiformes > Poeciliidae > Gambusia > Gambusia affinis. Next base: position 10,637,196 of record NC_057885.1, on the reverse strand, counting down.
CTCTAAAGGTACTATACAAAAAAAGTAAACAAAAAAATCTAATTTATGTACAGACATGTTTCTTTCAGGTCAATCACACAGAAAAAGTCAAATTCTGTACTAGTTATAAAACAACCTGGTTACATTAATTCAGTCGAGTCGCTGATCAGCATGTGGTGACAATCAATAGTTTCCCGCAAGCTTTCACTAGCTTTGTAACAAACTCTAAGACCAAACTCCTAAATTTACTATTATTTTTAAGTGGCTTTGATGGAAATCTTTGACATATTTTATATGCAGCAGTTCTGGAAGCAAAACAAACTAATATTTCCCTGCTTAGTGACTCTCTTAGTTTGCCAGCTGTAGATTAAAAACTATATTACCTTGGTTACAGTGATGCTTTGCTCTCCTTCAGTTTCCGAGCAATGACCGATCGTTATATCTGAGTCCGGAAGTATTTTCACCCAAACAAATTTTACCTTTTGTGGGAAACAAGCTAAAAACCTTTCTTTACCCAACTGCAGTGTGCATGGACAGGTGGGAGAGGCAGCAAGGAGGAGCGACTTCTCTTTCATCATTTGCTCTGAAACCTGAACTTTATAAAACCTTGGAGCGTTAGTGGAAACCAGCCAATACCAGTTTATGGTTGCTTGTGATATGTTTAGGCAAATGGAAAAAAAAAATGGTGATTTAAATAATAAACCATATTGAATTCATAAGTGAGATTTGTTTGCCCCACACCCTGAGTGTTGGGCTTCTGAATCCAGTTCTGAAAGGTTTTAGGAATGTTTCTGCTCCAATCCAGCTGGTTCACACAACTGAACTACCTCCTTACCACATCAACAAGTTCTTCAAAGGCCTGGTAATAAACCATTGGATTGATTTAGTTTCTCTACACCAAATAAACCTATAAAACAGACAGGACATCAACATGGTGGAGTGTTATTGTACACCACTTTCTAAAGTAGACAAACAGTTTTGTTGTTGTCGGTCCACACCCAAGAATTACTCATCTTGCAAAAGCTAAGGAAGCAAACATAGCATGTTTTGCATGAAACAAATCAAAAATAGACTTTTTATTAAAAACAACCTGTAAAAGGCACCAGATTTTACTAGCTTACACCTTACAGCTTGTTTTTTATGTTCTGTCTTACAAGACAATATGCACACATTTCTTAACATTTTAATCCAAATTACATTTTCAACCTTTCCATCAATTATTTCCTATCTTCTGTTTTGTACGGTTAATTTTTTTGTCCATTGTTGCTGCTGTGACTCAGATTCTCCTGCTCAGCGACAAGAAAGGGATGATTCTGAATTATTCTTCCTAGAATGCGGTTATGGCGGCGCTACAGGATCTATACATAACGTAGCTGTTTGACTTCTAGCATCTGCTCCTCAGATTGGTCTTCTTTCGCTGCTGGTGCATTATATATATCTAGACCACACGTCAGAGTAGGACCCGGCGTTGTGTTTACCAAATTAGCAGCCAGCCCTTTGACCACACATGGTCGTGTAGTAAGCTATCTGGCCAACAATGGCAGCCATGTAGAAGCTTGGATAAATAGGAGCTTTGATGGAGGCTGCTGGGAGTTCCAGAGCAGAGGAGAGGGGGGCATGCTGGGATACCTGGAAGGCCAGCCGGAGGTGGCGGCGGTGTGCAGAGTAGTTTGGGAGCAGTGGAGAGAAGTGGAGGTCTTGAGGGTTTGTGGTAAGGGTGTTTTTATAGAAGCAGACACGTCATCAGACTGGAGCCACAGGGCACACTAGGTGCAGTCAGCCTAGAGACAGAGAAAGTAAACTTGTGCGAGTCAGTGGATGAAATAAATTTACTAGGTGCTTAAATAATCCTGAGAAATCCCGGAGAACTTGTTAGCCTGAGTGAGGAGAGATGGAGAGAAGGGGGATTAGGTGCCCCTCTGCAGCCTGTCATAAATGAACCTTGTTCTCTGGTTCACCACATGACTAACAGTGGCTGTGTGTGCACAGGTTGTGTACTCTATGGCCTGGTAGTCCGAGTCGGTTTCTACATTTCCATCCTTCTGCTTCGCCTTCCTTGTTTTCTGGGCCTGAAGAGAAAAGCAGCACATATGGTGGAAAAAGAAAGATAACTGAGGTTTAGAGGATGCTAAAGAAGGAATCCGTTGGAATAGCACTAGATAATTTGTGGTAGAGACGCAAATGTGTGTTAACCCTTTGGAAAAAATCTGACTATGTTGGAAGAGTTGCCTAGTCAAAATCAAAGTATTGATAATCTGTGGCAAAACTTTAAAGCTTATGCCTTACAGACATTCTCCATCCAATCTGACTGAGATTGTAATATTTTTCAAAAAAGAACGAGCAAAGCATTTCTGTCTCCAGGCTTTGAAAACCGATAGTTATTCCAGCAGATATAACTACCTTTTGCTCTGTAACTAGAGCAAAAGGTATTTCTACATCTATATGTACATATCTATATTTACATAGATATTAGAATATAGATCTTCTATCGACACAAAGACGTTCATTTTCTTTCCCTGCACCAGTAACATGTGTGTGTATGTAGCCACTTGTAGTTTTTCAGTATTTTTCTGAACGGCTAAACTGTTAGCAAAGCAGCTACATCTGGTTGTCAAATTCACTGCCGTGTCTTTGTGCGATGATAATAAAGTGTAAGTTTCTAAGTCTGCTGTTGGTAGCTTGTGGATGCTGAAAGAGCTTGCATTGTTGTTAGCATCTTTAGCGTCGCTAAATATGAACTACTGAAATCTTTTTCTCAACAAACCCTCATTAAGCCCTTTGATTTACTTTTAAGAGAAAGTTAGATATGTCAGTCTGAGACTTTAACATTTGATGAAAGAAAAAAGGGGGAAGGGAATTAGCCTAGCTGCCCATGACCTGCCCTCATGCTAAGCTAACTGTGTCTCGACTGATCCAGGAGTTGGATAATTACATGTCTTTGAATCTGAAACTCTCTTCTTCTTTTGAAAGTGTGTGTTGGTAGACCACCAGCTGTAAACGATGGAAAAAGAGGGCTAACCATTTAATTTGCTAACACAAATAGTTGTGGTTTTGGCTGACACGTCGACAGAGGACAGCAGACAAAGATGGTAGCTGGTAGAGCTGCAGGTCAAGCTTTGAAGAATTCAAATGTTGCTGAAATGTTTCTTTCCCCACCATCGGAGCGGCCAGTTGTCTTTGGCAACGATTGTCTAGACAGATTTCTGGATCATCGTGACTAAAATGACATCAGTGTTTACAGAGTGTGTGTCTAATTTGGCTCTAGTTCTTCTGTCTCGTTCTCACCCACAATAAAGTTTCCCTCAACGAGTTCAGCATCCATCACAGGGACATTTTAGGAGCTGGTTTCGCTTTAAAGAGTTCGTAAACGGGGTAATGAATCACAAGAAAGGAGTAAGATTGAGAATTTAGCATAGTTAATACGTTGCCGTTGGTTAACCAGTTATTTCAACACAGAGACACAAACACTTTGTTTCCCAGCATCTTCATAATGTTCGTCTGAGCCGAGAGAAGCAGGTCCAGACAAACTGAGAACCGAGGGGGATCAGACAAATGCCCACGCTTCTCACTTATGAGGCCCAGCCCTTCTGTTTTTGGCAAAATCACATAATTGCTGTGAGTTTCAGGAGTTTTTATTTAAAAGACGATTAATCAAAATATGACAAAATAAAAAAATAAAAAAGGAAAACAAAGCATTCCAAAAACACTATTGCTTGGTGTTGTGTTTGAATCGATCTTATCAACTTATTTGGAGCACTTTTTGACTGTGCAGCTTCCAAATGAAATGTTCTATTGTGTTTGTTTTATGTGAACATTTATAGTGACACGCCAGAGTACGTTTTGCTTTTACAGTTTGAAATAATTAAAACTGCAGATTCAGCTATGTTTAAAGGACTGGGGAATGCCTGCTTTCTCTGCCGTTATCTGTGTTTTGAAGTTGTTTACAGATAAAAGTCATGACTCATAATATTCAATAACACCGTCGCTATATATATGGCAACATTAGCCATTTATTATGTCAAATACTCAATGTTAAGATGAAACAGCCTAAGAGGTCACGTTAAATTGGATCCTAAATATGTCATATTTCAGTAAAAGGTACTCTGTGTGTTATCACTTTAAGATGTTTTCATATTTAATTGTTTAAGTCCCTACTAGAGGTGATCTGTGAAACATTTTCACACCTACATAAAAAATTTCACAGAATGAATAAAGAGTTGCCTTTAAATAAATGTGCAAATTTAAGGGTTTTTTTACCCTTTATTTCTTCATTAATGTCGGACTTAAATATTTCGGATCGTAAGCCTCAGCCTCATTTATGCGTGGACAGCCCTTTCAACATCATGCCACATCATCTCAATCAGATTTAAGTCCAGACTTTGACTAGGCCACTACTAAAAGTTGCTTTTTTTCTGGGACGTTCCTAAAGCAGACTCGTTGGTTTGCTTTGGATAATCTTCTCCATAACTGAACAGAAACTGAGTTTCCGAATCCTCCAGGGGATTCTCCAACAAAAAGCAGAATTTGTTCTTCCATCAGTTGCAGAAAGTCATTCAGATCCTGAAGCAGCAAACAGAATACAGACCATCACACCACCTCTGCTCTGTTTCACGTTCAGTCTGATGAAATTCTGTCACTTTTACTTGAGAAGAAACCAACCTTTCAAAAAGATCCACGTGTCCTTTATGTTTGTTTTGGTCAGCAGGGGTTTTGGCCTTAGAAATCTCCCAGGTGTCCCATTTTGGCTCCGTCTCTCTTTCTTATTGGTGAAACATGAACGCTGACTGTAACTGAGGCTAGTGGGGCCTGCGGCGCTTCAGATGTTGTTCTTGGTACTTTTTCAACCTTCTGGACGCGCGTTGAGTTTTTCCTGTTAGGCTGGTCGCTCGTATTAACGTATCGTATGTTTCCATCTGCATGCGGTGGCGTCACAAAGCTGTAGATATGACATCATAACCGCCGATAGACAGACCGACGTCTTGTCTTGATTATTTATAGGTCAGATATAATGTGGTTTGCCTTTTGAGGCTTTTTGGTCTCCTTCGTTTTGTCAGACAAATTTTACTTAAGTGCTTTCTTGAGTCGTGTCCGGTGTGTCTCTGTGTTGCACTGTGATGGACTGGTGACCTTTCACCCTGCCAGTGAACACTGGAGACAGGCAGCTACATCGGATGGATGGATGGTTTCTTAATTCTGGGTGTAGCTAGTAAGATTTAATAAAAATAAAATAAAATAAAAACATTTAATTTGTGGTTTAACAAGAGACTATTTATGTTCAGCCACCGCCAACAGAAAAGGCAGTTTATTTTCTGCCCATGTGTGTCATTGACTTGCAGTTCCTGCTTTGGTGTACGCTGCCATAAAAAGCACATTTCCCCACTGAGATCAATGAAATAAGTTTCAGTCTTAATCTTTCTTTTGCTCTTCTTCGTTGATGCCTCACTTTCTTAGGCGTGGCTGCAGAAGTATGGCTACCTGCCTCCGGGTGACGTCAGAGCCCAGGCCATCCGCTCACCGCAGTCGATTGAGACGGCGATCTCAGCCATGCAGAGGTTTTACGGACTGACCGTCACCGGAACCATAGATACCAACACGCTAGAGTGAGTTCTGACTCAGAAATGTTGTTTGCTTTTTTTAAGTCCTTTATACTTTAGGGCTTTTTGCTTTTCTTTTAAAAATGCTAAATAGCTATTTCCTGCATTCCAAATTGCAAGAAATTTAACCATAGAGTTTTTTTTCTTCTTCTTTATAGTTAAAGGGATATTACTCCTGTTTTTAAACCTAGATATAAATATTTATTCACGCTGTTTCCAGAGCGATGAGTCGGCCGCGGTGTGGCGTCCCGGACAAGTTCGGTCCAGAGCTGAAAACCAACCTGAGGAGGAAGAGATATGCGAGGCAAGGTCTGAAGTGGGACAAGTCTGAGGTCACCTTCAGGTCAGGATTCCCACTGATTTTCTTCTGCTTCATTAACTGTCTTTGGTGCAAATGAAGACGATTTAACAGCTTTTACCCCAACAAAACACCAAGTGAAACATTTTCAGGTCTGTGATCTGTTAGTTTTGCCTGGTTTGTTCTCAAGCGGTCTGTCCTCCGTTCTCCCCGGCAGCATAGAGAACTACACCCCCAAAGTGGGCGAGAGAGCCACGCATGACGCCATCCGAAAGGCCTTTAAGGTTTGGGAGAGCGCCATCCCGCTCACCTTCAGGGAGATTCCCTTCAGCCAGATCAGAGGGAAGGTCGACAAGTACGCCGACATCATGCTGTCCTTCGCCGACGGCTTTCACGGAGACAGCACCCCGTTCGACGGCGAGGGCGGCTTCCTGGCACACGCTTACTTCCCTGGTAACGGCATCGGTGGGGACACGCACTTTGACCTGGCCGAACCGTGGACCACCGGCACCGTGGATCAGGGAGGTAAGAGGAAAACGATGATCTGCTGCTGTAAAAACTAAATCTACCCAAGCATTTCTCACCTTTTGTCTCTCTGTCTCTCTGCAGGAAACGATGTTTTCCTGGTGGCGGTCCATGAACTGGGCCACGCTCTGGGTCTGGAGCACTCCGACGACCCCTCAGCCATCATGGCCCCCTTCTACCAGTGGTTCGAAACAGAAAACTTCCAGCTGCCGGACGATGACCGCCGCGGCATCCAGGCTATTTATGGTTGGTGGTTTACTTCCAGGATGACCTGCTGATGAGTTAATGATGAGGATATAAAAATTAAGCATTGAAATAAAACACTTTCCGGGTTCAGCCTGGAGTTCGATTTCAGTATTTTCCTGGTCTGGATAAAAGGGGGAGGGGGAAGAGCATGGAAAATATTTTTATTTGCAGACTGCACTACAAAGATTTTGAATTTTCTAACTTCCATGAGTCATTTCTTCCTCATTTTCTAATCTTCTTCTTTATTTATTGAACTTCTTCTTTCCTTGTTTTCATCTTCCCTGGTGTTAACAATTTGTAAACAGTCTGCTTGGATCCTGTCTTGTGTCCTTTGTTCCCTGTGTCTTCCTTGACATTTCTTCCTTCTTTCCTTGTGTGATTCTCTCCTTAAACTGATCCAACCTTCTGTCACTGTCCTTTCTTTCTTTTTCCTTATTTTTCTTCCTTTACTCCTTCCATGTGTCCTTTCTTACTTTTACTTCATTCCTTAAGTTCTTCCTGTCGGTCATGTTTCACATAAAACCAGCTTTGTGTATAAATATCCTGCCATCAAACAAACTATTTCTCATTTCTTTCTGAATCTCCCTTCAGGTTCCAAATCTGGAGTTCCCCCTCCTCCTCCTCGTCCCACGAAGCCGTCCAAGCCTGACAAACCCGACGAAGGCCCCGACATTTGCGAGGGACACTTTGACACCATCGCCATTCTGAGAGGGGAAAAGTTTGTCTTCAAGGTACAGGAAGTGAAGTCATCGCCTGCATCAGCTCATTTATTCTGCTTTATTTTTAGACTTTAATCGGCATTGAAACAACTGTAGCATCGTGTTTGGCGATAGAAGAGGGCAGAAATGAGCCTTGGTGTCTTTGTTTGCAGGACAAGTGGTTTTGGCGTCTGCGTAACGACAAGGTCTTACCCGGCTATCCCAGGCCAGCCGGTCAGTTCTGGAAGGGCCTTCCTTCAAACATCAACGCCGCGTACGAGAGGAATGATGGGAAGTTTGTCTTCTTTAAGGGTACGTTCCTCCTGGGACCGGCGCAAGTTTACCTCCACTGCTTTCGTTGTAAGTTTATTAATTGTGTTGTGGTTATATTTGTGTCCAGGTGAGAGATACTGGGTTTACAGCGAGTCCACCTTGGAGAAGGGTTATCCGAAGAGCATTAAAGACCTGGGCACCGGTCTCCCCAAAGACAAGATCGACGCCGCTCTCTTCTACACGCCAACAGGACAGACGTATTTCTTCAAGGGAACTCAGTGAGTTTTGCTTCTGTTGAACTTAAGATGAAGTTTCACTAAACTCAGGATCCCTCATTTCCACTTTTTGAACATATTTTTTGTACATTGGTACAGATGTATCACCCTCCCGGATACATCCGGGATCAATGATGAATGGATCTTTATTTTTTTTTTTACAGTTGTTTAATCACTGACATGTAATTTTTCAACAAAATTCCTCTACACATTATTGACACGCCTAACAATCCCTTTAAAATGAAATGTAGCTAAATAATTTTGACCTTTCTGTATGTATTAAATTGGTTTTTCATGTTTTAGGTCAGGTTTAGTAATAAAATGGTTATTAGAAAGCCGCAGCAATGAAAGGCACGTTTGAGTTAGCAATTATTCGTACTAACCATCAGATTTACTACCATCACAAACGTAAATGACTGATTCCTAATGTAATAAAAACTTTCATGGTGGATACAAAAAGCTGTGGGTCTGTTTCCTTCTCAAAGACCCAATAAGGGCAAAACTCATCACAAACGTTTTGAAACATAAAGATATGTTATTAAAAAATAAATGTAAAAAAAATCACCTGGCTCTTCATTAAAATGTGTTGGTTCATTTATTGTGATAAAGACCAAAAACCACATGGCTAAATCAAGACCAAAATAGTTCACCGGACACAAAGTTAACCTTTGGGATGATATTTAGTTGATTGCAATATACATTTTTGCCACTAGATGTCCCTTTACTCCTTTAAAACTCATATAACCTTAAAAAAACAACAACAGTTGTTTCTTCAATGTGTTATGTCTTTACATCGTCGCGGTTGTTTCTGTTTACATTGATGGCATGTTGTTTCCTTCACGTGTAGGTACTACCGCTTCAACGAACAGACTCGCAGAGTGCACAGCGACTATCCAAAGCCCATCAGCAAGTGGAGCGGAGCCCCAGATAACATTAAAGCTACATTCATGAGTGAAGATGGATGTGAGTGCAGACATTTTACTGTCAGTGCATGAGCTAAATATTCTTCAAATATGAAGATACTGGAATTCATGTGATCAATTCCCTTCTTTTCACAACTGAGTAACTTGTGGAAATTAAGATTTGTCCTCTTCTGCATTGTCTGTTCCTTCAGCTTACACTTACTTCTACAAGGCCAACAAGTACTGGAAGTTCAACAACCAGCACATGAAGGTGGAGTCCGGCTACCCCAAGTCGGTGCTGCGCGACTGGATGGGCTGTGACAGCGAGGAGCCCAAGAAGGGCCGGACGGTGATCATCATCGAGGAGACGGAGGGCGGCTCCTGGGTGGCGGGCGTGGTCATCCCCCTCCTCCTGCTGGTGCTGGTGCTGCTCACGCTGGGAGCGCTTTTGTTCTTCAGGAAGTACGGCACGCCCCGACGCCTCCTCTACTGTCAGAGATCGCTGCTGGACAAGGTGTAGGCGGCGCGCCGGGGACGGGGGGGGCCTGACGGACAGACAGACTGCACAAAGAGGGACAGAGCGAAAGAACGGGAGGCATCTGAAGGAACCGAGAGATCGAGGAGGAGAGCGATGCAACTGTGTGGGGAAAGAATGACCGACTGGGGGCATCGAAGGGAGACGACGTGTTGGGAGGTTTGTAAGTGCCACAAAAAAAAGAAGAAGAAAAAAAAACGCCCATAAAACTGAAATCAGGAAAAAGTATATTTGTATTTTAACTATTTACATGTTCTGTTTGTGTTGAGAAATTCAGACCTGCCTTTCTATAAGGGAAACGATCAAAGACCCATTCCTTCACTTTTATCTCGACGACTCCAGCTGAACTGCTGCCTGATTCTTCTCCCTTTCAATTTACTTTTGTTTCTGTTCAACTTTCCTCAGAGATTAAACATCTTGACATTGTTTTCCTTCAGGTTCTGCAGCAAAACATTTTATCTTCACACGGTTGCTTTAAAGTTCACGTTAAAGGCTTAAAACGAGACAGTTAGTACAAAATCAGCACAGAAAGTACGTTAGTTAGTAAGTATTCTTCATACAGTTAGATTCAGAAGTACAGCTGAAACCAGATGTTTACATACACTTTACAAACCAAAAGTGGGACGTTTTTGTTTCTTTATGGATTTTTGTTAAATAAATTTTCTTAGGATTTGGTAGGATTGTCATTCGAAATGAATGACTTGCTCAAGTTTCTCACATTAGTCTGCAGGAATTTTGTCCCATTCCTCCTGACCGACCCGGTTCAGCTGAATCGGGTTGATCACATTTTAAAACACCAACTTTACTTTCCGTAAAGCCACTTTGAAGCTAGCTTAGCGCTAAGACTGGAAGTCAAAAACTTTCATCAAACTTTAAATTCCTGGCTGATGTCTGGAGACTTTCATCCCGCTGGATTATCGGCCAAAATCTCTTTATTCTATTATCTACTTACTATAAATATTATTGCTCATTAGAACGGACTGAAGACAGGGAAGTTTTAATTTCAGGCATTAAGAATTATACGTTTTCAAGGCTGTTATAAATATCTGGCTTCAACTGTAAGTATCTGATCCAAAATTTAAGTGTAAGTTTTCCAACAATTAATGTTTTAAAGAAGAAGTTTTACTAAAAAAAAAAAAAAAAAAAAAAAGGTACTAAAATAGTTTTTTTGTTTATTGGTACCGATGTGGGTTTTTTTTTATTACTCTGTTCTCTTTTTACTGAATAAAAATGCTCATTTATTATTATCATTGTGATAAATATTATTATTTGTAAAGATTGATGGGTTTGATGGAGTTGTGTGTAGCAGCTTATCACTTATGGACATTGGTATTAACTTATGCAGACTTGAACTTTTGTAATCAGTCGGTCAGACTTCGTATGAGATGCTGGAGAAAATGAAATGAATCCAAAAAACAAAATGCCTTAAAAAAATAAAATAAAATAAAACAGTTCAGGAATCCTGCTTTACTTCTGTAAAATCTATTACAAACTTCAGGCATTAAAATGTGCATTAAAACAGACTCAGTGCAAGCAGTCAGATGGAAAATTGATTTTCAAATGTGACGCTTTAACTTGAAAATCCAGTTCTTTATTCTTAAACATGAGCTAAAAATGGTTTCCACGATACGGTGCAATTTTTATTATTTTTTTTATTTTTATTTTTTTCATTTTAAATTGTCATTATAAATATGATTATTGTTGTTGTTGTTGTTGTTGTTGTTGGGAAAGTCCGGTTTTTGTTTTGGTTTTATGTGTTGTCATTAGGAGTCCTGCTGGACAGAGGCGTTACCATGACAATGAGGGAAATGAAGCCCAGCTTCCAATCAGATGAGAGAAATGTGAGTTCAGGCAGATTTCAGAGACGATCCGACATCCTGGTTACGAACTTCAACTCCGACGGTGCGCAGTGATCAATGACAATGATTATGGTAATGATATTTGTGATGATCTTATAAATAAAGCGGAATGAGATTTTTCATTTGTCTGTTTTTGTTGTTTTTGTTTTGTTTTTGTTTTTTGATAGATAATAATAAACAACTTTTTATAGCACAAAACTGATAAAAAAAAACAAAAAACTTTGGAGAACGACATCATCCCTGGTTCGTCTGGGGTTTTTTTTTGTTAGATAAAAATAAGCTGCTTTCTAATAGCACAAAATAAATAAGCAAACTTTGGGGAATGACATCATCCTCCTCAGTGTGAGATCAACATCTGCTGTTTTTCTGAGCTGCATGCTTTCCCAGCTGGGGGACGTTTCACGCTCCGCCCGGATCATTTAACTGCTTCAGATTCCCGCGGTCAAAGAAATAATGAACAGATTAAAGAAAGGGAAAAGGTCAATTTTATTTTTATTCGGCTTCCTCTTTTTTTAATTCCAAGGAAATGAAGCTAATGAAAGGACTGAGAAATAAAAGAGCAGATTTCCAGAAAACCAGCAGATTTCACTTTCAATGTGAATGGGTCCACTTAAAAAAATGAAGAGCCCACTGCACTGAACCCCAATGAAACCTTGTTTCCTTCCCAACATTGATCTCTGAATTCTTCCTGAGTTAAAACATCAGTATTGTTGTTTATAAATGAACATTACCTTCTTTTCTTTGCATTATTTGAGGTCTGAAAGCGCTGCATCTTTTTCGATATTTCGACCATTTCTCATTTTCTGCTAATAAAGACTAAATCGTTGGTTGGAATTTCAGAGACATGTTGTCAGTAGTTCATAGAATAAAAGAACAATGTTCGTTTTACTCAAACATAAACCTATGAAGAGTAAAATCAGAGAAACTGAAAATCTTCCAGCGCTGTAAATACCCTAGAAAAACTTCCCAGATTGTTTATCATTTAATCCTATATGGTTTAAAAGAACAATCATGGTACATGTTTATTTTGTTTAAATAGAAATATGTTTATAGAAAATAAACAGAGAGACATTGGATCCAATCGCTTAAATCATCTTGACTGTTTTGAATCTGTCCCTTAACTTTTCCATTAGTTAAATAATTTATTTTAAAAAAATTAAATGTGTCTGCTGATGTAACTATGTTGGCTGGTTGATTCAATTTTAAATGACTTCTGATGCAGTTCTAACATTATTTACAATACTTAAACTTAGAAGTCAAGGAGAGACAAAAGTATTTTACATCCTCCAGGTAGAGATCAACCTGGGGGGAAATTGCAAAGGTCAAAAGGTGAACGGTTCAGTCACATCACATCTAACGTCAGTAAAAACACTGAGCGCATGCATAAAAGTAATTCTTCAGAGCTCCTCTGACAGCCTACGTTGGTGCGTTACATCTCAAAATCAAGATACAGAAAAGAAAAATGTACTTTGTGTTCAGATGCAATGATTAAAAAAAAATCACAGTTTCTTGACCGAGTGGCGTGAATAAACAAGGGGCAGCAGCTTGACTCCAGCTGTTCTTCCTGCGGCGCTCACATGACGCTGACCCACAGCAGAGCGGTCTGGACACGGTCTGGACACGGTCTGGACACGGTCTGGACACGGTCTGGACACGGTCTGGACACGGTCTGGACAAGGTCAACCCCGCAGGCCGCTCCGAGCCAGCAGTCATGTGTCGCAGGAGCCGAGCTGGAAAAAGTGATGGAACGCTAACAGCATCCAGAAAAATGTGCTCCGGCCAAGCATCTGGTATTTCAGAAACATCTTTCCCCCTCAGCTGGGCCTGCTGCAGCTTGTGTCTGTATAGACAGTGTGTGTGTGTGTGTGTGTGTGAGTGTGTGTGTGTGTGTGTGTGTGTGTGTGTGTGTGTGTGTGTGTGTGTGTGTGTGTGTGTGTGTGTGTGTGTGTGTGTGTGTGTGTGTGTGTGCGTGTGTGGTGGCTTAAAATGTATGGTTAAAAAACATCAAGCGAAACTGATTGTGAAAAGATATTGCAGAATCAGAGGATGACAGGCGAAGCTAAGGCTTTTGCGGATCGCTTTCCCTCCCTTCATTATTTCCTCACCCTCTGGGAAACGATTCCCTTTATGAGATTCAGCCTCAAACCACTCCTTCCATCCGCAACTATGTCTTGTCTGGTTTTGCTCTCTGTTTTCTCCATCCCTTCATTCCTTTCCGCTTTAACTCCTGACGTGCCGGCGGCTACGCGGTAAACAACCACAAACTTCAAGTAAAGAGTCACAAACAGAAGAGGAAAGTATGAGCTTGTGGCTCGGCGTCACATTTAATTTCACTGGCACATTGTTTGATGTGTCCAGAAATAAATCTTGGGTGTTTCTTGCTCCCTGATGGCCGTCCTGATCCCACACTTAAAGCCTCATTTGTATTCATTCATTCTGAAGAGATCATGTTTTTCTAACTTTGTTTAATATTTATGTAACTTTTGGAGGCAACTGGTCAACATGGGTTGTCTTTACAGGGTATCAAACACGTCTTTTTTAATTGGAAAGAAGAAATTTAAACCCATTTATTATTTTTGTTTCATTTAACTACTGTGTGTGTGTGTGTGTGTGTGTGTGTGTGTGTGTGTGTGTGCGTGTGTGTGTGTGTGTGTGTGCGTGTGTGCGTGTGTGTGTGTGTGCGTGTGTGTGTGCGTGCGTGTGTGTGTGTGTGGGTAGGTGTGTGTGTGTGTATGTGTAATATAAAATTCATGGGAATTTGTGGTCCAATGAATACAAATACTTTCTCTTTTTTTCTTTTTTTTTTGGTGTTTTCAATGAATCTGGACAACTTTTCATCACTTCTGGTTTATTCCCGAGAATGGCTCAAACGAACTTCACGATGACCGCTTCCTCTTCCAACTATGATGAAGACATAAAAATTCCAGTCAAAGTACTGGTAATAGTTTTTCCTTTTCCCCAAAATGTGTGTGTTTTTTTTTTTTTTTTTCTTTTCTTCACAAAGCTCTTTTTAGCTGAGTCCGTATAACTGAGTCCGTCCTCCCATTGGCTGAGCTCAGGCTGACTCAACTTCCTCCATTTTCCGACGCAGATGCGACAGACACACAGAAGGACGTGTTCCTGTTGACAAACAGACCACCTGAAACTATTTTGTTACTTCCTCAGAAAAGAAGCGGTGGGCTTTGGCGCTGAAACCTACCAAGGTTACGTGTGAAAGCAGCTTAGGATGGATTGCGACAACAATAGATTTACTGTTTCTCGGTCATTTATGCAGCTAAACTCAGTGCATGCCGCTTTCTTCTCATTGAAACCATTAAACAGGCGAGTTGAGCTCCACATGCCGAACCGAACAGATTCAAAACCACCTGAACTGCTTTGCTAGTGCAACACATCTGAGTGAAATTACGATTTTCTTCAATGTCTGTGAAGGTTTATACTTTAAACCACATTTAGTACACTTCCTTTCTCTCTCAGCATCTGGTTTATTTCTTTCCTGCCCTCTTTCCGTCTCTCTGTCACCTGGAGTTTCCATTTGTTTCACCGAATGTCTCTCATGGGACATTTCTGATTAATACTGTATAAAACTCAAAGACACTGCAGGATACTGTAAGAGTATAGTTACAATTGGTAATATAAAAAAAAACACACATCCAACCATCTATCATTGGTTAATACTTAATAAATCTATTCTAAATTAACTGTAACAGTGGTTCTCAAACACAGGAAAGACGCCCAATGGTTCCCAGAATACGATTCAAACAACTCTACATCAAATAGAAATGAACAAATATCGTTCTGTATGGATAATTATATGTCTAGAACTATAAAAGTTTCTGTTCATGTTGCTAATTTCAGTCGTTTGTCAAGTGACAATAAAGCCCTGAAATGTGATGGAAATCAGGAGCCAAACCGATGTAGGTTGGGATAATAAAGGTTAATGAGATCTTAAATGTAAGGTTTGTCGCAGTGGGGTTTTTATGCTCTGGTTTCAGTGAACACATGTGGATAAGAAATGTATAAATGAGAACTGCAGCATGTTATCGGTGTTTGTTTCAGCTGCTGTGAATGTTAGTAGAAGAAATCCACGCAAACCACAAACCTTTGGAGATGGATTCTGCGTCAGTCAGTTTTTACGCTCAGTGGGGAACAAAGTTAAACAATTAGAGAGGAGATGGTTCAGCGTGGCTGTGATCAACAGGCACACCTGTGATGGAGGTGTGTGTAGTCGATTACATTAACGTCCCAGAGCATCTGACAGTCGACCTAAGCAGTGACAGAAAGAGGTCAGACACTGAAGACGTTTCATAGATCTGAAATTTCAGGTCATAAAGCATTATGAGTACTTTATTGACTTTAATGGGGATTAAATTGGAGGTTTGCATGATGCCGAAAGCTCCATGTAATCAGATACTTTCCTTTCTCAAAGCTGATCTCCATGTTTACAAAATTAGCTCCACACAAGCCTGTTACGTCTAAATAGCAGCGCTTGAATACGAGGTGATGTTTTATTATATCACAGCAGTGAAAGATGAGCTACAGACAAACTCCTCTGACGCTGTCCAGCTTTTTCTCTTCACTCCGTCTGTTTTCATCCTCCTGAACTGATCCGCTCTGCTTTTTGTCTCACAAGTCAGACATTTGGTAGCAAACTTGCAATCCAGTTTTTTTTTTTTTTTTTTCCTCATTTCCCCCCACCCCTTACCATCCTCTGCTTTTCTGTCACTGTCGGCCATTTTACCTCTGAGCCCGTCCGGCGTGGCCGGGCGGTGCAGGAAGTGGCCGGGATGGGCTGCTTGCAATTCAACCTGGGTCTCTGACTGGGTGACCTACATTCTGGCACTGCACGCTTTTCCACTGTTGTTTTATTAGCGCCCTTGGCTTCAGTTTGACTCTCATCGTCGTTCAGCTACAGACTGGAAGCGTTGATGATGTCGCTAGACGATTTAGAAGAATCTCTCGTCTCTGTGTGGCTCGAAATGAGGATTTTTGATGCGGCACTTTTGTATAAAAAGCAGCAAACGGGGATAATTACAGGCCGCAGAGCCAGTTCTCAAAAAGTCACGTAGAGTTCAAAGTGTTCCGACTCTGCAGTTCATCAGACGAGCTACAAAGTCTACCTCATGGTTATTCTAGGAACACCCAGGTCAGGAAGAGGCCTTTATGACCGAGCTGCTGAATCAGAGACCCCTGTCTGCCCCCCCATAACGTTTCACCACCGGCACAACCCAGCCTCAGATCTGCCGGGAAAGCCGCCCTGCGCCTGGATCCGCAGATGCAACCACATCTGCACCGTCGTCCTTCAACCCCCCCCCCCACACACACTTCATCCTAGGGAAGAACGGCCTCACCTAACTCCCTCCCCCTGCCCTTACGCCTCCCTTCAGCGCTGACTTCTGCACAATAAGCAACATCTGCTTCTCATTTCCCCAAAAAACCAAAACAACACGAGGAGCGGAGGAAAAAGAAAGAGGGGTGGGGGGAGGTCGCCTCACATAAGAAGATTTTCCTTCTCATGTGAGGAGTTGAGTGGAAAAAAAAAGAGAACGAGGAGTTGCACTTCTGGCTTTGAAGGCGACATATTTTCTCCCCCCACGTTGGATCATTGTCTCCATTTCTGCAACGCGACACTCGAGCTCTTTTAAGTCAACTCTATAAGCAAAAAGAAAGAAAAAAATGAAATTAGGGGGGAGGGGAGGCGGGAAGAACACTCCCGTATCCACAGGAAAGAATCTGCAACTCAGCGGCTGCAGCGGCCCTAATTACAGTGAGGCTTTGCTGAAGTCTGCAACAAAAAGTCAGGGCAAAGAGGAAGAAAACCGCGAGGAACGGAGAAGGAACCTGAAAGCCAGGGTGAGCAGAGTCTGTGGGCAGAGGGGGGGTAGAGGGCTAGTTTAGATTGTAAACAGTCGGTTTATGAGTTAAAATCACACCCATTTAATGCTGACTGCAGGAAAACTTTACTGTGCTGCTCATACCCTGCTGGAGGCAGATAAGATGACGAGGATCTCTCCTCTGAGTTTTACAGGAACCCTGAAAGAGGTTCAAAGGGAACCCTGGGAAATGGATTTCAAATACTCGACTCGGTCATTGATTTATTGAGGAAATCGTCTGATTTGACGTCTCCCCAAGTTCTCTGCTGAACTTCAAAAATTCTGAGCTGTGCAGAGGTTCTACCTCCCACAGATCTCTTCTGTTTCGCAGCTTCATGTTGTAGGTCACATGTGTCAAAACTCAAGGCCCGGGGGCCAAATGTGGCTCCGATGTAGCTTTTTATGTGGTCCCCTACACACCAAATTATAACAATACGTCCCTCCAGTTTTTCAATAAATCTGCAAAACTCACTCAAAATCTACACATTCCCACATTTGTCTGATTTTTACTACACATTTTACACAATATTGGCCAAAAACATTGGACTAAAGTGATTGCTGCCTCAGCCTTACTTGATGTGAAGTTATAGTCCGACAGTAGTCAATACGATGATTAATAAAAAGTCGCGTTTAACATCATACATTAGTGCAAGTATCATAAAAATTCCTTACAAATATTCCTAAATCAGTGCCACAAAATCTGTGATTTTGATTGCAAAACAAACAAAAAAACAACACACAAAAACAAACACAAAATCCTGGATGGACTGATCAGAGTGAGAAGATGTTCAATATTATTTAATTTCAAGAAACACTTACTGAATGCTGAAACAAACATATATTTATTGTTATTTTAACAGTTTAATGGGTCTCATTAATGTATCCTGGCCCTTTTAGAAGATTCAGATTTTTGATTTGGCCCAAAATAAAACAGAGTTTGATTCCCCTGCTTTAGGTCATCTCACTAATTTTAAGATCAGGTATTATTACAAATGATACAAAAAAGCAGGTTTTAAAGGAAAAAGAGAAAAGAGCTGGTTCAATGTGGAAAACTAACCAACCCTTAAAGAACTTTGATCCATTCTTCTTTGCAGAATTATTTTCTTATTCACAATAATAAAAACTTAGTCAGGTTAGTTTTGCCAAACACTAAAACTGCTTTATCATCTGAAGCAATTGAGAGAAACCAAAAAAAGGAGAAAACAACTCACAGAATATATTTTCCATGTATTAATTGGCTTACAAATATTAAATCCCAATTCCTGATCAGAAACGCAGCAAATGTGGGAGGGTTTGTTTTGTTTACGTTTGGCTTGTGGGTCGTTGATGGTGGAGTCTCGAACTGTTCTTTGAGAAACAAGAGACGTTGTCGGAAACCAGCACCAAACAAATCAAACGATAGATAAAAGAAAGGAACAGCTAATCGTCTCAGCCACTTGTTTCCTGCGCTGTCAGGAATCAGAAGGTGGAAAATGTTGGGAACCACAACTTCAGGGAATTTCCATCAGACTGAACCCAGATTTCGATATTGCAGCAGAGACATTATTCTGAAACTACTCACTGATTGGAGCAAAAACATGCCAAGATGACGCGTAACGTTTGTGCGACAAATGAACTCAGAAAGGTCTGGCTCTGCTGAGATTCAGTCCATGTCATAATACAGCCACCACCGTGTTTTCAAAGCTGGAAAAGGGTCGGCATTCTCAAACCAGAACACTAATAGTTGGTCAAACTGTAGACTGCAGTTCTGCAACATATTTCCGGTTGCTAATAGTTGATAATAATAATAATATTTGGTGTGAGAGACGGCTTTATTTAGATGTTTACCAGGGTTCCTCTCTGACCTCAAGCAGTTACACAACATGCTCCTGGATTGAAGCTTTTTTGATTTAGTCCCAGGAAAAACGCGAGTCAACCGAACTTTGCTCCACTTGTGCTCCATCGGTCTGACTGCACATTAGTGGAGGAAAAACTTTGAACCAATTACCTCCAACAGTTCTTGGGACTCTTCCACGACTCTTAGAAATTCATTTTGCTCGAGGGAACGATAGAAACACGCTGCAAAGATCACACTCGCTTTAGCGCAACACGGCTGGATCTGGTCTGCTTTTAAAAGCCCCCAACCCAAAATCCCCGACTCATTAAGTTTGTTTCATCTTCTCGGGACTTACGTGAAACACAGACTTTTAGGCGTTATGCAGAAATACAGAACATTTTACGATTAGAGAAATCTCTTAAAGGGCACAAACCCGATCCCGTTATACACCACCTTTATACGGTTGGTTTCTTTGAATGCATTTTACCAGCTTCGCTCAGGGTTTATTCACGGAAAGAGTCGCATTGACGCCAGAAAATGTCAGATTGAACGTCCTGCCAGCAGCAGTTAAGCGTCTTTGCAGACATCAGTCAGAGGAAATGCTCCATTCTGCTGCTTTGGTTTTGTGAGCTGAATCCTCAATAAAGACAACACACATTTAAACAAATAGGAATTTCTAAGTCACAATCTCGTCCAGAAGATATCTTGTGACGCACTGAGCTGCAAAGTGAATCAGATTCTTTATGTCCATCAGTTCGTTTCCCAGCACAACAGAAACTCCTCTGGAGCCAAATAGTTTTAATCTGGTTTAGGAAGGAGGAATGCTGCCATCTAGTGGATACGGAGTATATTTCAAATATTTAATAAATGTTGCATCATTTCAGTTTTTCGCCAGGAACAACAAAAACAAAAAAATGTACACGGCCACTTGTAACAAAACAGAAAACATTTATTTAAAGAATATTGAATAATTGGCTTCTAACTCTTGGATTTCTTCATTAACAGCTTTCCTTTGGGTTTGAGTAAAAGAGACTTCCTGTGCTCCTCCGTTCGTCTGGCCTCCTCCTGCTTTTTGTTCCAGGCTTCTACTCCATGATCCACCTCCGAGTTCAGCATCACGATGCGCCTCTGAGGAGAGACGGCGCAGAACCGATGAGTGCGAAGGTCAAATTGAAAACAGCAGCAAACAAGAGAAACTTCAATAGAGACGCTCACAGCTAATGTTTCTTTCTCTTGTCTTCTCCTGATCTGGCCTTTCAGAGGAGGTGCTGGACGACCGTCTGTCAGCAGAATGAACAAGTTGAGCACAAATGGGAAACAGAGCAAAGTGAGTCAAGAAGGAGATACAAGAAGAACATATTGGAAAAAGGGCAGAAACTAGCACTGCTCGTCATCCATTCATGGTGGAGCATCGGATGCTTTTCTTCAGGAGGGAAAGTGAAGCTGATCAGAGTTAATTAGAAGTTGAATAGAACTAAATCAGGGCAAAACCTTAAGGAGATTGGGGGAAAAAAATTACTTTAGAGAAATAGGCTCATCTCACAATGTCCTGATACAGTCAGCACTACAATCCAATGGTTTGTCAAAAACTCTTTATGTGTTTAAATGGAATGGAGAATATGTGGAAATATCTGAGCTGAGAAATTGATGTTTACCGATGCTCTCAGTCTGCTCTGACTGAGGCAAAGCTTCTCTTTTTTTTTTTTTGAGTGGAGAAATTGAAATGATCAGTTTCTCTTAATATGGAAATGTTTGAGTAAAATGAATTTTGTTCTTTTATTCTATGAACTACTGACCACATGTCTCTGAAATTACAAGCAAAAATGTATTATTTATGTGCAGAAAATGAGAAACGGTCAAAATAACAAAAACATGCAGTGCTTTCAGACCTCAAATAATGCAAAGAAAACAAGTCGATATTCATTTAGCAACAACAGAACTAATGTTTTAACTCAGGAAGAGTTCAGAGATCAATATTAGGAGGAATAATCAGGAGGTTTTCAATGGTGTTCAGTGCAGTTGGCTCTTCATTTTTTCCAGAGCTGTATATTGAAGTTTGCAGTTGTAACAGGACAAAATCTGAAAATGTCCATAAAGCATGAACACTTTTCCAAGGCTTTGGACATCCAACAATTCCCTTTACTTGCATAGTTGTGGCTGAGTGACTGCTACTTGAGATGTTCAATAACAACATTAGCTTACAGGAAAATTAATATTAATTCATTTTAAAATACTAAACAATAATTTACGTATATTGAAATTGCTGACTTCCAATATACATAAATAATCTTGTTCCTTGTTCCAGTTCTTTTCCGATCCCAAAAAAAGTATAATTTTGGTTCAGAGCCCAAAATTGCAGATGTGCACAGTAGCAAAGGAAGCAGCTTCCATTTGACGGACAGTGCTGTCCTCAGCTCCGTTCAGCACAACAAAACAGTGATAATAAAGTACCTTCAAAAGACCAGTCAGGCAGATCTGTCATTGGTCCGTATTCTGTCCCACTTCTGGCCAGTCCATGTCTGCAACAAGCACAAGCATACACAAATAACTAAACACAACTAATTATAGGTACAGAAAATGTCTTAAATACTATTGCAAAGAAACTAAATTTGTGATGACACTGAATCCACAGATGTCAACAGACAAACATTAGGTTTTCAGACAAAGCCAGCACAGAAAAACTCGTACCTAATTCTAGATATTTTGTGTACCTACTAAGTGGTGTTTTCAACGAGTTTCAAAACAAGATTACAAAGCAATTACTTGGCCGAATTTTGTTAAACTTGTCGGTAAATGTAGTGCACTGGGTAAAGAAGGGCATTGTTAAATGTTGGTGAAGATCTGAACATCTTGTCTTTAAAAATGAGGGAAATTACAATGGAGTTTGGCAGAGGTTGCACAACTTACTCTAGCCTCCATTTTTGTCCAGCTTGTACTCCGCATGTGGAGCTGAAGTGTCTTCCTGAAAGTTTCAGGGCTTCGAAAAGAACAAGAAGAAACCAGAATCACCAAATTAAAACTATTTACAAGCTGAGTTGTTGTTTTTTTAATACAGATCAGTAGAAGCTTGCTGTCAAACGGTTAGCATCGGCGTTAGCATTTGCAATTAACCAGCACTGTTGGTAGATAATAGTAGAAAAAGCAACGACCGATAAGCAAAACTGTTTACGGTTACAAAACTCTTCTTTCAGTATTGGGCTGAGAGTGGATAGGAGAGATTTAAAGTTTAACCTCTGCCTCACCTGAGCAACATAAAGTCCTGATGGGCGCCGCCATGTTGTCTGTACTACTCACTACCATCCAGCAGAGGGTGCTAAAGACTCGCTCAGGTCCTATTTGTCAATTTCACGTCATCAAAACGGAGAAAATGTCTTTTTGTTACTGTTTACATAATTTGTCTTCGGTTCTTACCTAACTTATTTTCTTAGTTTGAGCAAATTTTCAGTCAAATCAAATAATTTCATGACACATTTTTTTTACTCTTTGCATTCTTTGAGTATCTAGAGTACTTTATCTCATTCCAAAATCATGCCCTGTAAATATAATTACATCTTTCATATACCTATGTTGAGACCCAGAGGTTCACATACACTCATTGTGGACATGGATTTCTTTAATAATTTTTGGCCCACAATTTAGCATTTGAACTGTTTTTTGTTTTTTTTGTTTTTTTACACAACAAGGAACTTCAAAGATTGTTTTTAAAAAACTAGAATTGTGTGCAAAAGTTTGCATTTGCACACAAAATCAAACTGTGTATTGAGAATATTCCAGAAGAATAATAGTAGTTTGTTTTATCTGTTTCAAACCCAATTCTGCGTGGTTTCACTGCTTCTCACTAAGGGAAATTTACATAAAAATAATAAATGAAATTCAAACATACTCAAATACAAATTAATTGAAGCTGTAGGTTGTATATTCACCCCAGAGGAAATGTCGTTATTCTGATGCCTAAAAATGTGTGGTGACAATCTGACGATCACAATTAAACCAGATCTGGCATCTGCTCTACTCAAATATGTCAGTTTTCTCATTAA
Source organism: Gambusia affinis (assembly GCF_019740435.1). Lineage (NCBI taxonomy): Eukaryota > Metazoa > Chordata > Actinopteri > Cyprinodontiformes > Poeciliidae > Gambusia > Gambusia affinis. The sequence goes on along the minus strand of NC_057885.1, from coordinate 10,614,289 downwards.
TATAATGAAGCAGCATTAACTCTGAACATGGTGTGTGCCACATCTGTGGTTATTTTCTTATCAGTAAATCAGCTTTGAATGTACCTGCATTTAACAAGCAAATCCACCTATTTTACTACAGCCGTCAACGTTACACTCACGTTGCATTTTCTTAGACAAACGTTGAAGAAATTACTGGGAAAAAACTGATATCTGTTCCTTGCATGTTATTGCAGTATGTTTGCTGACCTTATAGCTGTCATTGACAGTTATACTTGTAAACATATTGAAAAATCAGCCGAGAAGTGAAAGCTGAGTCCGGAATGTAAAAATGGACAATAACTCCAAATATGCTACAAAATTAACTCCAATTTGGCTTGAGAGTGTAAGCCTAATACTTTGGAGTGGCGTCAGAAACTATGTAGTATAGAAAGGTCAAAGAGAAATAGATAATTTAGGCAGTCCTGACTGAGCTAAAACATTACAAGTTTAGTCTGGTTTAAATAGGGTATGGTTCTTTTTAAACTGTACTTTACTTAGAGTTTAAATGCATTTGGAAGTTATTAAAATGGAAAGTTTGATTTTTGATTGACAATCTGGAATATGAATGCCTAGTTCAAAACACCCAGCATTCCTATTGGTAACTTTAATTATGAAAGGTTGTGTGGTTAAATTGTGCGTGCATAACTACCCTTTGAAGATAATTAGAGAACTACTGGCAGGTGGAAGAAGCTGTACTTCATCTGCAAATATTACGTCCTTGAGTGAATTGTACTGGAACAATAACTGACAGAAGTCTGTCGCTCTCGAAGCTCTTCAAAGTGCTGTTTTTGAATGAGCAGCTCCGGGACTAAGCCCTGAAGAATTTCTCTGTTAGCTTTTCAGACAAGTTCCCACTCGCAGCCCGGGGAGGAACGCCTAAGCCGGCAGAGGCTGCCGCTGCCTCCCCGGTGAACCGCAGGCCCGTTCTGGAGGGGGGCTCCGGGGACACAGAGCCAACAAGTCTATTCAAACACGCCAGGCCGGACACAGTTTTACTTTATCAGCGCTTGTTGAGTTATGGTGTGTCCGTTAACTGCCACCAAACGGCCGGAATCAGGCCTGACTAATGCCGGGTGGCCCTCACACAGTGGCGGGATGTTTACTCTGAATCGTCCTTGGAGAACTCAGACACGCCGCAAAAATCCACCAGCCCCATCACACCCCGCTGTGTCCCTGCGCGCATTCCACAGCCTGGTCTTATAAAGTAGTTCCGTTGCCTAAACAACGCCATGTCTCTGGGGAATCACATTCAAATCTTCTGTTTTTTTATATATTTTTTTTAATTAATAAACTAAACAGAAAAAACGTTACAGTTTGAACCTGTGTTTTTTTATTTATTTATTTAATGCTTCTTTTTTTTTTTTACATTTGTAACAGGTTTAAGACTATTTCAATTGAAATGTCTACCATGGTTGCTCTAAATTTTAAGTAAAGCCCACATGACTTGTATAATAAACAACTTAGAATTAATATATTGTGTATTTTGTTCAATAGATGAAGAATTGGAACTACTCACAAAACTGTAGTGTAAAATGACAGTGTGCCATGTTTAACAACAACTTAAGAAATTAAGTGAAATGTAAATAAGTAACTTCTCAGCAAGAAACTTTACAGGAACATTCAGGGAACATCCAGAAACAGTTCAATCCACCAGCCCCAATCTTTATAAGAAAAAAGACCTACAAAGATTGCAAAGTGTATAACTCTCAGGGAACTTTCAATGAGGGGTTAACAATTAGAGGACATTTCCTGTATAATATCTAAATCATGGAACTTTTTCTAACTTTTAGAAAACCTTCACAGGATATTCCCTTGGAGTTCTCCAAAGCTTATTTTCAATACTGACAGAAAATCAAAGAATGTTTTCCAAAGATCCCTTCAATGTTTACTACAACTCTAATATTGCAACCTTAGAGGAACATGTCGGGAATATATTTTGTAAAAGTTCTTTGGACGTTAGCTTAGTACAAAGACGATTGAATATCTTTAAAAGGTTTTTTGTAACTTTCAAAATGTAACCCTGGACAAACCTTCAATTAACTTTTTCTCAAAATTACCTTGAAATTTAGGTTGAGCTTTGACAAGGCAACCATCTCATAGTTTTGCAACTTTCCAAAAGAAACTTTTAGATAACCTTGAGGAAAAACTTCCTAGATGTTCCCTAAAAAAAAACATAGTTTGTACATTTCCTCCTAATTTGACCTTTTGGGAACCATAACTGTTTAGAGGTTCCCAGAAGACTATATGTGACCTTCATTCTGTTTGGAGACCTTTTTCAAAAAGTGCCTTAAGGTTCCTTTTAACGTTAATAATCATCCATCCATTTTCTGTTCACCCTTGTCCCTAGTGGGGTCAGGAGGTGCCGGTTCCTATCTCCAGCTAACGTTCCGGGCAAGAGGCGGGGGTCACCCTGGATGTCGCAGGGCAACACAGAGACATACAGGACACACAACCATTCACACACACTAACACCTAAAGAGAATTTAGAGAAACCAATTAACCTCACAGTCATGTTTTTGGACTGTGGGAGGAAGCCGGAGAACCTGGAGAGAACCCACCATGCACAGGGAGAACATGCAAACTCCATGCAGAAAGACCCCGGGCTGGGAATCGAACCCAGGACCTTCTTGCTGCAAGGCAACAGCGCTGCCATTAATAATCAATAAATGTTAAAAATTTAAGAAAATGTCTGTGTCAATGGTTGACATGGACGGAAAAGCTTTTTCCTTCCAGTAGAGATGTTTAGAGAAAACCAACGAATGTCAAAGCAAAGGATCTATTTGTTTAAAACATAAGTTTCTTATATTACAGTTAATTGCTGAACCCATAACCAAGACAGCAGAAAATAGGTCCATGAGGTAAAGAAAGCCCAAATGTTTTCTGTGGTGGTCTGACTTGGTAGTTATTTTGTACTTTGAAATGAGTCAATAGGCCACATATCCTGAGATGAATCACAATCATAGCATTAACCGTGAAGCAATGAGCTCTGGAATGGCTGCTTGTTTTCCAAATGCAAAGCCAAGATAAACAAAGATGAACGTGCAACTAGTAAATCTATTCTGAAGTTATTTACAAAGATGAATCAGTTCGAAAAAAGAGAATTTTCTATCAAATCAAAGGCTGATAGATTGTTTTTTTCCTTCCAAACCAAGATTAGTTTGGAAGTAATGAGAGATTTAAAATGGCACAGACTAGAGGAAGTACTTTATTTTATATGCTAAACAATTAATAACTCAATCAGCTTTTCTTATTCACATTCTCTAGAACAGTGTTTCCCAACCCTGGTCCTCAAGGCACACTGTCCTACATGTTTTAGAGGTTTCCCTGCTTTAATGTGCCTGATTCAACCTGTTAATCAGTCATCAATTGAAATCAGCTGCACTGAAGCAAGGAAATACCTAAAACATGCTGGGCAGTGTGCCTTGAGGACCAGGGTTGGGAAACACTGTTCTAGAAGGTTTTGGGAATGATTGATCAAGCACAAATTTAAAATTGTGAGAATGTGGAGCCTAATAAGTGCCACTGTGCAAAAAAAAAAAGAAAAAAAAAGAAAAAAAGAAAAGAGAAACAAATTATCTTGGGGCGGCCCATTACTTCTGTAAACTCAACACAATAAATGTGTAATAGCTATGGTGGTATAGCAATGATAAAATAGAAGATATCACAGCACCATGTGTAAAAACCAAAATCATTTATAACACTTAAATGGCCTGCTTTAAAATTGAAAACAAATCTCAGCTAATGATTGTGGTAAAACACTTAAATATTTACTGACATGGAGAGTATTATTAAAACAATGAGAGCCATTGGAGAAAGTTTTTTACTTCCTGTTCACAATTCGAAGTGACTTGCCATTTTTTTTTTCTTCTCTGTGTTTTTACTTCATCCTGGCACTTGTTGGGCTCCGTAAAAAGGTGTTCCGGCGTGCTGGAGGAGGGGTGTGGGGGGGAACAAGCCGCCGCTGATAAAAGAACAATGCGCGTCAATCGGCACCAACAACATAACGGCATTTTGGAATCAGTACTTCACAATAAAATCAATCATGTTGGGGTAAAGTAGAAAAAAAAACTTAGGACCTGAGATATTGTCTGTAATTTTGGTGTAATAATGATTTGACACTATTTTACATGCAAAATTAAATCGAGTTTAAATCGTTTTCCCGCGCTTTTAAGTGTTTCAAGCTAAATGCTGTTCAAAGGGTGTTTACTTTGAAAAGCTATAACCGGAAACACCTCTCTGTGTTACGGCTAGCAAAAACTAAGTGAAAAAAGGAGGGGGAGGTAAGTTATTATTTGAGGGGAAAGAAAGAGACAAAGTTGTTGGACTATGCGGTGCTCACGGGGAGGGATTTTATTTATCTGGACCGACTAGTTTTAGCTCAGCACCGGTCTGCTGGGAGACCAGGAGTAACGGAGCGCCGGTTCAAATCATTCCTGCTTCTTTCCAAACTTCTCTGCTACTAACACCGAGTCCCGAACTGGATTCCTTTTCTTCTTCTTCTTCTTTCCCTTTGAATCGGGAATGATTAAACCAGCCGAATCGGAGCCGAGCCGAGCGGATGGACGGACGTACGGACGGAGTCCAGCCAGTGTCCCGTGTGTATCTTTTCTGTTCCCCTCTCTTTAAAGCCAGTATAATGTTACTGTGAGCACATGAGATGAACGGCAGACGTCGGCTAAGTCGACTATCTGAGCACAAACGGGTTTATTTTCTCGTCTACACTGGACCCACATGAAGAGGCGACGGTCCGCATCCTGCTGAACCTCTCTGCTTTGTGTTTTCAAAGAGAAGAGAAAGAAACTGGACACTGAGAAGACTGTGGTGGAGTGGATTTCAGAGGGTTGAAGTCTTGCAGATGTGGAGGGTCGACAAAGGAAGCCCTCCATAGGTCACGACGAAGTGTCCATGTTTGTCTTATTTCCTGGCTGGACTGGCTTGAATTCTTTGTGTTTTATGGAGCCTACCTGTGTCTGTGGGTTTTCCACACGTGGACTTAAATCATGTTAGACTCTTGAAATGTCTTAAGAATATTTTTGTTTTTATTTATCAGCTTTGTATTTATTGCGTGTATAGAAGTTGTCCTTGTGATTTCAAGAATATTTCTTTTTTTTTTTTCTTTTTAGAGTTTGATTCAAATCATTTCAAGTGTAGCCCTATTAGAGCATCTTTTGTTCTGCTGTACATCTCCCTCACACTGTATCTGAGTTATTGCTCTGTAGCATAAAGGAAGACACTGTAACCCCGGAGGCTCCCATCATGGACCGGCCTATAAGCAAGCTGCTGGGGAAGCTGAAGCTCACCGACTCGGGCAGCGTGAAGTTCAACAGCTCCAAGAAGAAACACGACTCCGCCAACAACTCCAACAACAGCAACGCCAACATCTCCGGAGCGTCTGCTCCCGGCTCCGCGGCCGCCTCGCCCTCCAGGCCCGCCCAGTTCTCCTCCACCACCAGCGACGCGGGAGCCCCGGCGACACAGTCTTCCTCCACGTTGGGCACCGATGGGGAGCAGCCGCTGCATCCCTCCACCTTGGCACAACTGAGGCGGCCCTCCTCCCAGCAGCGAGCCTCCTGCTACCTGACGGACGGAGTGGAGGCCCACCCGGGCCTGACCCCTGACGCTGACCCCCGTGGGGGCTCCAAGGCCTCTCTCAACCAGCGGCGGTACTCGCTGGAGCTCCAGCAGCTGGTCAGGCGGCAGCAGCTCCTGTCCCAGCCGCCGCCCCACTCCGTCCCGCCGCTGTACCCTGCTGCTCTGGGATATGGGTCCGCTCCCAGAGGGGGGTCGGCCGAGCAGGGCTACAACTCTGAGCCCGAGAGGCACAAGCGCTTCTCCCTGCAAGAGGCCCTGCTGTACAAGCGCCTCAGCACCGGGGGTGAAGTGTGGGACAACCCCAGACCCGCTTCCCTGTCCCATCCGCCCCATCGCCCCTCTGATATACCCGGAGGGGGGAACGTGGGTTTGTTTTACCCGCCCGGTCCCACCCTGAGCCCGTGTTCGTCGTTCAGCCTGCAGGAGTCGGTGCTGGTCAGCCCCAGGTCCAGCTTCGCCTCCAGCACGGCCAGCGGCGGGGGCGGGGGCAGCCCCATGGGGAGCCGCTGCAGCAGCAACAGAACCAGCGGCATCAGCTTGGGCTACGACTCCCGCTACTCTGTTTCCGTCCAGCAGCAGCCCATGCAGGCTGGAGGGTCTGCGGCGGGGTACGGCGCTCCAGGCAGAGCCGGGGTCACCGCCGCAGAGGCCTGGACTCAGTACCTGGAGGGAGGGGGCCGCCCGGGGCCGTACGACAGCCGCCACTCCTACCCACCTGCGGTGGGAAGCCCGGCGGCGGCCTGCTACCAGGGAGGCCCCGATTGGTGGGAGGACAAGCAGGCGGCGAGAGGGAAAGAGGCGGCCCGGTACTCGGACCTGCCCGGAACCCGCTACCAGGAGGAGCTGACCCGGCTTCTCCTGAGGGATGCTGCCCGAGAAGGCGGAGGGCTGATGGAGGGCCTGAGGCTGAAGGACCAGCCTCTACCCTCACCGGGGACGGCGACGGCCACCGGGCCGGTCCGACCTCAGGAAGACTCCGGTGCAGCTGGAAGAGAGACGGCGGAGAACCGGCAGGAGTTCTTTGGTGAGAATATTTTTCAGCTAAAGTTTTGAGGTGCTTAGTAGGAAGAGACATGATGATATTTCAATGTTTTTAACTGGAGATGCACGATATATCGGCACTAACATCGGTATCGGTGTCTTTTTGTTTGTTTGTGTTTTATTTTTTTGTGGTGCATTCAAAACTTCTATCATCTTCCTGCAAAAAAAAAAAAGTGAAAGTTGGAATCTCAGGCCTGAAAGAAAAAATTGGCGGTCTGCGTTGGCCAGGAAAACTAGGATCGGTGCATCAAACCGCAGCCCCAGTTTTAGCCACTGTTCCCAGAATCGCGTGTTGGGTCATCCAGCGTCTGCCTGCCTTCGCCGTGTTATTACTGCCGTCTGGTGTCGGATCACAGGTTTCCCTCTAAATGAAGGGGTTGCATGGAGAGATGTACAGATTAATAGCTGAAGCAGCATTTTGGCTCTCTGGATGCTGCCGCAGGAACCTGCAGAGACTTGCAGGGTCAGAGCGCGTCGAGGAAAGAAAAGAAGTGGTCGGGCTTCAGAAAACGACTCCAGACAAACGGAGATGAAGTCAAATATGTTTAAAAAAAAATGGGGGGGAAGAAATGAAACAAAGTCAAAGTAGCACATAAATGATTTTTCAAGCTTTTGTGTGACTTTAAAGATGAGGCAAATTTACCGAGGCGTCTGCGTTTGTAATGCGCCGAATCCTCACAGCTTTTATGTGACAAACATTCCTCTGTAACACAAATTACATGCTTCCATATAAAGACAGCTCTGGCCATTACTGAGTCACACAAGATTAAGACTCAGCCTTCCTCTCTGTATGTGTGTGTGTGTGTGTGGTTTTTGTTCCTGTGGCAGGGTGTGTTTCGCCCACCTCGAGTGACTTTAGGCCACAGCAATGCAGTGTTAGAGTGTGTGTGTGTGTGTGTGTGTGTTTAACACAGCCTTGGCGTGTGCAGGGGCGGGGTGCTGCAGCCTGTTTTTTGGCTCAGGTATGTGTGCCCGGAGGGGACATCCAACACGGTGCTGCGCCGGGCCACTGAAGACAGACGCTCTCACACACCCGCACACACACCTGCGGGGAAACTCCCCTCTTCAGCTGAAACAGAAAGTGGAAACAGAAAAAAAAGGCAGAACTAATTTAACCGTCCAGTTAGATCCGCCCACCATGTTTCCTCCTCACGGCGCCTTGTAAAAATGATTCCTGACCCCCCCCACGCCCCTCTGAGCATTTTCTGTCCGCCACGTCACAACCACGTTTAAATTTTTGATTCTGCGATAGATCAGTAAAAAGTAGCGTCGCACCAAAAGATTTTGATTAGAATTTTTTGTCGATAACATCTGAAAAGTGTGGTGTGCATTTTCACTCCATTTTGTTGCGATCACAGCTAAAATTCCCTACCAGACTTTGAATACTGTAACGTAGCTTTCTGGCTGCAAGTTCTCAAGTCTTTGGCAAACTCTGGCTGGTTTTCATCAGATTATCCCCAGAGCATGATGCTGCCACTACCGTGTTCAGAATGCCAGACCTCCCCATTTTTAGCTTTTTTTTTTTTTTACAATATATCATTTTCCATCCATATACAGTTATTCTCTATTTTTTAAAACCACAGTAGAATACATTAAACGTGACAAAATGGAGTATAAATACCTTCCCCAGCCGCTGCACCTCATGCGGTTGTTTTTCGTCTCACTGTTGCGTGTAGCGATTTGGGGCATATTTAAAGTCTCAGCTACCATCTTTTGGGGTTTTTTTCTTTTCTTTTTTTTTTTTTCTGGGCTTTGGCACAGACTTGAGTTTTCTGTAAGACATCAAAGAGTCGGTGTGAAGCCCAAAGCAGCAGCAGCAGCAGCAGCGAGGAGGAATTTTTGATTTGTGTGGCACTCCCTCAACCACATGAGAAGCAGGAGGAAAAAGCGCTCAGTGCCGCCCGTAAATAGATCACAGGAAGGAGTGACTGTCGGACCACCGGCCGCCTCTGCTTCACGTTTTTAACACGCTGCCGTAAGACGCAGCGCCGCTTCTGACAAGTCGATATTTCTTCATCTGTTTCTGCTGCGTGGATGATTTGCTGAAGGCTTCAGTTTAGTCGTTACAGAAACGCTTCTGACGTGTTGGCTGCCAAGACGTTCAGACTCCAGTTTCACCCACACATTTCAGCCGATAATCTTGAGTAGGCTCAAGAATTCACAGATGGTTTTTATTCCTCTTCACCGGCAGCAGTGAAACAAGCCCTCAGCATCATGCTGCCACTGCCGTCTCATCATTGTACATTGAAAAAAAACCCGGAGTTTGAAGTATTTTTGGTTTTTGGTTCAAATGTCTTAGTACACTTGAAATAAGATAAAGTAACGTTTCAGGAAGATGTAGAAGCTCGCTCTAATTTTAACTAAATATTCATGTTTTGTTCTTTTTAAATGTACCAGTTCCACACGCAGATTATTCTACTTAAAGCTGGGACTTATTCCATCAATATCAAGGATTTATTGACTCAAGCTCCTACATCTTTGCTGAAAAGTTACTTTTAAGTTAGTTTTTCTTATTTCAAGTGTGCTAAGATATTTGAAGAAGAAACTAGACCAAAAATACTGGGTAAGATTTTGAGTGTTTGCAGTGTAGAATGAGAGAACAACCCCTTTCTCATTTGAGCCCAGTTTAAGGGTCCAACTTTAGAAAAGAGGCGTGGTTTGTTGCTCGGTAACACCACTGTACAGGTCCACGTGACGCCGGCGTCCCCCGTAGACGGTAAATCTGGCCCCCCGAATCATTTTTCCCCGTCGTCTTAACGAGGAGAAAATTTGACCTGGACTCATGAAAAATGAACAAGTTCCGGCTGCCGGAGCGAATTGAAGAAGCCCCGTCATTACAAACATCCCAAATCGCTCTAAATGTCGGTGTTTGAGTAAAACTCAAAGGGCCCGTCTTGAGCTCCAAACTCCTGGAAGAAAGGGCGCTCTATTCCGAGAGCGGGATCCGGCGGAGTTTCCCCTTTAATAACAGACGCATGAGTGGATGAGCAAACAGCCTGGCATGAGGAGCCGGGCTTCAGCCGCGTGAAAATCCCCCAGGTGGTGCGAACGGGAGGATTTACAAGTGTTGACAGTGTGTGTGTGTGTGTGTGTGTGGAGCTGGATTTCAGGACACATCCTCCTGGAATGCTGTCGTAAACAGGAGCCGCCACTAAACGCCTGTTTGTGACCACTGTGTGTGTGTGTGTGTGTTTTCTCCCCTGAACCAACCGTAGGTACCTGTGTGAAGTGTGGGAAAGGTGTGTACGGGGCGGATAACGCCTGCCAGGCTCAGGATCACCTCTATCACACTCGCTGCTTCACCTGCGTCTCCTGCGGTGAGTCTCGTCTCCTGCAGGGTCGGCGCCACGCCCTTCGTTAATAACTCCCCCCTCTCTCTTTTTTTTAAATCAAAATAAATAAATAAAAAAACGTGACCCCTCTGCAGGTCGGACCCTGAGAAACAAGGACTTCTACAATGTCAACGGCTCTGTGTACTGTAAAGAGGATTACATGGTGAGAGCTGAGGTCCAGACGTGTTTTGACGCCTTTGGAGTCGGGATGAACTCTAATCTCTTGTGTTGTTTTTTTTTTTTAATTACAGTTTTCGGGATTCCAGGCGGCTGCTGAGAAGTGTAGCGTGTGTGGTCACCTCATTCTGGAGCAGGTGAGACATTTCCACGCTCACACCCAGGGACGATTATGTCAGATTTAAACAAAATCCCATCCAAGCTCCACCAATCTTGCATTGGGTAACGTTTTTTTTTTCTTCTTCTTCTTCTTCTTCTTCCCCCTACGATGACTTTGCACATCCCCTCGTTTCCCACAATCCCCTTTGAAGCCATTCTCCTGGGGACGGAGAAATGCGCTGACGTCTCTCTGTTGCCACTTCTTTGGTTTCCCACGATAAGATTTGGCCTGGAATGTTTGCCTTGGCTTTTTGGTAAATAAAGACTTAAGGCTCGTCAGTGATTATCTGCAGACTTCTTTTTTTTTTTTACCTTATATGAACCAAGTCGTGCTTATTAATAGAAGGCGGCCTGTGAGCCACGGGAACCCAACTTCACATGAGGAGTTTGAGGGGCAAAGTGTGAGGAGAGCTGGAGATGTTTATCTAGAGAGCAACTTTCCAGAGTCTGGACATTTTAGCTTACAGCCTAAAAAAGAAAAAAGTATTTCTTTACGTTCTTTGTCTCTTATGCGCTGACTTTATCTTCTTTTATTCCTTCCATAGTTCCTTTTTGCCATCCTTTTTTTTTTTTTTTTTATCCAACTAGTTATCTTGCTAGCGAGACGTTTAGCATAAAAAATCTTCAGGAAGTCAAGAGTTTGAAAGATAAATGTTTGTCTGTTTTTAAAGCTGACCCTCCTTGTATGCAGCAGCCGCATGTGACCTTTTCCAGAGTTGCAGCTCATTAACCCTGCAAGAATTTGCACATTGTCGTCTTGCGCAGTAGGAAGCCGTTAGCAGGTTTTGTTCTTGTGCCTCTAGGCTGTGCTTGTATTCTAATAAAGGCTGATAAGGGAATTATCAGCGAAATGGATCTAAACACAATACCAAGAGGTCAAAAAAGGAACAAATGACTGGACAAATATTCTTCTTCTACAGCTTTCCCCACTGAGGGATAAGAAAAGATCGCTCTGTTCTACAGTTTTGCGTAGACTATATCCATCCATCCGTTTTCTAACACCCTCGTCCCTAATGGGGAGTGAAGGGGTGCTGGTGCCCATCTCCAGCTAACGCTTCGGGCGAGAGGCGGGGTGCATTTATAGCGTAGACTATAAACGTAAAATCTAAATGTTTTTTTGTTTTTTTCCCATCCAGGGGGTCTTTTGTGGGTTCTACTGTCCCTTATATGACAGTAGGCTGACAGGAGAGGGGGGAAGACATGTGGCAAATGTCAGTCGGGTCCGGGAATCGAACCCGCGACGGCCACTTCGAGGACTCAGGGCTCCAAATGTGGGTCACGCTGTCCCCTATGCCACCACAGCACGCCCCTAAATGTTTTTTTTTATGTTTGTGTCAAGATCCTGCAGGCTGTGGGGAACTCCTACCATCCCGGCTGTTTCCGCTGCGTGGTGTGCTCCAAGGCTCTGGACGGGGTTCCCTTCACTGTGGACCAGCACAGCAACATCTACTGCGTGGCAGACTACAACAAGTGAGGATCCACAGATTACCGAGTTACTTTCTCCTTTTGGTTTTTTTTTGTTTTTAATTGAGAGAGCAAAACCTTCAAGTTGTGCTATATGTTGACCGTTGAGTTTATTGCATTTTCATACTGTATATGTTTATAGTTGGGGGTTTTTTTTCCACATGAGATGCATATTTTGAGTTTAATGTTTGGCAGACGTTTCCACAGCAAATAAACTTTCTCCGGTCACATCTGCAGGACTTTTGCTCCAAAGTGCGCTGCCTGTTTGCAGCCCATCTTGCCGACTGAAGTGAGTAGCCTCTTATCTGTTTTAATGAGTAATCCTTTATCTGGTTTGACCTGGATATCGTCGTAAAGGGCATCATTTTTGCAGCTTTTGTTTTCTCCGTTGTGTTTAGGATTGTAGCCCACAGTAGTTATGGTCATTTTTATGTGTCAAGTTGAGAAATATGTGGAGGGAGGGAGGGGAGGAAACCGTGAAATTAAATAGTAGATGTTCTTGTGCTTGCTCAGTGAAGACTTGGGCATTTAAGAAAGCAGTTACAAGGTAGCAGCTTAGCCACCCAATAAACCGGCACAGTGTCCAGGCACTTAAAAGCTCTCTGTGACGAGCCTACAAGTCTCCCTAGTGGGGAATTACCAATTGTTGCATCAAATGGGGACCAAACAAAAACACGTCTAAATCATCCTGTTGTCTTTTTTTTTTTTTTTTTCAATTCTCAATCTTTATTAAATCCTTCAACAATAAAACATACAGTGAAACCAATGTTAACAATATTACTACTGTGAAGTAAACAACCTTAAGTAGTTATACAGAGAAGGATTTGAGTTTTTAACATTTTCCCCCCTGAAATCCTGTTGTCTTAATATTCCACTCATTCAGTGAATGGAAGAAAAAATAAAAAATACAGAAGAAACTATTGATCCGTCACTAACTTTGATTCTGGGAAGCATTCAGCTATTAATTTACATAATAAAAGTGAATTGTGAAAGAGAACATCCTTTTACTTGGAAAACTTTATGCTCACCAACGACACCCATCCATTCCTGTTGGAAAGTTTGTTTGTTTTTTAACAGGAGAACAATACATTTTCATTTAATTTCCTTTTTTATTGATGATTCAAAGCTAATTTGTTTTTTGTTTTTTTTGTTTTTACATCTTTGAAAGGCTAACGGAGCAGAATCGATTGAATCCTCAGAACATGCAATGCTAAATTTCCTAAGTTCCTGCAGGTTATCTGTATCCGGGCCACATGAAATGCATGAAGGATTTCCCTTGACGTGAATGCAGACGTTCCAGACATTATTGGAGCTCTTTGTTTTGTTTCCCAGGGCAGCGAGGAAATCCTCAGGGTCGTGTCTATGAACAAGGACTACCACTTCGAGTGCTACCACTGCGAGGTGAGTTATATCCTCCAACAAAGGTTTCCTCCTGACTGTCTCCTTTCCAGGAATTTTGTTATGTAATCGTCAAACGGCTGAGCTGCCTTCCCCTCTGTGTGCATTCCTGTCCTTATCCGAGTATTTTTGTTCTTCCCCTCTCCCAGGAGTGCGGCAAGCAGCTCTCCGATAAGCCCGGCTCGCAGTGCTTCCCTCTGGACTCTCATCTCCTCTGCCACTCCTGTCACATGAGCAGAGTGTGTGGCACACACAGCGTTCCCCCACACAAGACACACTGATCGCATCGTGCAGCTGTGGATTTTCTTTTCTTAAAGAAGCGATCGACGCGTTCTCAGTCTTTCTTGTGCATCTTCTTAAAAACGAAACCGCTGACGTCGAGACATTTCATTTAGTCCCATTTCATGTCCTCTGATTGGTCCGTCACATGTGCTGCCTGCTGTACTTCTTGTACCATTACTGTACTATAGTTTTTTTTTTAAAAAAGGGAACAAACTACTGCTTTTTAACTCCAGTGTTGCTACTGTTTGCTGTAGAAGAACAAAAGGGATTTTACTGAATTATGTTGTGTGTGTATATACATTATGACTAGCAAACTTTTGCACTTAAATTTTGACTTTACTGTATGTTACATGAATCTGTGCAAGCTGAAGAGAAACCATGTCGTCATTTCTGTATGTTTAAGTATTTTTCCATTTGTGCTCAGATTGTGTACTTACAGATATTGGTCACAATTTCAATAAAAGCAAATGTTAACAGATTTACAGGGAACATCCCTCTGATCTGCAGCAACCCTACACATGTAAATGTGGCACCTTTCAGAGAGGTGTAAACAAAAAAAAAAAGAATAAGTTAGGTTTCTAGGAATTTGACATTTCTCAGCTGCTAGATTTGAGAGCCTGTATTTATCGTGCCAGGAGGATGAAGAAAGAGAGAGGAAAAAATCCTCTTAATCCAACCATTAAAAGTTGCTTTGGAGGCTTGGTGGGGAAAAACCTTTTTCTGATCTTCCACCACAAACAAATTAGTGGAGTTTAGTAAAGTGCTTTGATCAGATGACACCAAGACTACGTCTTTCAACAAAATCTAGCTGTGTTTGTTCAAAAATCCCAAGATGGATGACAATGGGAAAAATATCAGATAACTGGTAAGTATGGGGGAGGATCTGTGATGCTGTGGGCCTGTTCTGAAAAGTCCTTGAGAGCAATTGTTGGGTTGATCAGAAGGTCTAGGAACTTCTCACATGGATAACTAAAAGGAGGATGGATGAGGACTCAGTTATGTTTGAGTGTAAAGTAACTTAAATCTTCAAAGATAACTGAGTGAGAATAAATAGTCCAGCATTTAAAATGGCCGACACGTTTGCAATGATGCAACAAAACAAACATCAGATGGTGTGGTAAACCAATTTATTAATTTCTTTAATTCTTGGTACATTCAGCACTTGGAGGAAAAAAAATAAAACAAACCAAAAACCAAACTGGAACTAAAAAAAATTTAAAATATTAAAACTGCAAATGTTACTATCAGAAGATAAACTTTTGTATTCTTGCCTTCCTAAGGATGAGGGGTGAGGCGGGTCGGCTTTACAGATACGTTTCAGTGTTGAGACCAGTTCTTCTCTGACTCACCTGTTCCAACTTCACAACCGTCTGAGAAAATAATTACCATTCAAAAATAAAATAACCTTCACTTTGACTAAGGGCCGTTTGTAAATTTTGTGGTATTTACATAGATAGTTATATTTGACTTTTAGTGCTGATCAGTAAAACGACTGCTAGAAAACACGTCGGGTCACGGTCAGGGATCTATTCTGGACTGGTTTTATTACAGGGCTCTGAGGAGGAAGGAACTGCGCGACCACAGAGTTAAAATAGTCAGGCGGTCCCCAAAACCTCAGCGGGACAAAACGAAGCGGGAAGCATGAAAACAACCGCCCTGTGCTATACATCTCTTCAATGATGGAGGATGGACAAAATGGAAACAAAAGAACTGGTCGAAGGAAAACCGCTTCTAGGGACAAAGACAAACGGACACTTTCCTATAAATCAGAAATGGTTTTCTGTAATTGAACGATAAAGAGGAGGGGGGGCAACGACAGGAGTGTGTGGAAGACACCGGTGTCATGTTGAGCCTTCTAAAGCATGGCGAGGCAGAGGCTGAGGACCACAGGACTTCCTGTCTCTGCTGCGTCCTCTGCCTCCCCCTCTTCTCTCTTCGTCGTTCCCCGCAGCGTTCAGCGCCTCAGCGGCGCCTGTCCCGGGGGTTGCTGCGGCTACGGGAACGCCGGGCGCTGGCGGGCCCCGGCGAGGGTCGCCTGGATCGGTGGTTGCTGTCCCTCCTCTTGTCCCCCTCTCTGTCTCGGCCCCGCTCCCTGTCGGCATCGCCTCCTTTCCCAGCCACCCCGCTGCTCGCTGCGGCCCCGCTGCTGCTGCCGCCGCCATCCTTCTCCCGGCCCTTCAGCCTCTCCTTTTTCTCCTCGTCACGTTTTTTGTCCTCCTCCTCCTCCAGCTCCTTGCGCTTTCGCTCGCGCTCCTTCTGCCGTTCCACGCGGTCTGAAAGCCTCTGGTTCGCCTGAGTTTACACATCAGTTTGAGTCAGTCAGCTGACCATACAGCATGAAAAAACAGAAGACAAAAAAAGCGTCTTAAAGTATAGAGAGACCGACCTGCTCCTCAGTGAGGGGGAGCCAGTATATACAGGGAGCCGCTTTGGTCTTGAGGAACAAGTCATCCAGCAGTTTAGCAGGAGGCTCATCTCCTTTTTCTGTCAGAGAAAACAGACATGGATCATCGTCCAGCAGACTGGTGACACATTTTCCCTCACCATCAAGGATGTAAATAAAAGAGACAGATAGCTGTATCCTTGCTAGCTAGCTAGGAAGGGTTTATTAGCAGATGGTTAATGGTAGCCTTAACTATATAAAATAAAACTACATAGAATATGAAATTGAATTCTGCTGCCACAGTAAAATTTAAGACCTGCGATTAACATATTTAAGGCCAACTCTTTCTCCCCAATCAATGGAAGACATTTTAAGGCCTCAATTTTACATGCATAAATTTAAGACTTTTTAAGGCTGCTTGGACACCCTGTGTTTCCTCTTGGCCAACAATAAATGGGGAGAAATACTTTTGTGAAGCTTTGCATATTTATAAACCAATCAGATGTCACCCCCGTCTGTTTTTTCTCTTGTTTATATTTCCGTTTGATCCCGTGAAGTTCCTTACCCTTCTTGTCGGTCTTCTTTTCTTTACTCTTGGCTCGCTCCCGCCTCCTGCGCTCCCTCTCTCTGGATCGCGATCGCCGGCCGTCCTCTCCGGGTCTCGCAAATTCCCGCACCTTGTCCCGGTCCCATTCCCGCTCTCCTCGCGCCCGCTCCCGCCGCTCCATCTCCCTCTGTCGCTCTGCCAGCAGGTCCCGCACGCCCCTGTCCCTCTCCCGGTCCCGCTCGCGGTCTCGCTCCCTGTCCTGGTCTTTGTCTCTGTCTCGCACAGGCATCAGAGGGGGCAGCCGGGGCTGAGGAGGGGCAGCCGGGGCAGCGTGATCCTGGTCTTTCTCCGGCTTCCGGATGCCTTTGTGATAATCCAGCTGTTGAGGGGATATGAAATGGACATGAGCAACCTGAAGACAAAAACCCAGTTCCAAACAAAACATCCAGACAAGAGAGACCAGGGGTCCAACAGAAACCAGAGGTAAACTGGTACTTCAGCCTTCATCACCTCATCTTGCTCACAGAAGTCCACGCCCAGCACCTTGGGGTTGCTAGGCGGCCATTTGACTCCATGAAGAGCTGTCCTGGTGGCGACTGCTTCCTCCGTCGTCGTGTACTGCCAGAACACAACAGGACGCAAGCGATGAGCGCTGAAGCAATTCATCTAATTGATCGCGATTAATCAATTATCTAAATGATCGTCAACTAATTTAGTAATCGATAAAAAAATAAATAAATAAATAAAAAACCTTAGGAGACTAAATGAAAAATTTGTAGAACGTACCAGTTTTTTAAAATCTGATTAATCCGTCAGAATAACTGATGAAAGTAATCATTAGCTGCTGTGCTGAAAGCCTTGCTTTGAAAGTGTAACCACGTCTCCAAAAAACACAAAACAACAACAAAAGACGAAAGAGACGTCCGTGTGAAAGAAAATGCTGGTTATATTAGAGGTAAATGTAGGGAAGTAAAGTAAAAGCTTCTATTGAGACATTAGGCTCGTTGGCAGTAACGGGTCGGTCAATGCTGTGACGGCATACAGACTTATGAACGTCTCAAAACAACATAATTATCAGTTGGACATCTCTCCAAGACTCAAAGCAGGGCCACCTCCGTAAAGCTTTTCACCGCTTCATGGAGCAAAGAGTAACAGTGCCGCCCCTCCCCCACCTGTTGATGTCCTGACATATTTTGACGGAAGCCCGATCCATCATCGTTTAAAAACAGAACCATCAAAGTCCAGATAACCACGGCCCGTCTGGTCTCCAGTCAGCCTAACGGCGCAAACATCACAACCTCTAATTCGCTGTTTAGGCTAAATTCGTCTAAAAGCTGCTGAATGGAAATCTACCAGCTATTTAAATAAAAATAAACATCTTTTCTCAATATGTCCCACCATTTCACCCAGCATCAACAACTTTCTGTTTCAGTTCACTTTTATTTTGTGGCGTCTTTTGTATTGTTACTCAAAGTTCTCATAGAGTGAAAATCCTACATCAGCCCATGACTGTGAATTAATTTTCTTTAAAAAACAAACAAACAAAAATAATGGATAAGAGATGCTGCAAGTGTCAGTCAAAAACCTACATCTGCTGCTTCAACATACATCAACTTTTTAAGTTGGACCAATGAAACCATAAAATTATCAGAATTCGAGAGCGATTCATAACAGTCTAGTTTAGGCGATCAGGTGCGATCAATAAAAATGTCGGTGTAGTGAATCTACTCCCAGTGAGCAGCGTGTCCTTACCGTGACGTAGCAGTGAGACTTGATCTTGTCGATCCAGAAGCCTTCCTCCACCACGCTCCCCGTTCGGTTCAGCAGCTCTTTGAGTTGGAGCAGAGTGAACGGTCGGACCTACGACGAAAAGCCGGGTCAGAACGAGAGCCGCTCTCTGACGAAAACGGCGGAACGTGTACGGAAGAAATTAGCTGTTCATTTATATTGAGCTGGCAGGTGTGGTGGCCAATTCAAAAGCAAAACGGTGGACGTCAAATCTCCAGACAGGTTAATGATCCCCGCTCCAACACGACAGAGTCAACGAACTGAAATCATGCAGTTTGTGAGATATACAAACTACATTTTGGAGGCATTACGTCATCATCTTTTGTCTTTGAAAAGAAGCAGACAAACTGAAATCTACAGATTGTTGCAAAAATTAACAGACAAAACTGTCAACTGGAGTTTTATCATCTCAGCACCTCTGCTTTATTTACTCTGTTGTTCTCTCATGTGTTCCTGCAGGATTTGGATTCAGTTTTAGTGCCACCCTCTGGTGAAAAGTCACCATTAGTGCTAAGAACAAAATAAAGAAATACTCTTTAATTCCCACTTAGTATCTCGAGGGTGAATAACAATAAACAGAGCAATGCGTCTATCTGCGTTTGTAGATTAGCCAGCCTAATCTACAAAGTTTTACCGTTGTTTGCCCTCAAGTTGTGCCGCGGTGACACAAGGCTGAAAAAATGTAATGACTAAATGTGTAATGTCTCGTCTTGTCATCGTCTGGTTAGACATGCCCTGCTGGAGATTCCACCTGACTGCAGCTGGAACACCTGGGTAATTGTTCCTGCCTGTAATTACGGCTCCAGCCGATGATGCGGTGCCAACGCTGGCGGCAGCCTCACTCGCCTCATTCATGAAAAATGTGGGGGAGGGGTTTCTCTGAAGTTTGTAATTTTTTTTCTTTTTCCCTGCAGCTTCTTTTCTACGTTACAAAGAAATCGTTTTGTAGTTGATCTCCAGAGTAAGTGACTCGCCAGGTTGATGACGTGGATGATGTTGGAAACCTTCCCTCGAGGCGGCGACGGCTGCCTGGCGGCGCGCACGGGGTCGTCGATGGTGACGGAAACGCCAGACTTCTGCTGGCTGATGGAGCGTCGCACCAGACTGTCGCTGGGAGACACTGGAGGAGAGATGGAGAAGTAAAACCGTCAGGTGGGCAGAAGGAGGCGGATGAGAGCTGCACAGGATCGGTCTGTTCGCTTGAAACTTTTCTCAAGATGGAGGCATTTGATTCTTCGACGTGGTCAGAGCATCTCCCGTGGTGATCATGGAAAACTGCAGCAGAGATCCTTCGTTTCTTCCCATGTGAAAATCCCAGAGTTTTCCAGAATCACATTTTCACAGCTCAGTCATTTTGTCAACCTTTTTTTTTTTTTTGTAAATCCAAAAAATTTTAACAAGGAATTTGTGGCAGATTATTCTGCAATGACGATGCTTCAAACTTAAAACCCACAAAAACCAGATGGATGGATGATGTACAAATAAACAAATAAAGATGGAAATGCAGATGAATAATTAATCTGAAAGAACCATATTGCTACTGAAACAAAAAACTAAACTAGAAGAAGAAGAAAAGTACACTTTAAATCAAATCAGAATAAAAGTAACAACTATGAAACGTAAAAATATTTAATTGTTCAATGGGTAAAAAAACAAAAAGTGGTCCAACTTCACCTTTCTTTGGCTCTCCTTCTACTTTGACCGACATCAGTGGTTCGGACGTTTCATCAGAGAGGCTGCTCTTCTTTGTGTCTCTGGAAGTCTTGTGTTGTTTTTCGTCCTCCGATTTCTCCATTTCTTCTTCTACGTTAGGCTGGCCGTTTTCCTGGCTTTCAGTGGGAACAACCTAAGAGGGAGTAAAGGAGTCATCAGACTGGAATCGAGACAGAAAGAAAAAAAACAAAAAAAACACGGCAGCATCAAGATGCCCTCCCCCGCCTGACCTGCGTGACGGTGCGTCGGATCTTGAGACCTTTGTCTGGGTCGCTCCGACCGGCGTCGGAGTTCTCCTCGTCTCCGGACATCTGCAGCTCCTCGGGGTGAAGGTCCACCACTGCTTCCTGGTTCACCTTGATGTCTGGAATCAAAGACTGGAGGAGAGAACCGGACGACAGGAGAGGGGGGAGGGAAAAGAGAAGAGATATTGAGAAAAGTTCAATATGTTCTACAATCATTTCAAACTTGTTTCTGTACAATCTAATAAAGTAAAAAAAAGCAATAAGCTAGCAAGTTTGCATAAAGATATTCTGTGTATGGATTTTTTTTTTTCGTGGACACAAAGTTAAAGCTGGTTAAATATGAAGCTGGAAAAACTTGAACACAAAAGAAAAACTCATTTCCAGCACGTGTGACAGCTTACAGCGTTTCAAATGCTCGACTCACTAAACAGAGTCTCAGATATTTTAGCTAATTTTCCACTCTGCCGTCCGTACCTTCAGGGAGTCAGTGGTGATGCTGATCGATGGCTTCTTAACCGTGACTGCTGTGCTGGAGCCCCACCGCCTCTTCCTCCCTGCTGCACTTCCTGTTTCGGACTCTCCCGCTCCTCCATCCGTGCTGGCCGGAGACGCCTTGCTGCCTGCGGGTGTTAGAAAGATGCACTTTATCGCCGTGAAACAGCTGCGGCTCGCTCTGCAGGGGGGCGGAGCCCGACAGACACGTCACTGCAGGCCCACAGCCTAAAAGGACGAAGGGATTCCTCTTGACCCAAATAGTAAAACATAAAAACAAACATCTGAATGCCAAAGGTTACAATTTTACATCAATCAGACCGTGTTAACGTTGGTAAAAAAAAGTCAAAGGGAGATTGAGAAATCTTTCCTAATTATAAAAATTACTTGTTTTAGATACTGTTCATCAGAACTACTGTATTTCCGGACTATACGCTTCTTCCGAGAACAGGTCGCATCAGTCAAAAGTTGCGTCGTAAAGAGGAAAAAACGAAACAGAAAAGCCTTTATGAACTACACATCGCAGGGAGGTCAGACTTAGAAATAAAGTGCCACTTATAGTCCAGAAAATACGGTGCCTAAAACAGAAAGGCTGGCACCAACTCAAAAACTAAACCCTGAAGTTTTAAACGCGACACTACAACGTTTTAATTGGCTGCTGTTCCCCTCGAGGCCCTGACCAAAGCAGTTCTTTCCTCCGTTTCAGCAAAAAAAAAAAAAAAAAAGAGACGTTTTTCAGGAACAGATCTGTGGCTTCGACAATAGAAACATGAAGAACTCGTTCTGAACATCATCCAAGTCGATTCATTAAACTGCATTTGAAGTTTTCACAAATGTTACAACCCAAACTAGTGGACAACAAGCTCCAGAATCAACCTTCCTACAAAGAACACCACCGTAAAAAAAAAAAAAAAAGTGACAACAAATATCTCACTTGGTGTTTCTTTTCACTGTAACCGGTGCTGTGCGAGATGATAAAGGCGTAGTGGCAATACTTACTGGACAGGGAGATCTTGCGAGCTGCAAAAGCCTTAGGAGTGGTGCTCTGGAAAGACAGGGAGACAGAAAGAGCATACAGAGACCCCAGGGGTGTGGGGCGAGATGAGAACCCAGAGTCCAGACCCAAACGGGTAACAACACAGAGGAGGTGGAAAGGAAAAGTGGAGGAGGGGTGGGGAAAGGTGCGTTAGAGTAACTGAGACCTGCAGACTTTAACTGTGCCACTTTAAGGGCTCGCTGATCCACACTGACAGATCAGAGTCATCCACCTATTGCTGCAACGTGTATGTGGAAGACTGATGCCAATAAAGAAATTGCAAAAATTAGCATTTCAAAGTGTGTTATAAATAAAGCATCTGGTAATTTTATTTTTTTTTTTAATATAAATTTACAAGAAATGCAGTAAAAGTTGCTGTAAATCAGTTTCTATGTTCAGAATTTGACAGTGATGGTGTAACTAAATAAGTGTTGAACTAGAGGTATTTATATTGTTAAACATTATTAATGCAGATAAACCCCCCTCTTAATAACACAGCACCGCTTTAGCTTCACAGTCGGTGTGTTTAAAAATGAGGCTCTTAAAGTGCTAACTGCATTACAACAAAACGCAGATCTTACAGGACAAATTTAAGATCAAGAAGAAAGTGACTCTATCACTTGTAGACATTTTTAAGTAAGAGGAATACTGACAAGTCATTTCCTGGTACCATTTAAGACCTGATTCCTTACTGGCTTGACTATGGGCCCAACCGCACCACAGTGTGCACTGTGTCTAGGAAACAAGGATCCAATCAGAGAAGGCAGAGCAGTGAGTGCAGGGCTCGCTTTCAGTGTGCAGATTAACCAGCAGGCGGGAACTGATCACTGGATCGGACTTGGACGGGGCGGGGGAAGACTTTCTCTGGGTTTTCTGCTGCTCACAGTCACGTTTCAGTCTTTTAGGAACCTCAGGTTTCATAGTGTTGCCTGGTAGATGGTGATGGAGGCAGGGCAGGGGTGGAGTTACTGTCTCTGAGGTGTGATGTACCTCTGATGGGTGAGGAGGGGGGTGGGGGGGGGGGGCAAAAACAGTCAAGAGTCTTCGAAATTGTCCCAAAGAGGTTTGAGATAAAGCAGCAGCAAAATGACGATGTATTTATTTGTCGACTGAGTCGTTCCAGTTGTTTCTCCCAACTGGATCCAACAGCAGCTTAAATGTTGATTTTTCACAGCAGGCTACTGTCTTTCAGTCTCTGAGAGGTGAAATAATGCAGTCTTTAGAAAACAACAATCCAGGCAAGTAGTAAAAAAACACCAAAACAAAACATCTCGTAGTCCCAGTGCTGGAAGCCTCTGGATTCAGACCACATACAGAGGATGAGGACACTTTGCTGGACAAAAAATTGTTGCAATTCAGCGGCAGAGCATCACAAACTCCATGTTGGATTTACTTGCGGTGTGGATCTGGTTTAAAGAGGCATAACTTGTTCAGTTCTGCAGGTGAACTCTGACGGATCCGATTCTCTGTGCGTCCACAGGAAGTCAAAGTGCCGGGTGTGACGCATGGTATGTCCTTTCAGAGTCAAAAGTCTTTCGCACTTTTTTTTCCCCCCACGCAGTCGAAAGATGAATAACTGTTTCTGTTGCAGTGATGTGTCCAGGCTTCGACATGTTTTCAAAGTGGGAGCCTCGCAATTGTAAAATCCACAAGAAAATGTCCATCACAAATTTTTTTTTTTTATAAAAAATCCAACACTTTGTGGCTGGAAGTATTTTTCAGCAGCAGTTCTTCCTGGACGTGTTTGAATGTTTCTACCCAGAAATAATCCTCTGGGTGAATCATGACGTACTGCATCAATTCTCAGTCCAAAGTCAATTCTCCACCACACAAGTAGAGGGCAGTGTGGGACCATAAGAGTCAAATCCGAGCTGGAGCTGAAGCTTTCTTTCCTCTGCCTCAGGATGACACCTTGAGTCTTTGGTTCTCCTCAAGATGGTGGTAGGGAATCAACCCCACATGGTGCAGTACAGTCCAGCTTTATTCAGCTCAGCAGGATTCCAACCCCTGCAGCCACGTTGCTATGACAACTGCAGTAACCATGGCTGCTGCTGCTCGGCACGGCTCTGACGCGAGCTCCGGTTCCTGCTGGCTCAGCACGCCACTGAAGGGCCAAGCCGGCGGGTTTTGCTCAGTGCCGCGGGGTTGCAGACTCTGGGCATAACTCAGGTACCATCGACGCACTTTGGCATAGCGGGGCGGGAGTTGTAGAAGGAGTAGGAGGAGTGGAAGAGGTGCTGTTGGTGGTGCTGGTGGTAGTAGTACTCAGCAGGTACCAATAGGGACAATGGAAGAGGCATGGGCACCTTCATAACAAAGCAATCAATGGGGTTTTAAAACAGCAATCACACCATCAATATATAGTGAGAGAGAGAAAGACAGAGAGAAAGAGAAAAGCAATCATGATGGGACACAGAGGCAAATAATGGATAGAGAGGTGGAGAGAGAGGAAGCAGGAAGGGTGAACAAAAGTGAGAGAGGAAACGACTGGGAATCCAAACAAAGAAACAGGAGAAGCAAGCTCTGGTCATGCATCTCGATGCGCACACACTGTTAACGGCCTTCACGGCTAAGACAGGTAGAGCCAAAATGAGACGCACACTGAAAACGGCCACCTAAAAACAAACCGACCATCTGATTGTCTTCAACTGGTTCAGGTCTAGCAGTGAAAAAGGCTCTAGGATCATCTTATTTCTGATGTAAAGAAGCAAAATCCATCTGCAAGGGCACGTCCTGATTGAAGCGGGACGATAAAGTAGCTCTGCACAAGTTTGACATGCATGAGTTAGCAAATGCATCTAGACTGAACGAACAGAGGTGAGGCTGCTAAGTAGAGATGCACCAATCAGGCTTCTCCTATCTGTTTTTTTGATGTCTGATCTACTGTTATCCCTCATTTTATAAAAGGTAAGAAAGAAAAAGCGTGAATAAAAGAGATGATTATCCAATGTCAAGATTATGCTTATTTATTCATAAAAGCATATGTTCATAACACAACACCGCCTTACAGAACATGTGGGTTTTACAGAACATGCCGTTAGTTGATTGCAAAAACCAGCAGAAAAAATAAAAAAAGCTGCCAATTACAAATCAGAGTGCATCGAGGTAAAAATGATGCATTCTTATATCTGATTGGTGCATCCCCATTTAGAACAAGTTATGCAGCAACAAAACTTTCACTACATCTATAATTATGTGATTACTGTCATTCATTTAAACAGCTGCCAGTAGGAGGTCAGTGAGACGCAGGAATAATCAGCCACATTGTTAAATTGCTAAGCAATAGTTGCCATCTCTGAGAGCTTTTAAAAATCACACATTCTCCTCTATACCAATTCACGAGTGTGTAGGAGTGATATAATAAGCATGCACTCTCTTCAGAAAATGGAAGCCCGAGTTAAAACACGACCAACATCTCTCCTCTCTCATTCAAGCAGCATCAGCACTTAACCTACCGCTGCATGGCCCAGACAGACAACAGACGTGTGCGAGACCATCCACATGACTAAGCTTGCTGTGAAATGGCAGTCGAGTTAAAAGCAGATGGAAGGAATGAGTTAATTCCCAAGTAACTCCAAAACCCAAGTCCAACTCAGCCCCTGTTGCTTTAGATTTTATCCAATTCAATAATGTGGTAAGGGTTGCAGCTACTTTTACGGTGAAAGGTAGCAAGAGTACAAAGTTCTGTATGTGCCCAAATCATTTATGTTTAGGGCTATGTTGGTTTTGAGTGACCCTCCCCGAACGCAGCTAACGAGGCATGCTTTCGCGTGAGTGAGGTCGCAGGTTAGTGGGAGACAGAGCCAAGACCCAAACGCCCACACCCTCCCAGTGACCTTACCTCCTCCATGCGGCTCTCGCTGCTCTCTGGCTCAGCCCCAGAAGCTGGCTGCTGGGCCATGGAGCTCTCAGAGTCCGGCTCTGCTTCCGTAACAGCGGCTGTGCTCGGTTCAGACACCTCACTGCAAGAAGACAGGTTAAAGTAACTGGTTATTAGCACAATCCCACTGAAATTCTTATACCGAGAGAGCTTAGCAGCTCCTTGCACGTTTAGTTCGATGTAGAGCAGAACGACGATCCATGTTTTCTTAAAAGGACTAAGTTAATTTTTTTCTCAGAGACCTTTAGTACTTAGTAATGGATTTAAGGAATCAGTTTTCAATCAAAGTTGTTTGGTATTCAATCAGTAGCAACATACTAAGAATAATACACGTTTACAATTTGCAAATGAGGCTCACAGGTTTGTTATTAGGGGTGTCTTAATGAGGGGTCACATTAACGTGACCCCAAGTCAAGCCCCTGTTGGAGCATCATATCACAGCTGATGTTCAAATGTTACAAAAAATTCCTGATCCAGACAACCTCAACTTTCAGCCAAAACCAATTTTAATCTTTTTTTTTTTTTATGTGCTGGTCAGTAAATCCCAGTTTTAATGCATTTACTGGAAAATATTTAAATGGTTTGGTCAATAACACTCCATTTTGTAGAGTCAATAATTAATCTCTTTAATGATCGCCGTTTGTACCCTGGCTAAAAAACCCCAAAACAAAACAAAAAACAACTAAATCTATTCTATAAATATCTTCCCAACTTCAACAACTCTTTACTATAGAAGTAAACCTGGAGGTTAATAATTGCAGAATTACCTATTAAATCACTTATTGAAGAGCAAAAATCTAGACAAAAGGTGACCAATATGGCCGCTGCCCTCTGTTTTACAAGGAGCCATATGAGGGTCTGTGCAGCAGGACACAAAATGAGTTCGGTCAAGACAAGAGGAGAAACGGGAAGTCAGGAGAAGGGTGCCGGAGGCTGATGATCTGGGTCACTGGTGCTATAAATACCTCACCAGCTAACTGACACCCAGGGTCACAAACTAACTCATACTTCCAGACGTAAATTCAGGGATGAGTCTGTGGGTGGCCTTCGTCTGATCCATCTGGGGGTCACTCAGCTGTACATCCATTGTGCTTACAATGAGTCAGACCTCGCCTAATGGTGCCACTTTAAAGTTTTTATGCTTTTCTAAAAATGAAACAAAAACAGAATTTTATTTTTAGCTAACCATCAACCCACTCTGGCAGTATCATCGCAGGCTTCTGCCTTCATGGTTTGACAGAAGCGGCATCCTGTAGGTGGGAGAATCGCATCCTCCAGCACCCGTCGTTCTTATCTGCTTGCTCCGCCAGAAGTTCCCTGGATTCTGTACGCCGGAGTTTGCATATAACGAAAACTACGAAATGCTACAGGACGTTTTTCAGAAATGCAAAGCACGTGCAACAGAATAACTGGGAATGATTTGTCTTTAGTTTGGTGAAATCCTCTTATTCTGTTAGGCTAAATGAACCACAAGACAACAATACGAATGTACCAATAATACTGATCAAATCTGAAGGTGTTTTGCTAAACTAAAAACTGATTAATCTGCACAGCAGAAAGAAGAAAACACATTGTAATTGAATAAAAAAAAAAGAAAGACAACGAGCTGGAACTACAGCCCACTTGCTGGGTATCCTTTTTGTTGCCACAAATAATAATGCGACATTTGATCCGAATGAAGTGCGCCAGCACTACCAAGAAGAGACTAAGACATGTAACAGATTTCCCTTCAACAAATGATGTCTGATCCAAAGCTTTTGATGCTGTGCTTCCTGTCATGGATCTAAAAAAAAAAAACCCCAAAGACACAGATGCATCTCTTTGAAAGACTGAAAATAACACAAATACAATGTTGTGTTGACTGGAATCGACTGGTCAAGCCCCCATCCTGGACTTCGATGAGGTTGGGAGCTTTGTGGGAATGTTAGAGTTAAACTAAGTATTTAGATTCTCTAGGGTTACATACGAAGATGGCACTTTGCTGTTGCTAATGCTAACTGCACTAACAGCTAATACAACGCACCAAAAACGGCTTACAGACTCTGTAATTACATTGTTTTTTTTCTAACTGGTGCAGCCCTGTTTTCACAACAGCGCTCACACACTGAGACTTTGCATCCATCTCCAATAAATAATTAATAATCAATCACTGCAGAAAGGTTAAGAAAAAAAAGTTAAATTTCAGTCCTTTAAAAGTAATCAATTAAAATCAGCATTGCCGGGTCAAAGCTTTCTAAAAGTAACAGACTATAAATAATGCACACAATAATTACTTAGTTTTACATAGCAAGCTTTAACAATTAACATTAACATTAATTTCTTTGAATGTAATTTGCGATATCCCGGCTGGCACTGTTTCAAAGTATCTTTCAGGGGAGGGCCTGGAAAGTAGTAATAAGCTCCAGCTCCAGATTGAGTCACAGGCTAGGTTTCAGCAAAAGGACACCCTTTTCTTTACTCTCAGGGACACTGAACACAATTTCTCCTCTGGATTGAATGTCAAATTCTCAAAGCGTAGGCCAGAGGCACACCTGCGCAGGTGCACTCTCCTTTACGATCAGGAGAGTGCAAGAGGGTAAAATTGTTACACGTGGGGGGTGAAGGAGGGGGGGTGTTGCTTCAACTGCCTTAAAGCATTAATAGGTCTCAGCAGTGAGGTGAATAATCAATTCACTTGCTGCTCTTTTAAAATAGGCTGCTATCCGTCTGACGAGGCAGGAATGAGGAAGCTGAATGAAGTCCAACTGTCACCTGAAGAGCTGTTTCATAAGCTGTAAAATGTGAAAGTACTTTCAAATGGTTAAGCTATTCAAGAAAAAAAAAAACAACCCTGCTAGTTAACGACTTACAGCAGCTTAACAAAATTATTCAGATCTAATACAAATGAACAGATCGGCCCAACACATTTGTTACCTATTAAATAAGAGGTAAAGTGGAATCCCACAGGAGATCATGAATGCTGGTGCCAGCTGGAGAATTATCTCACGCCATAAGGGACCACTGTACAGCTAGCAGATGTCTGCTTTAATGATCTCCCTTGACAACGCAAAGATCATTACCAGCTATAGCCACACAAATTCCAGAAATAAATATGACGTTCATTAAAGATCTTTGTGCAAGAGCATTATGGACCTGAAGAACTAGAAATATGTTCCAGTGGAATAGCAGGGAGAGAAATCAGTGTGTTTTTCCCTCTCCACATGGTATCTGAGGTCATTAGTTATTCATTAGTTTCCTTCAATAATTAGTTATTTTAGACATCGATCAAAAGAAAAGGGGACCCTCACGCTCCTCCTCCCCCAACAAATTCTTCAATGCTCCTTCACCCAACAAAAGGCTTTCACCGACGCCCCCACCCCAGGTCTTCCTCACATGGGCGAACATGCAACACGCTAACCAGGCCAATGTGAATGGATGACAAGATATTTCATAGCCAGGCATTAGCTGCCGGCTAAATCAGCAGCATGCGGCGAGGAAAAAAAAACAAAAAACGACAGACGTTTCTCCCTTCTGATTTTCACATTATCGATGGAAAAGTACAAGCTGCAACCTGAAGCCTTCCGTCGCCTTTTGGCTCACCCTTACCCGTTTTTGTTGCCTTCAGACAGCATTATGACCGGCCGCGAAAGGAAAAACTCCCGTGGGGTAAAATCGACACTGCGGCGCTAGTAGCTGTTTCGCTCAGGTGAGGGCCGGAGTCGGAGAAATACAACGCAGAATCTGACGCGAGCGTTTCTGCTTCTCAAAAGCCGAACACTGCGTCGGTATCAGGGATGCGGTGCATGCACGATGGCCATGTTGGCTAAGGACGAGCAAGCCTTACAGAATGCGGGACCGAGTTCCGGTCTGGGACTTCCAAAATAAAAGCTTAGCATGACGCTTTAACGTGGCGCATGTCTTTAACATACCAGCAATGGCTGAAAACTATTATGTAGGACCATAATTATTATTCGAAGGAGAAAATAAGGGCACCGTTTTGACGGAGGTGTTACCATGATGCTGAACAGCCCAGACATGGGTTTGTTTTATAATACAGCATCGTTATTTTTAAGTAATTAAATATTAAAATGATTTATCATGCACCAGTTGTCTTCCCAGGCTTAGATTTTGGATATGTGACTTAAACAAAAATCTCAACAAACTTTTCAAATGTGTTTTTTTATTGTTAGCAGGTGATATGAAATGGACTAAAAAACAACATAGTTTTGGACTGATGAAATATGTTTTGTGAAATCTTGCAAGCATTTGTCTGAATCAGTTTCTGGTCATGCTGTCTGACAACAATTGGAAGAAAAAGTGACAATATTCTGCCTTATAAGTATGATTCTCTTCTTATCTGTGTTAATTCTCCACATCTGTCCTTTATTCAGTTAAAAAAAGCACAAAGTAACAGTTACTTACAAAGAAAATAAATAAAGAGATTTTCAACTCCACCAGGCATTCAAGGATAAGTAAGGCTCTAAATATATTTCATCACTTATTAAAGCTGCTCCATTAGCATAACGTCTACCAGTTCAGTTTTTGCTGGTATGATGACACCTGCTGTTCACCATGTCTTCACAAAATCAATAATATAAAGACCATGCAGCAATGTAAAACACTTGTTGGGAATTGATTTCAACTTAATATTTCCCAGCAGCTCAAACCACAAGAAACAGCTAAATAAAAACGGATGCTTTTAATGTGCCACGCTGTGCTGCTTTTACGCCACCTTTGATTACTTGATACTTTATATCCAAGGACATTCTTGTAATTTTTTGAAAGTGTCTTTGATCTAAATGCGTGCAGTTTGTTTCAAAGTGAAAGGCTGTTTTTAGCAAACCAATTATGTTGTGTGTAGAGACATACTTATAAGATGGCTCTTCCTGTAAGTCTAGGAGCTTTTGTTTGCTTTGATATCAGCTAATATATGGATATTACTTGTATCAAAAATGATCAGGAACTTCTCTCTTTTTCTGCATTTTAAATAAGCTTAAAAAGTCAGCAGATACACAAACCCTGACTCAAAAATTTGACAGCATTCAGAGGTTTTGCTTAGTCTGTTAAATTAATGTCTGCACTTATTTCATCACAGAGGTACTGGCATATTAATAAACCATATTCATAAGGTTGGAGAATTGTACAGTAATATCTATGAAATTGTGTATTGCATCATATCTAACAGCACAATAAACAAAGTGATAATCCAATAATGTCCAGAGCCCCACCTGTAGACAGCCACATTCCACCATGTGATATCTGCTGGTTTTCATTGTTTGTTATGAAACAGACCAAAGACTGGTTGCATGTCCATTATACAACCCATGGACTTTGTATTGTCAATATGTTAAGTGTAGAAAAAATATCTAAATCTCTTAACTTGAAAGCGATTGATTTACTCTTCAAAGACTGGTTTGAAATAAATCTGTTGACTGAATATAGATATAATTATATTTAGAGAATCTTAATATGCTAATAAAAATGATCACTTACCTTTTTGAAAGGTTGGGTTTCTCTGAGTCTTTCCTGAACTCGGTCTTTTTATGAAGCTCAGGCTCTTGCTCTTGGTCTGCTTTCTGTGAGATGAATGAAAGAAGGACAAATGAAAGGCAAATGCCAACAAAACAGTGCACATCAAGAATAAATAAGTTTATTTTGCTCCATAAGATCTAAACTAAAACAATGTGCAGATTGGTGCACATACGGCAAACGGTGATTTTGATAAAAACTAGTAAAACGTAGCATCTCTCTAGAGGCTCCACTAATATCAGTGCCAGCTCTGGCATCTGCAAAACCATTTGTTTTTTGATAATTACTATCAGGGCTGCATTTCACTGAGATTTATGCCATTTACATCTTTTCTAATTTTCGAGACAAAATTGTCCAGCAGCATACAATGTTTCTAAGAAAGAAACGGTCTTATTACGGTTTTTGCTGAGGGAAAGATGCTGCATCAACCAAGCCTTTCAAGATTAAACATAAAGGCATATGATACATTAACAGTAAACAGACTAGGTATTTTTCTCTATAAATAAATACATTTCTAATGGACTATTTCTGAGTAAAACATTATTTCCCCTCACTCTGTGTATTTAACCCTTAGGATCGGGATCAAAACCCTTAAGAGATTATTCTGTACCTTTTCTCTGATTCTCTGAGTCCTTGAGAATGAAAACACTGAAACCAATTAAGCACCAACCTTCAGCTGACTGGCAGGCTGAATTTTATCCCTGGAGGAGGAAGACGAGGAGGAGGATGATGATGAGTGTGAAGAGGACTCTGATTTGGAGTCGGAATCAGAGGAGGAACCTGAATCTTTTTCTTCAGCTGCTGCTCTCCGGTCGTTCTTCACTTTTTTCCGTTCTTCCTCCTCTTTCAGCCTCGTCTCTCGTCTCTTCTCCTCCCTGCGTTTCTTTTCGTTTTCCTCTTCCTGGTGTCTTTTCTCCTTTTCCTGTTCCTCTTTCAGCCGCTGCTTCCTCTCCTCTTCCAGCTGTTTTCTCTCCTTCTCCTTCTCCCTCTCCTCCTCCAAGCGTTTCTTCTCTCTTTCTCGCTCCTGTGCTTTAAGACTCTCCTTCTCCTCCTTCAGCTGTTTCTCTTCCTCCATCTCTCTGGTTTCCTGTTGCCTTTTGGTTTCCGCTGATTGAAGGGGGGATTCGCTGGAACACGTGGCAGTCGAGTGTGCCGTTTCTCCGGAGAACCCGGGGGATGAGGTTGCTTCCTCTGACTCCATCCTGTGCATGAGCAGTGACAGCGGGCCGGAGCGACGCTTCGCAGGAGGTTCGGGGCTGCTGGAGCCGGAGCTGGAGTCGGAGTCCTGCCTCTGCATGGCGGGAGGTGGGAAGGACGCCATTCCTGGGTCGCGTACACCGTCTCGTTCCTGATCGTCGGGGGGGCTTTGCTTTGGAGTGTCGGGCAGGGGGAACAGATTCGGAGGCGGAGATGGAGGAGGTGTGGGGTGGCGCAGCTGCATGGGAGTGTCGTGGACCTGTGGAGGTGGGATGTGCTGAGGAGGCTGGAGCTTGCGTTTGGATCTCGCCGCAGCTGATGACGACATACTGGCAGCCACCTGCTGCTTCGAGGGAACCGCCGCCTTTCTCTTCCGCGCCCCTCCAGAACTGGGCCCCCAGTCCTCGTCGTCGTCGCTGTCATCGTCGTTGTCGTCTTCGTCGCTGTCGTTCTGGACGTGGTTGTCAGCCGAACTACGCGCAGATCGGCTGAGATTGAGCGCTTGCTGGGGCGCTCTGGGAGAGCTTAGGGAGGCAGCGGCCTTCTCCTGCCCGGGGGGCGCCGTGGCCGGGTGTCCCTGGCTGTCCGGTTGTCCCAGGACACGCACCGAGAAGGAGGCAACGGCTCGAGGAGGGGAGGCGGCCGCTGGCTCCTTGTGTCCCTGCTGGAAGGAGGACCGCTGCATCCTGGCTCTTGGAGCTTCGGTGGACTCTCGGTGGTGGGACGCAGCGGCAGGTCGGTGACCAATCACCAAATTTTCTCCTCCGGCCTCGGGAGCCGGGGGCTGGTCCAGGGTGCCTGGATGCTATTGGACAATATATAAAAAGATATACTTTTTGCATGTAATCAATATCAACATCTGCTCTGATCCAATCAAAAACCAGGAAACCATATGGAGCAGAGAGAAACATTTGTTGCTTTAATCAACTCCAAACTACTTGGTCGGCTGCTGTATCTTGCAGATCTTGAACTTTTTCACATTTTGTCGCATTAGAGCCACAAACTTCCATTTCTTGTGTTCAGCGTTTATGTGCCAGACCAACAGAAGGTAGATATCCCCTCTGGTTAATGCTCTGCTCGACTGGTTTGTCCATTTCAGCGGCCGGTCATATCCTGTTTAGTCTGCTTTCCATTTTATAATAATGAAATCAACGGAGGTCAAAGTTTGGGATGTTGCTTTATAACTTCTCTCCACTTTTACTATCAACACATCTTTCTCCATGAACTGTCTGTTACTTCTGCAAACACTAACTCAAGATTGACTTGAGTTAGTGTTTGTAGGCTGACAAATTGTAAAAATATCCAAGAGATATACAGTCATATTTAATAAATTAGAAAACAAACATAGTTTTTAGTTAGGATCTGTTTCAAATTTGTTGCAATACAGACTGCTACAGGAGCTCTTTCTTGCCCACAGCCATCACCAGCCACAATAACTCCTTAATTAAATGAGTTAAACATTTAATCTCCCTTTGAATAGATAGTATTTCTGAATTTGATTTGAATTGAATTTTGTTTAATTGATCTATGCAATGTGTTTCACTTAATGAATAAAGTTGATGGAATAGATGAACATTATAAAAGCACCCTAAATGTGTCATTTATTCAAGTTAAACAATATACATCCCATGTCTTTCTCATTTCTTTATTCAGGTTACTGACCTTACTGACAAAGGAAGGGCTGTCATTGTCTTCCGAGTGGTCTTCATCCTCTTCTGGTCCAGTTGCGCTTTCTGTGGGACGGGACACAAGGGAGGGTTTATAGTAATTAGCTGTTGGTACCGGACGGCTGTTTGGTTACCTTGAATATCTATAAAAGTGTTATACCATCAGCCTCCTCTTCTTTTTTAGCCTCTCTCGCAAGTCTCTGACGCAGGAGCTCTTGCTGCTGGGCCAGGTACTGTTTGATGAAACTGTTCTGACACATCTCTTCTCCTATCTACAACACAGAACAACAGGTCATATGGCAAGATCTGGACATGAAATGTTGCCAAACTAAAACCGCTCGAAAATAACCTCTGACCTGAGAGTTAGGCTGCAGCCCACTGTGAGAAGACGATGACCTCTGGAGGTTTTCCAGCATCAGAGCCTAGAGGGAGGAAATGAATCGATATTTAAGAGGTTGAATGCAGCAAGAGATGATGTGTATTATTTGTTATTCATCTTAATTTTGCCCTAATGCAACAGTGTATGTGTTTTTCTAATCAAGATACTAACAATTTTAGATTGCATTGCCTTAATAATCATTACCTTTAAGGATCACACCAGATCTTACTATTAAAAATGTTCTTAACTTCAAAGGAAACATAGAATTTTTAAAGGAAGTGCAGTAATCCATTAAAAAAAAACTTTTATTACTAAATAAAAGCTAAATCTTGCTATCAGATTCCAACTTCATGTTGACAGTAGCTCCGCCGTGAATGATGCTCTGAACGATGCATGCAGGCAAAACAAACTTGTTTTAGCTGCATGCAAATCACAGGAATGGTTGTCTATATTACATAGACTCAGGACTTCTCTGAGTGTTCATTGTAAGCCTACCGTGCAGCACTTTAAAACAGTTTATAGATATTCACACCACAAACAATATTTACATGTCTACTGATGCTACCGCATATCAAGAGTTAGGCAAGCACAATTAGAAATGCTTGTGCCACAAATATACCAATGACATATTATTCAGGAAATGACATATTCCAACTAATCCAATTCATTAACAGAGATATGCAGGTTTCAGAAAATTCTATTTCAGACTGTTATTTAAATTCAAATCAAAAATGCAAGATTTGCATAAACTACAGAAATGAAATAAAAATGTCAACTTTTGTG
Organism: Gambusia affinis; assembly: GCF_019740435.1. Classification (NCBI taxonomy): domain Eukaryota; kingdom Metazoa; phylum Chordata; class Actinopteri; order Cyprinodontiformes; family Poeciliidae; genus Gambusia; species Gambusia affinis. Next base: position 10,579,205 of record NC_057885.1, on the reverse strand, counting down.
TGTGTTGCGCAAAATAAAGTAGGAAAAAGACCAAATGGGATGACATATATATGACATGGGGGAATTTATTCTGAAAAAGCAGAGTTCGCTACATTTGTGTCCAAAGTTGTAAAAAAATCGGCAGTTTGTATCAAACACCTTGAAACACCAAATACTCAAACTTATTTATAAGTTTGAAAGTTATTTATTTACATAATTTCTTGTTCACGGATGCAATAAGCCTTTATTATATTTCCCAAGGATATTTCACTCGCACTCGTGTAATTATATAGCCAACATACCAGTTTATTCTGGGAAAACCAATTTATTAAAATTTATCCAGCTATAGACAAACTTTCTGTAGGAAGACCTGAATTCACAGTGCACTGAGAGAGATTTGGACTACTTATTCCGTACACAGTCAGGTTCTTTTATTGATGATAATAATAATCAAGTTAAACAATATACATAGTCAATATTTTTCATGTTTCAAAATTTTATTTAAAAGTGTTGAATTGCACAAATTCCTACAAATGTCTATGTATTTATTTTTTTATTTTGCTACATTTACCTTTCAAAGACAGTTTTAAATGTACCAGACACATGTTTTACGTCTTATAAAATAATAATAAAGAGATTTTAAGAGATTGTGCTTCCTAGGTATAGTTTCATATATTTCTGCATAGCATATGCTATACGTCCTGAGGTGGCACAAAAAGTACAAAGTTGGTACAAAGCCACCCATAAATGCGTTTTGTAAATAAATACTAAGACCTCGAAAAAAATAAACATTTTATGAACAAGACAAAAGTGCATAAATTTGGTTACTTTTTGACGAGGATGCATCTTTCAACAGACAGGACCGTATGAACTTAGTCTTTAGCATTTATTCAAACTACGTTTCCGGTTGCTAATTGGCTAAAAGTGCAGTTCAACAACACAGTCCTGTTATGCATAGGAGACATTCCTGGAAACAAAAAGCGCATACCGTACTAATTGTTGACGTATGTATACTGTTTACATCGAAACGCGCGCTCCCGTAAGCCCCCCCACACACACAGACATGCAATGCGCGCGGACGGGGGCTGTCATGTACTGTACACTCGGTGCGGCTGTTGGCTACTCTCAGCTTAGGCCTCGACTTGACAGGTGCACAGTTCAACAATGTGCAACACGGTGCTCAGCGAACTGTTGGAAATCTAGTCCGAAGCTGTTCGGTAGGTTTTTTTTAGTCCAACTGTCACTTAGGGCCATTACAACGTACTGTTGTTGACGTGTAATATCGTGTGCGTGGTGATTTAGGCATTCCCGCTTCTACACACTGTTACGGCCTCTAACGTTTACCCCCCTGATGCCGTTGCTCGCCTTCTTACCGAACTTAGCCGGACTCGACACAGACACCCAAAGCACGGGCAAAAACTTACCCCCTTAAGTCTCTTTATGAGAGTGTTTTTCTGCCCGCTTTTCGGTAGGTTCCTTTGCTCCAGAGCAGCTTTCAAATCAGCAACTCGGAGCGACTGTAGAGGTTTTCCATCAAGCGTAATATCTTCGTCCGCCATTTTGCTCCCTCCGCTCGTCTGAACTCCGACGAACGTCGCTACGGCTGCTACTCGGCGTCACACTTCGGCAGCTTCCGGAGTTGTTCGGCTTGTCCTGAACGCTAAAAGAATAAAGTGGCAGGGCTCAGCAGTCCCGAGCCGTGGGATTTGTTAAGGTTTATTCAGAAAAGGTGACTTTATTAGGATTTATACTGCTTTACGGAAATAACCAATAAATAACACCCTTATTAACAGAATTCGAATAAAAAGCAAAATACACATTTAAATATAAATTCTTCTCAGAAAACACGTTTGTTTTTGTTTCAAAACTCTTTCTGTATTCTGAACAGAAATACAAAAGACATACAGCAAATGTAGTGTTCGAAAAAGATGGTTTCTTATCAATGAAAAAACCTGTAGAAAAGAAAAATTGCCATACCTGCATTATGTAAAATATTGGATTAAAAAAAGACATTGTAACATTGCAATCCACTGCTCAAGTATTCCAGATAAAGGATTTGCATATATAAAAATGAAGCAAATCAAAATCATAGAAACAAGAATGTCCAGGACTAAAAGGGTTAACAATATGGTTATAACTATCGATCAAAATGCTCAAACATAAAACTAGGGAAACAGAAAGTTTTTATGCAATACTTCAGGATACCACAAGGTGGCGCGGGTGAACAAGACAATAAAATCACAGCTCGTAAGTAAAACAAAACCCATGAAAACCCTGGTGATTCGTATAAGATATTGCAGAGTAAAGTCAAGTTGTATAAGTGACTATTTAAAATAACCTTGAAAAAAAAGTTAAAACTATATTCCAAGTTTAAGCCCTTTTGTACCGACTTTATTTAGTTGCATAAATTAGTAGCTAGCATGTATGAGATGTTCCATAAAGTTACCCATTACTCAGAATGACGATTAGTGTAGGCTTACAGATAGTAGTGTTCAAAAACATGTCTGTTCTTTTTTGTTTTTTGTTTTTTTTTTAGGTCTAATGACGAAGTGTGATTTATGCTGCAGTTTTCACTGAGTCAGGTCAACATCACGTTGGCCATTGCAACAGTCAGATTTTAGATGTAAAAAATGTACACATCCCGAAGTGAAATAAGGTCTCAGCCTGGCTGTTTAAATCTACTGAAGTAGGTATGAACAAAAATCACTGGTGGGCATTTTAGAAGAAAAAAGATTAAAGACAAAGTTGAAGCCATGCAAAGGTGCACATCCAAACGTGACATGTTCTAACAGGTGAACTCGGTCAGCAGGTTCCTTATACTCCCACATCACTGTGGGAAAGAACAGCATTAGGTAATTTCTCACCTAATCATCATTAGTCATTCTCTGGCATTCAGTGACTTCTCAGATACTGTGATAACCTGCATAACAGTGAACCGAAGAATGTGCCGAGTGACGCTTCTTGTCAATGTGGGAAATGTGAGCACTGCCTTTGCTCTCTAATGCAAACGGACCTATTATTGCTCCACATGTCAAGACGAAGGCAAACTTTCCTTTCAGTGCTTGCTTTGAAATATAAAAGTCCACATGCTTTCAGAGCGGTGACAAAAAAAAAAGGCCCATCGGGTATCATTGTACAAAGGAAGGCCAGAACCGGAATAAAAGGCCTTCTTTTTGGACTATTTTTGGAGCAGGGGCTTGCTAAATAAATAGAGGAAGGAAGAAAAACAGCTATCGTGTGTGAGGAAAAGGAAATGTGGCAAGCGCATTAAAGCAAAGCTCCCAAAATAACAGGTCCACAAGGGCTGCTTCAACCTCAGAGGGATTTCAATATTCAATAAGTTAACACTTAAAAGAAGACAAGAGTGTCTGCCATCAAAGCAAAAACGTCAGTATACAAACAGAGACATAAAAGAAAAAAAAATAAAACACACACACTCTTTATAGAAAGACTCAATGCAATAAAACCCCCAGCTGAGCAACAGCTGCAGTGTGGATAAACAAGTGGTTCAGGGTATGGCTTCCCTCACAGACAAAGGTAAGGAAATATAATAGTGTAAAGACAAATAAGGCATTTCGACACTAAAATATAGGTGTAGCGTTTGTACAAGCGAAATGAAATATCACGACGATATTTCAGCCAGACGCTGCAGCAGAGTGGAGAAGCCGGCGGCTTGCTGGTAGAGCTCGGTGACGCGGTCCATCATCTCCTGGGTGGCGGTCGCCGACGGGTAGTTTTGTGCTGCGCCCTTCGTTGCCACGACGACCGCCTTCAACACCTGGCAGAGCCTCCCTCCAGAAGTGGTGATCTGAAACGAAGGAAGGACGCGACGTTTGCCTTGGTTCCGTACAAGCGTTTTACAATGGGAGGATTCGGAGAGCAGGAGCCTACCTTGGCCCGGAGGTCGGCGGAGGTCAGGAGGCGGGACAGAGTGTCGCCGATGAACACCAGCTTGTGCGCGGTCACAATGAGACTCTTCCCCCTGGCGACGAAGATGCGCGGCGGCTGGTTGCCGTGCACGCTGCTGTCGAGCACGTCGATGGCGTCGGCGAGGCAGGAGAGGTGGGCGAAGCTCTGAGAGGAGTAGAAGGAGAGCAGCTCCGAGTCCTCCAGGGAGAGGGCCACCGGCAGAGGAGGCGAGGGAGTCAACTGTTCGGGGAAAACGCAACGGTGAAGGGTGGAAATGAGAGACATGGAGGAGAAGACTTCAACTCACTATGCCTTGGGAGAGTATTTATACTCTTCCAAGTTTTTGTCATTACTTCTGCAAACTTGAATGCATTTTAAGGCTGTTTTTTATATATTTAGGAAGTAGAACAAACATCATGCATAGGGTTTTCAAAGTTTCACAAATAATCTGAAAAGTGGTGGCAATGTTCAGCCCCTTGTACTCATATACGTGCGACCAATCACCTTCATTGGTGACCTTGTAGTCAATAGAGTCCAAATATGTGTGAATGTGTTCCAAGTTTTATGAAGAACACCGCACAGGTTAAGGAGCAGGTTGTGGATCGGTTTAAAGCAGGTTTAGGTTCTAAAACAATATCCTGAGCATCTGAAAATGGAGAGTATGACACAACTGCTAACCTACCAAAACCTAAACTTCCATTGAAACCAACAGGCCGGGTAAGGAGGGTACTGATCAGTAGTCATGTACCAATAATTTGGGCCTAATTTTGGGAGATTGGTCGATACTTTAATGATTTATATTTAGCAATTATTCAGACAAAACAAAAAATGGCAAATCAGGCTTTTTAAAGACATCGGTGCATCATTATTAACCAGAGCATTCGAGCAGGACAACAACCCCAGACATACAGAAACACCTTTAAGGAAAAAGTTTATATCAAAGCACATTTATGTGCTGGTAAGGGCAAAATACCAGACATAAACACAATTGAGAGAAAGGGGCAGGACTTGAAAATCAATGTCTCTGGTGCTCTCTGAGGTTGAGCTATTCTACAAATTAGTACAGGCAAAGATTTTAATCTATAGCAAAACAACAGAGACACTCCATAAAACTTGCAATTAAAACAAGATTTTCATCAGTGAAAATTTTACAATCAGGTATTTTATTCCTTCCACTTTGTCCAAAGTAGGTCATGCACTTATGCGCTATCCTGTTTTGTTCTATTACATAAAATTCTAATCAAATAAATTAAAGTTTATGGTTTTATCTTGGCAAAAATGTGGATAAATTAAGGGCATAACAATGTCTTGAAAGGGCATTCCAGATTTCAATAAATGATTTGGGGAAAAAGCACTGAAGAAATAGAAACAACCCAAATGAGAGTCCAGACTGAGCCACAGGAAAGGCTATTACCATTGTCTTCTTACTATTAGTCTTCAAAATACACCATACCTTTTCTTGGTCATGTAGTCAACCAAGGTGTGAAAAAGGAGAAATTATTATAACATCTAAAACAACCACAGCAGAGGACACAACAATAACGACCAGGCAGCACAGATTCAGATTCGAGTGTGGGAACAGCAGCCTAGAAAATGATTCATGACACAGTCCCAATTATTTTTCAAAATTATAGCACAACAAGTGCTATTATTTAAGGCATACACAGTTATTGGGACCTGCCTTAAAGTGCCGGGAAAAAAAAAACTGTGAGGTGTAATTTGTCTACATTGAAATCCATGTGACTGCCATGTGCTGATAAATTCATCCACATAAACCTAAGGGAATCGCAGAGGCAACTCCATGGTTTGAAAAGTCGGAGTGAAACGCACAACTCCGCGCAGTTTATCAAAAACAAGAGACGCTGCTGAAGGAAGGACTGTGCTTTCTGTCACTTATTGTCCTGCAGCCTCCTTACTATGTGAGGCCAGATTGTTGAGACTCACAAGCGAACTCTTGTTTTTCGTCTGAGCCGCGATGGCAAGGGAACCCTGCGAGGAGCAGGAAAAATGCAGACTGCTGCACAGAAGACGTGACTTCAGTTTGGCACAGCAAAACAAGACCTCAAGAGTCTGACGCTGGACGCTCAGAGTAACTAATTACGGTTTCTAATGTCTGTGTGTATACTTTCGACACCAAATCGACAGGGCTGGGAAGGCCAATGCAAAGCAAAGCGAGTCTTGGGAAGCAAACAGCTACAGCTAGCTGGATTAATGAGTCACAGTGCTCACTAGTAAACAGAGCGTACTGTCAACTCAGAGTGAATAAGTGACTTATCTGAGTGGAGCTGCTGTTTGTGCATAAATCATCTGTGACAGCAGGCAGAGTGACACAACAGGAGCGTGGTACCGTCATTGGAAAAAAAACAGAAAGTGCACGAGTTTTACAAAACAAGACATAATAAAAAAAAAAAAAAAGAGATTTGGTCTTTCAGGTTTTTAAATGAATAAAATCTACTCTCAACCGCACAAAGACACAATAAATCCTACACTTTCAAAATGCAAGGGAAAAAGAAAGACAGAGTAGAAGAAAACACAAGGAAAAGAAAAGTGCAACTCTGCTGCTTCCTTTACTTTTTTTAAAAAAAGGGAAAGTTGTATCCAGGTGTTGCTGCAGGTGCCTTCATAAAAACAGAAGCTTTGGCAGTTTGACAACACAGCGCGAAGATGGAAAGTTGTCTACAGTGACTTCACCAAAGCACCTGTTGCTGGCCATCAATCTGCGAAGAGCTACAACATTTAAAGTCCTTTCCTCCACAGTGAGAAAAAATTTTCCTCAAGTGGGGAATCACTTGAGACCAATCTTCCACGGACTGCAGTTCCCAGGAAATTCACCCCGAGCTCTGACTGTGCTATGCTCTCTGGATCCGCAGGCTGGAGTTGGCACGTTAAAGTCTGACATTAAAAAAAAAAGATTTGCTGAAAGCAGAAAGTTTGTTCTTTCTTAAGAATATGACAGAATGACTCCAACATTCCTTCTGGAACAATGTGTTTCTGACAGAAATGACCACAGACATCTTGTGAAATGACCACAAGATGTCTGGGCATGATGCACCATGCTATCCAAACTAAACAAGCATAAGAGCGCAACGATCCAAACCCACCGTCGAGCACGCAAGTGGAAGGGTTATGAATTGAGCTTGTACTTCTGGTCATTGAGCCACCTATGAACTCTGCTCAATGCCAAAGTTTTACAGTCAAACATGAGGCCAGCAAAGGGAGTTTGTCCAAAATGGGTCATGCAACAGGGTACTGACACTAAACATAGCTGCACATATACAACAAATGGGCTAAAAAACAACATAATTAAGGTTTTCTAGTGAATGAGACACAATCTAGATCTAAACATGACTAATATGCAGCGGTGAGACCTCAAGAGAGTTTGCAGTTAACTAATTTGCAATACTGCTCTAATTGCCAAGACTTAGGGAAGGCCAAAATATTTTTTTAATTAGTAAAACCACAACAGAACCACGGTGTACTTTCTTGTTCCACAGGACTGCATGTGGAGGTGAATAACATTGCGCAAATTACTCACCCTTTGCTCTCCGGTGAAAGTTTGTCCGTTCTCAGAGAGGACATCCGGAGGAAGATCTGGTTTACCCTAACATGGGGAACAGAGAACAGTCAGTGGTGACTATGAATACTTCGTCGCTCATAAACAGTGACTGTTAAACTGACCTGCAGCTTCACATATCCAACACTGTCTCCTGAAGGTACCGGGGCTGGGATTGGGGTCAAGCCAATCCCTGCGTACTCGTTGCTGGGGTCCTCTTCTCCATTAAAGGGGCCCATCGTTAGGGTGACGCAGGCCGGAGTTGGAGGCAAAGGAAACATAGGCTGAGGGGTTGGCGGCAGGGGCCGTTCTTGGATCCAGCTCCCTTTACGAGAACCCATTCCACCGCCGCATGACTTCCCATCAGGCACTGGGAGCGCTGGCAAGGGCCTGCGAGACAGAGATTCCTGGGAAGACAGACGAGGTCGCCCTTGAGCCTGCAGGAGGAGGGCAGACTCCTCCAGAGAGCGCTGGACCAGCGATAAGAGCCCCTCGTTTGGAGGAGCGTTCCCGATGGCAGACAACGCCGGAAGCAGGTCCGAAAGCCGAACCCAGGCTTGCTGGAGAGGCGGCGGAGGGTCGCCTGTGTGGCTGGCCTTCCAGGTGGACAGGATCTCAGCCAGAGATGTAGCCAGGTCCCGCGAGGACAGGGACGAGGCGGTGCCCAGCAGCGAGTGGACAAGGTTCGACAGCGAAGCTTTCCATTGAATGTCGCCGGAGCCGTTGCTGGAAACAGAGTGGCGACGAGTGGAGGCGGAGGAGGACGAAGAACACGAATGGGAAAGCACTTCAATGGTCAGGGAGGGCATGTCGTAGATCCCACAGTCAACCTCAGTGGAGTCTTGTTTCTGATCTCCGCCGCTGCCTCGTTTGTCGAGTTCCGGAACTAAACAGACCTGTCCAACGTGGGCGATGTCCTCAGTGGGGAGGCTGCTGGTGGACTCACCCAGCACCAGAGGGACACCTGGAAGAGTGGGGACACTGTAGACTTCGTCCTCGTCTTCATCAGGCTTTATGTCTGCCACGGGTTTGATCACAGTGATTGTGGGGACGTTATAGACCTACAAGTGGCGAAAACGACACATTTTCACCGGATGCCTAACTTTGTAACTGTAGAAATGAGGAAAAGTTAAATGAAAATTCTCGGCCAATGTGATAGGATGATGTTTTCTCTCAGACAATATGTATTTGAAAACTTCTTACCAACACCACCAAACAAATAAATTTGTTAGTGAGAAAAATACATTAAAAAGCAGCAACAATCTGGTTATACAAGTGTGCACACTCTTAATCTAAAACTGTAATAGGAGTCTGTCTGCAGGCCACATCCTCACTTGGCAATATTTTCCCACTACGCCCTACAAGCATCCCCTAAATCTATCAGACTCTGCGGTTATCTCTAGCGACAGCCTCTCCACAGGACTCCTTAGACTTTGTGTCAAATTCAGATCTGGATCCTTGTCGGGTCATTAACACTTTTCTCCTGGTGAGGTCATTCTGGTGTTGATTAGGTGTGTAGTTGAAGTGCTTAAAAAGTGCTATCATCTCAGTTTTCAACTTCCAAGCAGATCCCTGGATGCTTAAGAGTCAAAACTGAATTGTATCCATTTGAAGAAAAGTTGCATGTTTGTTTGTGTTGTTCCAGAGACAAAACATGAGGGACGAAAGGTTTAAGTTTTGGTATCTGACCATAACACATTAATCCACATTGTTTTGGACGGTTTTAGCCAAGTAAGCCTGGATGTAATGCTCTCAGTCCAGAGTGATTGCTGTCAAGTGTGACACACAGCCAATACTTACAAAATGTTTCTGGGGCTCCTGGTTAAAAAACAATTAACCAGTTTCCAATTGACGTGAGCGAGTCTTTATCTATCTGCACTCAGGAGATAGTTTTGAATAATGAGCTCCTTTAAGCTCACCTAACCTGTCTGCACACCACGGGCTTAACAAAAGAACACAAGACAGTGCCGAGCTTCATTTCAGATTAACCAGATGCACTATACCTGTACAGGTGTGAACTCAGGAAGGTTGAGAGATAAAATAAAATCAAAAAGTGCTTCAACAAGGTGCTATCTTAAGTGGACGCACATTTATGCAATCAAATAATTGTTTTGTTTTTTTGAAGGGGTTTTTTTTTAACCTTTTTCCCTCCCAACAGATTTGGTCGTTTTTAGTCGAGTTGTACGGGAACACAACCATGAGAAGTGGAAAAGTTTTGGAATATTACTATTTTAATTTACTTCACAAAAACTCACCCTAACTGCACTTTTAGATTGAGGTCATGCCATTTAAATTAGTAAAATACTGCACTTTTCCAGACTTTTTGATTATCAAAAGTCTGGAAAATATGAAATTGAAATGAGCAAAAAAAAAAAAAAAAAGGAAATCACACAAAGATCAGCAAATATATACAACATTTGGAGTCAGTAACAACATTTAATAATATTTAATTATTGACCACTTTTGTACACCCAATGACAGAAAGAAACTGTGTCTGTAATTACATTTGGGACCAGGGAGGATCGGGACAAAAGGGAAAAATAGTCCAACAGCTGGCACACATTCTAAGCTAAGATTAAAGGGGAGGCCACTGTGGTCAGGGTGGTGGTAGTGCTGGTGGTAGGACAACCGTAGAATGGCCCTCACACATGGGTGTGACTGGGAGAAAATAGTAACAACATTTGGACTGGATAGACAGGCTTCCCCAGCCGACAGAGACAGGTGTGGCCCCGCCTTGGAGGGGGGCAGGGAGGCAGAGTAATGGTGGTATGTGGGAAGAAATAGTGACAGGGTATGTGATAGTTATCTCCCGCATTCACGACCCACTGCACTTGTATAGACATGAGTTCCAGAGTAATACCGCAGCTTAGAGTAATTTCTACACTAATGACTGCAACGAATGACACAAACCTAGCAGGATTACGAATAAAGCACAGTTGTATTCGTAATCCCTGTAAAACTAAAACCGATCGAAGCAATTCCTTCACGAACCTTTTCCAAGCCAGTTAAACTGTTGTTCTAAATCAAAAGAAAAGCGGCAAAGCCTTTTCTTCTATAGGAAACACCCAAAAATTGAGAGTAGCCCAGTTTTATATAAGCACTTTCTATGGTTTTCTGAGGATTGAACAGGACCTGATCACTTATGTTGTGATCTCAGATCTGGTAACGATTCAAAATGTTAGTTGTTGGGATGCACCAATCAGTCGGGACTGGAATCAAACAATTTTTCTAGTAAGAAAAAAATAATAAATTAATAGAATGTTTTTGTCTAGTAAAAAATTCTAGAACATTTTTCTAGTTTGGTTAATTATTAGTCAATTAACCAAAATATAAAAAGAAAACTGAAGAAAACTTGTATTTGCTGATAAATAACCTAATCTGTACATCTCCAATTACTTGACGTCGTATAGTTGGAAAATCACAAAACAACCGACATTTCCTCATTTTTGTGGTGCAAACAGCTGTTAGCCGTGCAGCACAATCACATATCTTTCTCTGGTCTCTGCATTTAAAACACAGAAGGAAGTTGCTCACAAATAGAGATCGCACAATATTGTTATTGTTATTAAATAAAACAGAAAAACAATCAGACGTGCAAATAAATGACTTACTCCTGCAACATTGACAATGTTTTCCATGAGTGGCAGCCATATTTAAGGGTAGTTTGGTGGACAGTTTAAAACTTAGTCAAGGTTTCCTTAAAGTGTAAATTGGTCTCAGATTCTCAGTAAAAACCAGGATTTTATGGTATAATGTTATTCACAATTGCTTAGCATAATGTTAAATCATATTTTACCTGATTACATGCCTCACAATCACATGTACTGAAATATTTTTAATAAGAGCAAAGCTCGTCTGTCTTAGTGTAGCAGCTTTCTTTCAGGTCACTCATTTGCAGTGTGTAGCAACGGGTAGCGAAGGGGCTGAGTGCTCGATGCAGCTTTACAAACTTCCAGTTATCCTCAACACTTTCTCTGGGATCTCACGAAAATAACTTAAAACCATGAGAGGATAGAAAAATTGGCTTCCCATTAACGGCCGTTGGGGCAATCTACAGTTGTAGGTAAGGTTAAGGATTATTAACGGGATTTAACAGAAGATTTTAGCGCATTTTCGGATTCTTTAAAGACATTGAACTCAGAGCTATTTCATATCTTTTAAGACACATACTAGAAATTAAATACTTGCTTTACCTCTGTCTCAGGGTCAGCTTGTGATTGGACACTGCGTGGGGTGTCATAAATGCCATCGACATCCTCTACGCGAGTAGATTGGATCGGCTGCTGCCACCTGCCACTTGGAGGGGTGTCATACACCTAACATGGCAGCAGAGGATACCATCAAGCTATGACTGTACATCTGTATGAGATCATGCATCATAACAACTGATGTAAGGTACAAAAGTAAGAAGAGGACCATACGGGTTTAAAGACTTGTACACCATACCTGGTCATCTGCAGCATCTGAGTAATCCTGCTTTTCTCCAGTTTTGTTCGGCACTCCGCCACTTCTATCCAGGCCGTTGCTCATCTTTTCTCCATTGCCCTGGGGAGTTCTGATTTGCTTGTCCTCTGGTTGCAGCTGGCCTGCAGGACTTGCCTGAGCCGTCAGTTTGGGGATGGAGGCGACCGACTGAGGTGTTGCTTGCTGTGCTTCTTTCCTGGTGACTCCTCTCACCGGAGGGGCTGGTGGAGGAGGTTTGCGGGCAAAGTTTGGCGACCCCGGAGCCCTGGCTTGCCCTGCTCTGATTGAAAAAGGGGATCTAGCCGCACCAGGTTTGCCCCTTGCAGCTGCAGAGTTTGGGGGAAGACCCTTGAGCAAGAGTCGGGGAGACGCTTGGGTTGGAGTTAGCGAAGATGGGTGTTGGTGAGCCAGAATGGTGGCGGGTGGCCGATGTAGGTTTGGCCCAACAATGGTAGGTGTTTGGTAAACTCCAGGTGTGTCCTGACTTGCTTTGGGCTGTGGCGTAACACTGATCCCAGAGGTGCCGTTAGCGCAGAGAGTACTGCTCACACCACCACCTGTTGGGGACTGGTAAACATCATCACTTGCAAGTGGCGTCCCTTTGGGCACCAAATAACAGTCGTCTGAATGTCCTACTGTTGGCTTGTCTCTCGGAACAAGGTATGTAGTGTCTTCTGGTTCATCGGTAGCCCTTGGGACGCCACTTGGAGAAAGGTAAACAGATTCTGAAGCCAGGAGAACTCCAGGCTGCCTTGCATGCGGAGCTGCAGAAGGCATGGGACTTAATGGCTTCTGGTAAAGAGTTCCAGACATTTCTGAACCACGCCCCCTTAAAGATGGAGATCGTGGCCGCCCTGTCACACCAATATCCCAGTCCGGTCTGGGGCGAGTGCCAGAACTTGAGTGTGAGCGCGGACGGCCGGCCTCCACTCTGCGTAGCTCTCCAGTTCGAGTCGCGACTCCCCCGCCTCGACCTTCGCCTGTGGCAGGTGGCGACAGATATACTCCGTCAGCAACATCTGTGCTTCCGCCGACAACAGTTCGAGCCAAAGGAAGGCCAGGGGATAGGTATACAGAGTCTTCCTTCAGTCCAGGACCAGGCTCAGAGCCTGGTGGCGGGGCGGTCTCCAAAATTCTGAGGCGGTTGGCGGGAACAATGCCCTGTTTGCCATGCAGGGAGCACTGCCACCAGCCTGGCCCGCCAGTCTTCTCTTGATCCAGAACCATCAAGATGTCGCCCTTTCGGAAAGCCAGCTCCTCAGGGCTTTCTGCTGTGTTGTCATACAGCGCTTTAGCCAAAACCGTCTACAGAAAGAGGAGGAATGACAGTGGGAACTTTTATTACTTACTAGTTCTCTAATTAAAACACCAAATAGAATATGAAAGAGAGCTGCAGTCTGCAGTCTACGGCTACACCTGTTTGTCTTGTCTCACATGTTTACGCCACAAACGACTATACTCCGCAGTAGTTGATTATGTCACCATAGTTTGCTTGTTTCATACCTGACTTTTAAGAGAGTACAGAGTGCATTTATTACCTTTCATAAGGTAATACAACCGTTAATATTTGTTTATGTACTTTCAATAACCGCTGTAAGGAAACATGGTTATTTGACTCCAGATTGAAACTTCTTTTGTTTTGATCTGGGGTTATAATCTCTCAGAATTCATATGAATTCTAACTACAATCTCCAGATTATGTAAGGCAATTGAAATATATTCAATGTAAATATAAAAAAAGATGAAATTCAACCACTTGTATGATAATTTCTCAGTATGAGAGATGCACCAAGAAATTGGTGACCAGAAATGTGAGACTCTCAGCTCAATTCACCATGAGCGATACCTGGCTGGTTTCCAATCGGTTAAAGTACCAGAGGCTGTTCACTTTGCTACATATCCATGGTTTATTTTTTTGTTTGTTTGCAGAGGTAGACATTTCATGGGAACAAAATAGAGCCGTCAATTTGCATCTGTCTTGGGAACATTTGGTCATATTGATGAAGGAAGGAACTGACTTGGAGCCAAGAGTTGTGGGTAAAAACATTCGTCTGTTGGAATCTCAGTATAATTTCACACAATATACTCAATCCACACTAATTGCCAACAGAAGTGTCGAAATATGGTTCAAAAGGTCAACCCCAAATCCCTTTGCTTTAAATTAGTGATTATTATTTAATTATAAGTTGAGAAGTAACCCAGAGTCTTATCGACATGGTACTGCCAAGTCAGATGGACTTTGTTGATTGTTTAGAGCCGGTAAATCGGGAGAAATGACACTGAATAGTGAAGAGTTCAGGACATCTGAATGAAAGGGGAGGAGAATAGGTGGACCACAAAGAACAGAAATACACACACACACACACGCCAACACAAGCCCACAGAAAATCCAAATCTCAAAATCCCCAGCTGGGTCAGTAATGATGGCCAAAAGAGAATGAGGGGAAGCAGTCAGAGGTGGATCAATGATCAAATGGACACGGGAGCTTAATGTTAATGAGCAAGATGAGAGGGAGGGGGAGGGGATGAGAGGCACATCTGTCCCTGGCTGTTTAGGGTTTAATTGCCAACCCAAAGCCAGAGAGTCAGACCCCCTTTCATTTTCTAAACCAAACCCCCATCAGGGACAGAGAGGCTCCAATGAGCCATGAGGAAGCTCCCCTCCCTCAAAACAGTAATGGAGGCAATAAGGATCCTCATAAAAATATAGTGAAAATCTACAACAGCTAGAAAGTGGCCATCATGTTTCAGCTTATGTCAGCCATTTCTAATCTCATCTGTCAGAAAGATTGCCATTTTTTATTTTTAAATAAATCCATGCACATAGAAAGATAAGACGTGTACTTACAGAGACAGACATGACTCCAAACTCATTAGATATTTCTCTGAGAAACTGTGAAACTAGGTGTTCAGATCGCTCAGCCCATCCGTGCAGGTCAGATCAGATCAGCAGAGATTTTTGTCGGATGTGTTGACGGGCAGCAGCAGCAGAGAGACTGGCTGCCGAGGCACAGCTGGCTCTGGACCGGACTCATCTCAGCGGTGCGGCTGCCTCGAAGTCCCCCGTCTTCCTGCGGATCCTGTAATCCATGTGGAAACGACGTACACGCTTTGATGAGATACCAAACCGGTCCAGCCGCCTTAAGTCATGCATCATCCATATGCAACGCGACGAGCGATTGTCGTTACGTTACGGTAACGCCACCCTAAAAGATTTCATTTATAAGCAAATGGTGCGCGTTAAAATGGCAATCGAGCACTTTGATAGCTGGAATGTGTGTGTGTGTGACATGAAAAATAATTGTTAATTTGTGTAATTATGAGCAGATAAGACGGCAGCGAACCGTGCCGAGGCCTAGCTTTAAACACTAACCGACTGGATTACACTCTCTAACGCTGGTTATCCATATCGCCCCTTGCTGCTAAGGCTCAATTCAAAACAATAGTCCTGGAGAGTAGCATGAAATCCCAGCTATAATCAGTCTAATCGGCGCTAGAGCACAAAGCCGTCGGTTTAAAATAAAAACAAATACCTGGCTTCTATCTTATCGTGGATAAACTTCCCATCGACGTAAGGCTTTTCAGGGAGATATGTGAGGAATCGCTTCTTTCCAGGCGTGAAAATCTTTGGCCATTGAGGTTCGATCACACAAACGTCGGAGAGCAGACGACGCATGGGCGTCAGAGTCGTAGGTCAACGTCGCCGCCATATTGTGAGTGCCATCTTTTTGAACTCAAGCAAAACTGCTGTCAGACTGTTTAGTCACGTGAATTTTTGTTCAAGTTTCATCTGTTTCATAATAATTTTGATGTATTCATGAATTAAATTTATTTCAGGAATATAATTCAAAAGACTAAACTACTATATACATTTATTGCATAAAAAGATGCATTTTTGTGAATCTGCATGAATGTTTGATTTATCTGTCACTTTGCCTCTGGTTCATCTGAATTTTCTCACTGAGGAGTAATACAGGTAGTTTCTATTTTTCTATTCTGTCTATTCTATTTCAAGCATTAAGGTCAGCATATAGTAATATTAGTGTTGACCTTACTTCAACACCTAGTGACTTAGGAAATAGGTAACTAAAATCTTTGCAGACCCCACACATTCTGGACACATATTGTTTAAGGTTTTACCTTCAGGTAGGCACAGCAGGGTAATATTTGCAAAAACAAAAACAGTTTTTTTTCTCCATGCTGTCTCTCTGGTTAACATGTAATGGTGGCATTTCTTGCTTTTTCAAATTTGAGAAATAAAGCTGATTTATACATTTCTCCCATTTCTGTTCATTTTGATAGAAAAGGTTTGCAACTTCAGAAAGCAAAAGAGAGAAAAAAAAGTAGTTTCTTAGAAAATCAGAATATTACACAAGCTGAATAAAAACTAATGTTTAAAACAGAGATGAGATAATATATATATATATATATATATATATATATATATATATATATATATATATATATATATATATATATATATATTCAAAGTAGTTTATAATACATTTTAGTGCCTTTGTTATGTTAAATATATATATATATATATATATATATATATATATATATATATATATATATATATATATATATATATATATATATATATATATATGTGTGTGTGTGTGTGAAATCTGGCTTCTATCCGCACCTCTTCTGTGATTGGCTGATGTTTTGTGGGTGCGTTCAGGGGCGTCGATTAATCTTCCCATGTAGTCAAAACGTAGACACGTAACGTTATTAGAGAGTCACGAACCTTACAGTAAACAGTTATTCTACTAATTGATGCTACTATTACAGGTCACACATTTAAAAGTTGTCAAATGAAAAGTAGGCGCTTGTTTGAGGCTTTTATTTTGATAGCCGCGCCTGTATCCGGAAGACAGTAGATGTAGCAAGAGTCAAAGGTCCTCTCGCCAGAGTTTGCCTGAGTTTTGTGTTTCATCAAACGTTCCACCTTTGCGACTTCGTCCGTTAGTTTGCATGCCCTGCATGGTGAGATAATCCTCCTTATGGCGCTTAAACGCCATTATTCCTGGCTGTAAAGTTATGATTTATCTCGATCAGATATTTCGAGGTTTCGAGCAATGTAAATTTCATTATTTACATTGCTAATCTATTATGAATCTTGACTGTTTCAATTTGCGTAATGTACAACTGCATTTCTGTGTCACCCACCTATTATGCCTCTGAATTCCGCCTAACAACGAGTCCAGTCAGAGTCCCTGACCTTTGCCCTAGTGAACTAGTCTGTGCATGAAGTAACCTTGCTGCTCCGTGTTGCAGGTGATGTTTCGGGGTTTATCCAGGTTTCTGAGGACCAACCCGGTTTCTGTCCAGAGAAGCATGTCTCATAGCAGTCTGGATGGGAAAGTAGCTATTGTGACAGCCTCCACAGATGGGTGAGAATGACTGAGCTGTTTGCAGAGCTCTTAGTCTGGAACAGCTTTAACAGACACAGAGGACGTGACTGTGGTTTGCGTTTCTAAGAGAACGGATTTCCAAAACAAAAAGAGAAAAGAAAATGTAGTGTCTCAGTGCTAATATGTTTTTATTTAAATGAATGTTTCAATGATGATGTTTCAAATGATACATGTTGACTTCCGGTGCCTTGCAAATGTTTTTCTACCCCTTATACTTTTTGACATGTTGCCACAATTAAACCTAAAATCTAAAATGCATTTTATTGTGATTTTTTTTTTTGTGATAGACCAACCTGTAAGTGTTAGTTTTCAAGACTTACCACACATTCTCCATTTAATTTAGCTCTGGACTTTGACTGGGACGTTTTAGCACGTGAATATGCTTTGCTGAGTATCTAAATGTTTCAATTTTAGGCTTTAAAAATGTCACAGATGAGCCTAAATTCTCCTACAAGGTCTAGAATTACCTTTATTTAGGTCTTAAATTAGTGTATTAGTTTATTTATTGTTTTTCCCTGACATTTGCTTATTGTTTGTTCTTTGGGAAAATTACATCAAAACATCATTATTTACAACCAGCTAATGGACAAAAGTGCACATTTAACAATATTTTAAATTTATTGAAGTTATTTTTTTGGGAGAATTTGCTTTGGTCTTTACTAAATTTAAGTTACTGAAACTTCCAGAAACCATGTTTGCCATCTTGTATTGCGTTAAACCAGCTTGCATGATGCTGCCTCCACCATGTTTCCCTAAGGGAATCAGGTGCAGTGTGATGTGTACACTTAGGTTAAATTACAGAGTTGGTTTATTTGACGTTGTGAGATCGAATACAAATCCGTATTGTACGGTTTTGCACATTTTACTTGTATCCCACTTTTTGTTGGCATAATACATAAAATCCCAAAATCCCAAACGTCAAACCACATTGACGTTTGCGGTTGCTGTTGAGATAAGACGGGTCTGGAAAGTTTTGCGAGGCTTTGTTCATTCATGATAAGACTCCGTTTTTTTTCTCCCCTTCTTTCGCCTCAGAATCGGCCTGGCTGCAGCTCAGGCTCTGGGAAAGAGAGGGGCCCATGTGGTCGTCAGCAGCCGGCGGCAGGCCAACGTGGACAAGGCTGTGGCTTTGCTGAAGAGCCAGAGCATCCGAGTAACTGGAACCACATGTAATGTAGGCAAAGGAGAGGACCGGGAGAAGCTGGTCCAACTGGTGAGCTCTAGCGCATTCAGTGGGGAAATATGTGGAAATATGCAGGCTTTCTGCAAAAACTAGCTAAAAAAAAAAAACAGAATCGGAGGTATTAAGGGAGCTTCTTTATTTACGTTTACCCCCAGTCAATGGAAAATCCGGCTGAGCTCTTGGGTAATAACTGCATTATTTTTCCAGGCAAACCTCAGACATTTTCTGTTGCGGCGGAAGCAACAGACCTGCAGAAGGTTCTGCTCAGGAGGGATTTGAAACCCAGTCCTCCTTACCGAGCTTCAGCTTTCTTTTAGAGTCCGATTTGGACGACTCTGGTGAAGTCGTTCCAAGGGGCCTCAGTCTGTCTGAGGGTGTTGGGGGGTGGGAACAGTTTCTCTGTCTGAAGATATTCAGACGGTCTGTGCTGATGTTTGTTGTTGTTATAGGTGCTCTCCAGCTCTCCCAAGTTCACTTCACTTCATATTTGAGGCTCTTTATTATTCCTGGAGATCAACAGTCTTCCTAAGTCCTTCAATCTTGATCTCGACAGCCCGTAAACTTTTCCACTGCAGAGATAAGTTTTGAGGTACATCCTGGAAAACCACAAGCATGCAGCTATGCTAGACTTGGAGGATACCTGACTGCTGTGTGGGGTGCCTCCATAGAAACCAAGCCTTTATAAATGATTGTACATATGGTAGACCCATAAACAGCCAATTCTTTAGCTCCTGTTTTGAGTGTCCTTTGTTTCCTGCCGGCGTCTAATGTGTCGTGCTGTTGGACAGTCTGTCTGCAAAGCAATTATCGTTTCATCCCTTTAAAATGAATCTCTAATAGTTTCCAAACTCGTGTAAATCTGCAGATTGACTTTTCGAGTTTCCTTTTTTTTTTTTTTTTGGTGAACTGCACCAAGGCTTTAAATGTGTTTTATATTATTTGAGGCCTATGTCTCCTTGGATTGCATGCTACGCTGCAGCTTAACTCCTCACTTTGTGTTGCACTTAGACTGTGGATCAATGTGGGGGCATTGACATCCTGGTGTCCAACGCAGCGGTCAACCCGTTCTTTGGAAACATCTTAGACTCCACAGAGGACGTGTGGGACAAGGTAAAGGCCACGACTACGAAGCTTCAGGACTCATCTTTTTGACTGAAATAGTGGGGCTTTTCACATTTTGCCCCCATCATATAAACTAACTGTACTGTATTTTATTGGGAGTGATAGATATTAGACCAACCCAAAGCAGTACATATTTGTGAAATGGAAGGTAATTTGTGCTTTTCAAATTCTTTACCAACAAAAATGTGACCCCAAAGTGACTCCGAGTCCGTATGTTGTGGAATCAACTTCTGTTGAATCTACAGCTGCTGTTTGTGCCGCTCTGGATTATTGCATGATAAAATATTTGTCCATTCTTCCAGGCAAATTAGCTCAAATTCAGTCAGATTGAACAGAGCACCTCTGTGATCAGCGATTTTAAAGTCTCACCACAGATTCTCAGTTCTATTTGGTCTGAACTTCGACTGGGTCACTCTAACACATGGATATCTTTTTAGTCCCTGGCTGCATGTTTAGGGCTGTTGGGAGGAAGGTTCTCTTTAACATAAATGCCAACGAAAGCCTTTAACGTTTGTGCTTCTAATGTGGCCGGATGTCAAACAGGTTGAGTGGTACGGATGCTTTTGCAACATATCACATTTCAAGATAAACAAAAACTTCTGTTTCCCACTTTTTTCTACCAAAACGGTAAAAAAACAACAACATATATTTGTGTCATTCTTGTTTCTTCTTAGATTCTGTCTGTAAATGTAAAAGCTGCCTTCCTCCTGACGAAGCTGGTGGTGCCTCATATGGAGAAGAGAGGGTGAGGATGGAACTGGGAGGAGAAGAAGAGCCAACAGGGAAATTCTTAGTTGTGTTTTCAATGGTTCTGAATTTCTCTTTCAGAGGCGGAAATGTAATATTTGTGTCTTCTGTGGGTGGATACCAACCAATGCAGGTGAAGTGATAAATTTTCATAAGTATTGGTGTTCAATATTCAGACGGCATCTTGGTGATTTTATGAGTGATTTCTCAATTAAGTTTAGTTTTGAAGACCTTTTTAATGCCACCATGAATGAAATGTAAGACTGAAAAATATATATATATGTAAATGGGATGGTTGGAGGAACTTCATGTATTACAGTCAAGCAGTCTAGCTTTCCTAGTCACTCTTGAGACCCCAGTGTCTTCTGGGTTCAGTAAAACGGACCTGCTGTGTCTCTCTGCAGGGCCTGGGCCCCTACTGTGTGAGCAAGACGGCCCTGCTGGGTCTAACCAGGGCCCTGGCTCCTGAGCTGGCTCACAGTAACATCAGGGTGAACTGCGTGGCCCCTGGAGTCATCAAAACCCGCTTCAGTTCTGCAGTAAGGACACCAACGCTTCATGGATCATCAGGCCTGTGGAGTTCCTGATTACCGTATGGATCTGTGATTTTGTCTGTCTGGTTTTTTTTCTTGTTCCAGTTGTGGGAAAACAAAGACGTTGTGGATGAGTTGAAAAAGCAGCTCAGCATTAAGAGGTGACGTTTAGTTTAACGCCCGTTGTCGCTGAGCTGCTGAATCTGTGGAATGATTGTATTTATTTATCTGCGGCTTCAGGCTTGGAGAACCTGAAGAGATCGGCGGGACGATCGCCTTTCTGTGCTCTGATGACGCTTCCTACATCACAGGAGAGACCGTCACGGTGACGGGAGGGATGAGCTGTCGACTCTGAACCCTGTCTGACATCAGACCAATTTATGATTTTTTATTTTTTTATTTTATCCTTGTCCTTGTCCAGTTTTTCCATCATAAGTCATCATTGATAAGAAAGCTAATACAAATGAGAAATTTTATATCAAGATGCCATTAAAGTTTTACATTGGAAACGCCTGGAAGAGCATCTTCCAGATCGTCCAGTTTGTGTGAACGGCGGCGAGTTTCAAACATCCAGAGGTGCGGCGACACGCTGCGCATGCGCCGCGTGCCTCTGCATGTTCGCTTCAATGCGCGCTGCTGCGTGCTCGGTTGAACGAGTCAACAATAAACGCAGCTTCAGCAGTAGCTAGCTGCTCCAGGCTCGGAGTTAAAATTGATAAAGTGTCAAAATGATCCGATCGCCATCCGCGGTTCTGAACTGATTTGAATTATGTGGTTTCATCATTAGTGACCAGTAGCCTGATGATTCTGTTGTTCTCTTGGTTTGTTGTACTTCATGTCAGATGGATTTCAGAATGATAGAGTCGCTCTCTGTGGTGGTGAAACTTGTAAGATCCGCTGTTGCAGGCATACATTTTTTCCTACCGCTCCATCTTTACCTTGTCAAGTGCACTATATAAAACGATTAAAATAAAAATAAATAAATAAAAAAAAACAAGCCTGAGTTCGTTCCCAAAAGGGCACATGCCCAATCGACTTGTATGGGAGGGGAGGTGAAGGAGCGGAGGGCCCCTAATCAGTGCCGTTCCTGTTATTGGTCATTTCATAGATTCACAAACTGTTAAATGCAGAATATTCCTACTAGTAAAATAATGTCCCGTTTTGGCGCCCTGTCCAGTGCAGCGCCCCTATGGTTTGCACACAGTGCATACCCACTTTTTGCACCACTGCATTCTGCAATTGTTACTTATTTGAATACATTAAATCAAGATTAAAAATTACATGCAGTTTTTCTAAAATTATAAATTCATATATTTCTAGTGGAAGGCGTGCTTTCAATATTTTTCTACTTTTTGCATTCTGATCACATTTAACATGCAGAAAAAACGTCAAATAAACACACTAAACCAGCTTTTATTGGCTGGTAACGGTCTAAACTGCAGTGACAGCTGCATTTCATACGGTTTAATTTATTTAGCAGAAGATGGTATAAAAGTCAAACTCCTCACATTATGTAATGTTTTAGTTTCCAGGCTGTAAAACACTGAATGTCCCTCTTATCGCCTGCGTTTGCTGCCGGCGGACAGCAGGTCTGGTCGGGTCGTCCCGGGTTTCCAGAACTCCCTCAGGGTGGGAACGTATGTGCCGTGTTTGGTCTTGTAGTAACGCTTCATGAACAGCTGGGGGAGGTAGAGCACAGGATACACGTTGACGTGTGAGGACTTTGTTCAAAGTTTGAAATCATGTGTTTGAACTGGCACATTGACAACTTGATAAAAAACAAAAACAAAAAAAAAACGCAGAGGAAGATTCGAAGATTTAAAATTTTCTTGAAGTATTTTGATTTTGAAAAAGTGTTCCTTCACATTTTTATTATTTCACAATGCAGTTTCCAGATGTTTGTGAAAACATCATCAGTATGCTTAATGGTGATCAGGTTTTAAATAAAGAACCATTTCATGGACAGATAAATCAGCACAAATGATTAATTACTAGAGTAGAACGATAAATGAAAGGAATGGAATGGATAAATAAACTTGGCTTGATGGACAGAGAGAGAGATTTGTGAAATTAACAGATGGATAAAATCAGATGAAAGTGGATGGAAAGATGCACAGACTGCTGGAAGAGTGAAAGAATAAATGGAAGAACATAGAGAGATATATACATGTTGCAGGTGCATTCAAAGACTGTCGGATAAATGGAAACAAACATGTGAAAAGATGAATTCAGGGATTGGTAGACAGAAAATTGTGAAAATAGACTGAACATCTCAAATTATCCCCTCAAAAATCCTCCTTTCAGTTACCAAGGAAACGTCTATCTGAGAAACCAGTTCCAGCGCACATGTATACCTGTCTCTGTGAGCTAAAAGACACACAAAAAAACCCTGTCTAGAATTATGAACTGAAATTTTGAGGTGGATGGTGGAAGAAAAACAAAATGTTTACATTTTGGCACCTTTATATGAAAACTTAAACTATTTTCACACATATTTCAATACGGAATTGAAAATACAAATATTTTCTATCCATTTCATTTTATTTCATCAGACAGTAGGAACTTTCTATGCATTCATTTTTATTATTCGGTGCATACGTACCCTCCCTTTGAAGTTCTTTGACGCCTCATCTTCAGAATCTGCTACGTAGTCGCCTCCTGACAGAGAAACGATTTCTACACACAAACATACAGAGCTGAACATAACATAGCGCAATGGATGGTCCAAACTTACTGGAACTAGTCAGTCATTTTTTCACCCATATAATGAAGTTGAATCACCTGCAGGAGTCCTCTGCTGGGAGGAAGAGCTGCTCCCACTGGATAAAACCGGCTGATTTCTGTCAAACAAACAAAGGTTTGGTCACAAAGTAAATCAAAATAAAACTGACCCAGTTTCATTTATTTTTTTTATTCGGATCAAAATAGCTCACTTAAACTCATCTAATTGAT
This sequence comes from Gambusia affinis, assembly GCF_019740435.1. Classification (NCBI taxonomy): domain Eukaryota; kingdom Metazoa; phylum Chordata; class Actinopteri; order Cyprinodontiformes; family Poeciliidae; genus Gambusia; species Gambusia affinis. Next base: position 10,555,343 of record NC_057885.1, on the reverse strand, counting down.
GTTATTTAACAGAAAGATGAGCTCAAAGAAACTAGTATGAAAAGCATTTTTATTTTCTTCAGATTAACTTAACTAGAATTTATACACTCTTAGCAAACGTTAAAATGTCCCGGACCGTAAACACCAGTGACTCCTCACAAATGTTTGGATGCAAAGTGTTCTTTAAGCAGAGCTGTACATCTCAAACAGAACCATGAACGTCATCCCACTGAACTGATACCAAATGTTTCTAATAATTAATAATGTTTCTTTTGAAATAAAGCTGAAACTGTCTGAGAAACGGCCCCAAAGCTACAGAGCTTTACTTGTGTCACAAAACAAATGTGCAGAAGTCAAAACCTTTTGAGATGGAGGTGTGAATAAATGCAACCAAACTAAAAGGAATTAAAACATTTTCCTTTACAATTGTTTATAGCTCAGAAACTAAGACTAACTGAATCGTTTTCTCCCAGTATAAACTTAAAGACGTTGTCGTCAGCTTGACCAGATAGTGCTGCTTAGTATGGCGCATTCAATGGACTTAAAAAAATACATAAATAAAAAAAATAAATGATTGCTTTTGGTTCCTAATCAATCAGTTTTGATCCTTTGTGTTTTTGTGTTGATTATTTATATGCTTCTCAGCGCTGGAGTAGAAAACATTTAAAATATTCCCATAATGCCAAAGTTGGCTTTAGATTTCACAGAGTATTTGAGTTACTTCTGTGTTTCTGGCATCTGGATTCATTCAAATTAATTCCAAAAAATATGGCGACCTTTCAAACTTTAATGGATTATTTAACACTAAATACTAACATTTTCTTTTGACCTTTGTTCTGCTTGTTGTACCTCAAAGAAAAAACAAGCAATTCTAGAAACTGCTATAGAAATTACTTTTTAACTTTTGAAATTTTATTGATCTCTTTTTCTGTAAGCTTCCAGATAACAGAGTATTGAATGAAGTTTGGAAACTAGCGTAGTTTTCCATCCTCTGTTTTCCTTTCTCCGTACTTAGCCAGATTTGGAAAACTGAAAAAGTAAAGTTTCAAATTTGCAGACGTTGGGACAGAGTAGGAACCCAATGGATCACTTGGTGCATCGCTATGTTAAAGTGTGATTTTCACATTCAAATGATAACAACATGGATCAATAACAGATTATCAACAGTGTTGAACAAAACCCAGGATAGAAGAAGTAATTTTACTCCTGGAGGCCGACTAGCAGCATGTTGTTTAAACCTTACTCTTTGTCATCCAGGCCAGGACTTTCGGGCGTTTGACAGACACTTGTTTGTTTCCACGTTGAGAACTTCTTCTGCTGCTGCTGCTCCTTGTAGAAGGACTTCCCTCCTCCAGACAAGCTAACGCTAGCAGAAGAAACTGAGAGTTTTTTGATAACTACTCTGGGATTGCTGTTCAGGCAGGAAGCAAACACAGAGCAAATGGACGGATCTTCAGGCAGGTGCAGCTTTTTGATGCCCAGCTTACTTATATGTCTATTTAGGAGTTCTCTATTGTAGCCGTTGTTTTGTAAAGTTTGCGATGTTTCTTTGCTTTTCTGGTTCCCGTTGATGCTTTTTTCTCCAGATATGACTTCCTCCTCAGGGTCACTTTCAGCTGAGTCTGGATGCTTGCGTTTCCTTCCTCTGCTTTCATTTAAGGAACCAGCAGGTCGGGGTTTCTGTTTGACTGAGGTGAATTTCGCGGTTGGATCCCGTTGATCACCTTTTGCGTCTTTCGAATTGGATTTCTCGCCACCTTGCGAGGCTTTTTCACTGGCTGGAACGTCGCCGATAGAAACGAGTCCGATTACGGGTGGGACCAACGGCGTGGTCGCTCCCAGCCTTGAGCAGTTTGTCCGCTCGGCGGCCGACTGATCCGATGGGATTTTTCCAGATGGAGGCAGAGAGAGAGAAGCCAGGATGGAGTCGCCCATGTTTGGAGGTAGAGACGCTGAGAACAGAAACAACATTTAGGAGTTAGAGTTTCTACGTATTTTGTCCAGTCAGAATTCCCCACATTTGAATAATAAGATCTCATGAGATTATAAACTATTACTGTGGATGGAAAAATAGATGGATGGTTAAAAAGACCAGTGATAAAACATCTGTCTTTTATTATCTTCTTTACACAAATATTCAAATCCTACACAGAACAAATGTTATACATTTCCAGGCTGTGGGAACACAGTTTGACATCGAATTCATGTCAATTTACAGAAATCAGTTCAGATTTAAGAGTTCACCTATAAAGCTTTATACAATATTAAGCTGACCTTGCAGTGTAGAGCAATAATCATTTCTGAACAGTGACATTAATGTAAAGCTTGTCTTTATTTTGTAAAGACAAGTCTACAAACCAGTTACAAACAAGTTTGTGCGTTTCACTGGTTACAAAAACGACTCTCCAGCAGAGAGTTGGAAAAACAAAATAGCCAAAATATCGAAATAACCATTTTACCATTGTTCTGTGTTTTTATTGAATGGGACATTCAATTGTCCTAGTTCTAAAAAAAACTAAATTCATAAGACTTTTTTTTTCTTTTGCATTAAGCCCCGCAGTGAATGACAACTGCATATCTTCACACTTCGAAAGTGTGAAGATATCCATTTCACAATACAAGAACCAATTCGGTTAATTTGTTTGGAAAAATAAAATGCTCTCTCCTCCATTCTAATCCAGTTGGGCAAAACAATAAACCCAAATGTTCCTGATCCTACCTGCCGACTCCAGGTGACCCAGACAAGCCTGATGTTGAAGTAAGATCTTGAGAAGCTGTGGCTGAGTTGCTGCTTGTGCACACTCCTCCAGGACAGGAGGGGCGTCACACAGCCATGACACCGTCTGTAATCACATCGTTTTACTGACATTTTTACTCTACAACAACACAAGGTAACACCACAGGTCACGTGTGTGTCGATGCCTACCTGGGCTAGGTTGGGAACCGGGAGCAACTGGTCTAGTCGAATCAGAAATTCCCACAACAGCTTCTCCAGCTCCTGGTCAAACTTTGGGCCATAATCAGTGGGAAACTGTTCCTGTTAGGGGAAAACAACGATAATCACCTGCTCACTGTTTCAGGGGTTTAGACTCAGTGGATGGATACTCACTTTAAAGAAGTGTTCTCTCTCTGCTTCATTTGTTAGCAGCGTTTGAACAAAAAAATGGAAACTTTCCACCGTTTTCTGAATTTTCACATCCTTCTTCTGGAAGACAAAGGAACGCAAAGTGCATGTTTTACATATAATACAACCCATTGAAGTAGAAACAACTACAAAACCTGAAAAACTAGAAGGGTGGACTTTAAAACTATTGTTTGTTTTTTTACAGAGACTTAAATTAGAATTCTCTACAAGCAAACAAAAAAAAGTTCAAAGACAAGTGTTGAAGTATAAAATGAGCAAAAATATGCTTGCATTGTCTAAAAATGACTGACTTTCATCATTAACATAAAAAATGTTTATTAGAGGTACTAAGTCTGAATATGTGTATTCCTGAATGAGTGGCCAAAGTACATTCTGCCTTTAAGCTGCTTTTTTATAGGCAGGATAGGCTGGCCTCGTTTTACTTCCCTTGTCTACAAAAACAGTTCAACTTATCTGCTTCTATAACTGCACAACTCAATCCACTCAATTCAATAAACAATGCCCATTTCTAGTCAAATAAGCAATCCAAGCTTTCCAGGATTACACTTGGTTGTAGCTAACCTTTGTTTCAATCATAAGTGAAATTGAACCCTTAGCAGAAAATAAAAATAAAAAAAAAATTTGGTGTAAATTTGAACTCCATCTCCATTTTACCACAGCTGATCCAGATGAAAGAGGAGCAGGAACACGAATCCTCTCCAGATGTGGTGCAATCACGTCAACGTCTGGCTGTCTGAGACACAACTCTAATATTAACTGAAAAGAAAAAAAGGAAAACGGATTAGTAAGAAATGTACTAAACTGAAGAATTATAATTACCACTTATCCTTCAGTAAATAGCCACCCGTGCTCTCAGGCCCAGCACCAGCTTGCCCTGGTGTCGCAGGGTAAGCAGGCCAGGAACGGTCTCGCAGGCCGAAGACACAAACTCCTCCACAACGCCGTACTGCATCACATCCCTCTGCTTCAGCACCTTCCAGAGCGCCGCCGACACCAGGCGGACGGGAGGGGCCAACAGCTGGAGAGCAGCAAAGGGAAGGCTGGCATCTGTAGGGGAAACAAGAGTTAAATACAAATTATTGAACTAAAGCAGGTTGTCTAAAGCCTGACAGCAACTGTAGAATTATACAGTTGCTGTATAATTCTACAGCAACTGTAGAATTATAGTTGCTGTAGTTGCCTACATTAAAAGGTACTACTTTTAATGTAGTACCTACATTAAAAGTTAGGTACTTTTAATGTAGTACCTACATTAAAAGTTAGGTACTTTTAATGTACAGTACCTAACAAATTCAACCCTACTTGCACTTTTTTTAAAATGTGCTTTATCGGAATTTCATGCAACAAATTAGTGCAAAATTGATAAGCACATAAAAAAAAACCTTGCACATTTTTTTAATTATAATAGTAAAAAAAATCTAACTCAGAAATATTTTTCTCCAAACAAAAACTTAAACGTTGTTCTAACTCATGTCATCCACGTATCTTCAAAGAGTCGTTGTGGATGGTGACGATGTGAGAAGGAAGGATTTCTGGTAGCAGTCAGCCTCGCAACGAATCTGAAAAGGCCTCTGACTGAAGATTGTTGCTGTATTACACTGTCATGACATGATAACGGCTCAACTTCCAGGCTGGAGAGGCGATATTTCACAGCAACATGTTGGGAAGGACTGCTCAGCCACAACATTTGCTTTTGCCTCTCCTCTTTAAACCTCTGCCTCTTAAAAGTGTGCCATTCATTTGTACCCGACTCTGTCGAGCCAGGTTTCTATTGAGACTGAAGAAATGCACACACAAACCTCTCTTCTCCTACACTTGAAATTGGTCAACCTGTTAATGAGCCAGTGATTTGATTCAGGTGTGAAGAAGTGTCTAGTAAAATTCAAGCACCTATATGCCATCTGCCTTAAACGTCCCCATAACTTAATCTCTGTCATGTCTGCTGTTCTGCATGGTTTCCATGACACTTTCGTCACTGATATCTTCCAACAAACTTCTGAGGTTTTTGCAAAACAATTATTTGCAGTAGAGTGTATTACAGCCAGTCAGTACTATCGAAACATTAACTTTGACAAACTTCAACAGTGCTTATCAACGTTAGTGAGTGATAAACATTTAACAAGTCTAAATGTTCAGTTTTCCACTTACCATTTTCTTTCGGCTTTCTTGTAGCCATTCCAGAGAATCTGTTTAGCTAATATATATATATATATATTTATATAGATATCTGACGTTAATAAAAGTTAGCTTAGCAGTGTCAAATTACTGCAGAAAACTGACGCAGAGCTTATAACGAAGGTTAGCGAAATCAGTCAGCAAACACAACTGAGCTAACTTTAGCCGTCTCATGTGGATTTAAAGTACCTATCATGAAACAACAACCGCGCTATTTGTTGTTAATCAGTTACGAGCCAAACTGAACAAGTTTCTGTCAAAAGTTCCGCTTGTCTGCCTCCCGCCTTCACGTAGTTGTCAGTATCAGTTTGAATAACCTCATCGAATGTGCCGACCGGGCGGTGCTTCCTGGGTCTCTATGCGAAACATGGGCTAAATTTCAAACTCCGCTCGGGTGGGAACTAATATTTAGTAAATGAGTACACCTAAAATAACTTTCAGGATATGACGTAGTAACTTCCACCGCCAGACCAGCTTGATAACTCACACTGGCCCACAGACATAACGGGTTTACCGGTTGGTGGCTGTATGTTCACCTAACTTTTTTTTTTGCTACCACCAATAAATTTCAAGAAAAAAAAAAAGAAGAAGACATAATGGATCTATTCTTTATTATTATTCACTAACCTGTAGATGTTTGCTGTGTTTGGAAGGGAGCGGTAAAAGAAGGAATAAATAAAAGTATTAAGAGGCAATTCAACTAGATCATTATGAATAATTGTGCATACATTAACAGGAAATAAAAGAGCAAATGTGTTGAGATTTAGATGTTTTTTATCACAGTTTTCTACCTTGGTGCTGATTGACGTTTTCGTCAGGTGTTTCTAAGGCTGTGCTCAACGTGAATAATAAACATTTCATAAGTAGGCTAGAAGCAATGCAGAAAGCTCTAATAAAAATGAAAACATTAAAATATATTAAATCCAGGATTACTCCCTGTCTCACTTTTGCTTGCCGAACATGTTTTGACAGTTTTGAATGAATATATTTTGAAAACACCTAAAATATGCAGAAGAACAAGCAACCCAAAAGCCAAATTGCAAAATTCTTGGACACCAACATAAGTCTCTCTTTTACACTTAAAATCTCTATAATGCTGTGCTGATTTCTTGAGGTAGCTAACAGTGCATAAGTGATTTGCCTAAGTCAAAATATCATCTTCTGTCACATTACAGAATATATGTAGGTGTAAGCAAAAGCAGGCTTTTATCAGATTACTCTGAAATATGACGTGTTAACAAATACAAATTACATGGCAGGTGTATTTGATGAAAAACAAACTAAAATCGAAGTCTGTTTGTCCACGTTAAAGAGGTTCTCCCATGAAATGTTTATTGAAATAAAAAAAACTGTAAGAGTTGATTAGCTTTACCCTCCCACATCAGTTATCAGAGGTATTATAATCTGCTTGACCTCGTCACAGCCAGCATGAACTTTGCCCTTCTCTGTTCTGCTTTTGCATTATCGACAGGTTTGAGGCAAAGTCCAGCCGAAGGGTCACACAGAGACATTTTGTCACACCAAAACAACTGACAAGTAAGACGAGAGAGGAGGAAAGTGAGGAGAATGGATACAACGTCGTCATTCTTCAAGTAAGTTAAAACTCTGCTTTAACTTATTTCTCATTGGTTGATGCCCTATAAGGGTTACGATTAAGGTATTAGTCTGATTTACTGGGAAATCAGAGTCAGACATTATGTGTGATTAAAAGAAGATCTTTGCTTTTTTTTATTATATAAAGTCAAAATGTCAGAACCTTGGGTAAAAAAAAAACCCCAACTAAAACATTAACATGATTTCTTTGCTTTCCTCTCTGATTTATTGTCAGGTCTGTGACAAAGCGGGTCTGGTCCCCGCCTCAGAGACCTTTCAGAATCTGTTGTAACAGAAGGGAGACCAAGAAAGGGATCACTGCAGGAACCCTGGAGGAGCTGAAACAGAGGGTGAGAACAACATCAGTGGCCTAATAGTAGCATAAATTATTATGTAATCAAGAGTTAAAGAAAGGCTTTAGATTTAAATGAACCTAAAATGAATTATTTGTTGCATCTATGACATACAGTGTTGTGAAAAGGTTAGGACATATGCTCTTACAATACATTTATGCTCTACGTTTAAACTAGAGTAACACACTGAACACACGACTTCTACTCACTCTGAGCAGCAGCTGTGAGCCAGTTCTTAAAATATTTCAGTGGATTTGAATGTAGTTTCCCTGCCTGGCTTAAACACAACAATTGTGCGTCCCGGTTGGTATTCACAGTTTATATTTTGAGGGCTTTGGGTGACGCCTAAGCTGAGGTTCTTCCTAACCGAGAGTAATAATTCCGTCTGTCAGGTGTGCCAGGCTTTGTTGCTGACCATTTCTGCAGCATCTGTGTACCTGGTTTGTGAGGAGGACGGTACAGAAGTGGACTCTGATGAGTTCCTCATGACCTTACCGGACAACACCATGCTCATGGCCCTAGAGCCAGGACAGACATGGAAACCACAAGCAGTAAGCCCTACGCCATTCTAGAGGCTCCTAGTATCTCTTTATATGCTAGATTTTTTTTTTTTTTCCTCCATCGGCAACATTACTCTGGGTTCGATCCATCGTTTCTGTCTCCACAGGGCACAGTTGTGCTAAAAAACCACGACAAGCCTCGCACCGGCAGAGACATAGCACGAGTCACCTTTGACCTTTACAAGATAAGCCCCATGGATGTGTTTGGCTCGCTGAGTGTGAAGGCCACATTCCAAGGCCTGTACTCTGTGAGCGCCGACTTTCAGTGTCTGGGGCCCAAGAAGGTCCTCAGGTAAGTGGGTCACGGATGCTATGAAGTGGCACCTCCTCACCTGTAAGTCTTTCCAAACCCAAAAAAGGGTGCTGGGATAATTTATTTAAAGAAAATTACAGTCGAATTGTTTATTTTTTCCAAACTCATAAAATACATTTCTTGGTCTTGGTAATACTTTTTTTGTTGTTTTTAGCTCATAAAACAGTACTCAGTATCTCTCAAGAGGTTACAAAGATCAATCCAAAGGTTGTGACCGACAGGCTAGAAATAATGTTTGTATTTTTTTTTAACCACATTAGCCGATTAAACCCGGATGTTGAACCATTAAGAGTAATTATGACATTTTCCATAAGAGAAATAGATTTTTCACCTTTTCTGTTTAACAAAAAAACTTATTGTTGTGTTTCTAACATATTAAATGCTAGAAAAATGGATGGATTTATTTATGTATTTTGATACACAACACTTTTCTGAGAATTATCAGTTTCAAAATTGAGCTTGTTGTCTACGTTTAAGGACGTTCAAATTAGATTTTTGTTGACGCCATAAAAGGTACATCTGGGGTCAGAATTTCTCAAGCTTGTACAAATCTTTCATGTACTTTGTGAGCAGTCTTAAAGCTGATATGTGTATAACGCTGATTGTGTTTTCAGAGAAGCGCTGCGTCTCGCCTCCACCCTCCTTCAGGCCGCTGGGCACCTGCTTATCACCTCTGCGTCCATGATCCGCCGCGTCATCGAAGGCACTGAGCTCTGGCAACCGCAGAGGGCCGAGTACGCAGCCACCTGGCATTAAAACCCTGACCCGAAATGAAACTGTTTTGACTTTACTCCTACAATTAGACATTTAACTGGGTAACAGTACTCAAAATATAATATGACTTCCTCCTGAAGGCAATCAGAAACAATGCACAATATCAACGGATGCATAATTTAGTATTTTTAAGTGAGTATTCATTCTTTTAGAATATCTTGAAGGTATTTTTTCTGATTGCTTTCCATGTCACTATAAGAAACGTGGTCTTATCACAATCAGACATGTGACCAAGCAGCGACCCAAAAAAACTTATCAAGAACTTCGAGTTTGATCTCAGGGATCTTTTGAGGCCTGAATGTTGATTACATAATTTACAGTGATTTGTGGCATGACAGTATTTCTTAAGCCTAAAAGTGGAAAAACAGGTTGGAGGGAACAAAAGCGACAGTTAGAGCAGCACTATGTAGCTTAGTAAGAAAATAAATGCTTTTATTCTTGATATTTTTGGAAATTATTTTGTGTAATATATATTTTTGTAATATTCCTGAAATTTCCTTTTTTTGTTGATTTTCCTTGTAAATGTTTGTTATATATGACCAAAAGTGCCACAATTCCAGCAATTTGTCAAATAAATATTTTTACAAATGTGATGCTTGAAGTCAGTTTACTAAATTAAAAATGTTAACATTCACATAAATGAATCGAAAATATGCGCAGCAGTTATGTGCAAGTAACTGATTAAATCTTTAATTCACTTTAGTCAAAATGTTATTTCAGTAAACCAAGAGGGCATGTTTACGTTTGGAAGGAGATCTTTAATTTAATGTATGTAGACTTAAAATCTTATCGAAACCCCTAAATAGTTTTTCACTCTGTTCTTATTCAGTCATTTAGATAATATGAACGTTTTTTTTTTATTTATTCTAACTGACCTAAAATAGGAAAAATGTAGTTGGATTTACACCGGAGATTAAGAAACATGAAGGTTATGTGTCTTTTAATGAAATATACATAAATTTCTGCTACACTTGCAACACTGCCGTGATCAGAAGGGAATGTATAAATAATTTTGAGTTGGGGAAAAAAAAAATATCACCATTTAGGGGGTTTTATTCAAAGCGACTTTTACTTGAATTCTAATAAAGTATAATAGTTTAAGTATAATAAAAAAAACAAAAACATTTGTACAGCTCAAACAAGCTCACTAACAAAGTTGCACTTCAGCTGCAATTTTTCAACACGAACAAACTTGGCCACAAAAACTGAAAGTATAAGAACAAAACAAAGATTTAAGGAACCCGATGAAAATCTTTTTCTCAAGTCGTTTAATACAAACCCAACGGGAGAAACTGTTCATGCGTCAGAAGGGGCTTTTTAGCACTTTACTTCGCAGCCTGGATTATTCCAGGCTGCGCTGTCATTCAGTTTTTCTCAGCAGTCCTTTTAGCAGGATGTTCTTGTATTGCCGGTACCTGATGTTGGCCAGTATCTCCTTGTACTGCTCCTCCGTCATCCAGCGAGGTTTTGATTTCTTTATCGAGTAACGCCGGTCACCGAACCACTGCACCAGATGGTGGCGCTGTATGCCGACCAGCCTGGTCAGCATGCTGTACTGCTCGGGGTCGGGGTACTGGAACTCCAGGAAGGCCCTCCTTAGCATCAGCAGCTGAGACTGCGTCTTCAGTCTGCTCCGGGGACGCAGCACTGCTCCTTCTGTCAAAAGAACTTCCTCCTGACTGGTCCCAGCAGTTGGACTCCTCGCAGTAAGAAAGTTGTTTTCAGCCTTAACAAGCTCCTTTAGTTCGTCCACTTTGGTAACATCGTTTTCCTTTGCCCGTTCAGAAGACAGAGCTTCTTCTAGACAAGCCAGTGCGTCAGCTTTCTCCTCCAAGCAGCTCTTCAGCAAAGTCATCCTTCTGCCCTGCAAGTCTGCCTGGCTCTCTGTTATGGGAATGGCGGTAGAGGTTTGGGTTTGAGGCTCGAGAACGACGGATGAAAAGTCAACGAATGGGATTTCAGCCTCGACAAGAAGATTCTCGTAGTCGTTTTTAGCTGGGCTGGAGATCAGTTTTGTGTGTGCTCTTCTTTTTTTCTTGGGGACATATGATGGATCAGATGGATCCATTTTCACTTCTGGTGTTTGTGCTAGGTCGGTGATCCACTTGATGTCTCGTTTCTTTCTTTTCTTTCTCCTGTTCGACATGACCCCAATTGTTCTCCGCTTATCTGAAGTGGCGGCTTCGTCCTCAATCACTCTTCTATCCGTTTCTTTTTCCATTGGTCTCTCCTGCTCCGTATTCCAATTCGCCTCTCCTTCCATCAAAGACATCTTCTTGCTCTTTACTTGGTCGTTCTTGACCCTGTCTTGGAACTCCTCATCTCCTTCCTTGTCTTTGCGATTGGAATTCAACTTGTTCCAGATCTCCCTGATGTCTTTGTAGTCCCAGCTAATGCCGTAACGGAGCCTCTGCGCTATAAACCAAACCTTCACCTGGTCTGGATGCAGGGAGCAGCACTGGGCTAGAGCATTAGTCTGTTTGCGTGTCAGATAGGGGGACCTGCTAAAGGCATTTTCGAGTTCCGCCACTTTATCCGTCTGCACGTTAACCTCATTTGCATGAACCCACAACACCCTTTTATCCTCAGAGAGCAGGGGGAGACATATGCGGGCGCTCCACTGAGGCACTGTGATACCCAACGCCGATTGGCTGCCTTCCAGAGAACTGGGGGTCTGTATGGGTTTGATGTTCGTTCTGTCAGCGAGTTGCCTCATCGTAGTCAACTGCTGTGCAAAGTAGACGAACAGAGAGGTCAGAAACATAAAGCATGGGAACTAATTTAAGTTTACTATTTTCTGAATCAGAGGCAAAATCAATCTGACTCTAGTTGTCTGAACTTCTCAAATTATTTATGAGACAGACTAAGCTTTGCACAGTTCACAGTCTAGTAATGACCTTTAGCCATGGAGATTGCTAATTTTAAGAGAAAATTACAATGTGAAAGATTTATGTTTAAGTATCTTTTTGAATGCTTTTACTCACTTTTGTATTCTTTGACACTCATCTGCACTACAATTCAAAATAAAAGAATAAATTTATAGATATATTTTTACTTTGAGTTCTGAAAAGCTAAGCAGTTGAAAGTTAAGAAACTCAAGTGATCCAGACATGTTATTTATAACTTATAGTATGTTTGACTATAGAAGGATGAATGGATGAATTGAGTTATTTATGGATGGCTGGAACATAAATTAATAAGCAGATGGATGGACAGTTAGGTGATCAATGGATAAATATATGTGTAAGTGGACGGTTTGATAGGTTTACGGGTGAACAGACAGATCGATGAAGCACGGATTACAATTACAAATAGATGGATGAAACTTTTAGCGACTGAATGTTTCCATACACATAGAAGCCGGAAAAATGTCAAAATCAGATTTGAGACTCCCAGACTATAAGGCAACCTGTATATTGATATGGAGACGTATATCTGAGGACGAAAAGCAGAAGGGTTTAATATCTACCCACCAAAATACGTTGGGATTATAAGTACAATGGCGAAGAAAGAGAGAAGAAATGGAATAGTAGTTTGCTTCAATAATTAATTTTGTTGGTTTTGATCGCTGTGTTTATCCTAAAAACAAAGCTAATTGAACCAACGTCATGTTAATTATTTATAACTACTTACAATATAGCATATACCAGCTAATTGCTTATATAGCTTGCGCGCGGGCGTACTTCAAGTATCATTTTAGCTAGCCGAAGCCTCATTAGCTTTAGCCAGTAACGGCTGTCCGGCTAAGATTTGAGCCTCCCAGCATTATCTGCTCACCTTTATAGAGCCACCCGTGAGTACACAAAAGTTGATCTTACCTATTTGTTTTAGGCTGGATTTTCTACTTCCTTCAGTCGGGTCAAACCAAAGTGGGGAAATATGTCCTTTAGCTCCCGCTAATCTTTTAAACCACCTTACATGATCAACAGCAACTAGGCTGTCTAGTCACCAGACGCAAAATCAAGTGAGCTAGTGCTGCTCACATTGCAATTTTCCGCTTAAAAAAATATTTTTTTTAAATCAAGGGAGGTAAAATTCCTATGGTCAGTACTCTGCAATATCAAACAGTTAATGTCACAATTTCATTATAAGTACTGACTTTAACCCATCTTTAACACTGTAGAAGTTGGTCTTCTAAAAATTAAGTTTAAATTAATTAAACTCTTCAATCTACAGGCTAGGGAGTGGAAAAACACTAAAACCCCTCGTGGTTTTTCCCCCATTTTGTCACTTTATGATGTACTTTTTACTTTATTTTATGTTACAGTTCAGATGGATACAACATCAAACATTTCGCAAATGAAAAGATACTCTGATATCAAAAAATAAAATAAAATACAACTACTTCCTTCTGAGGTTACATACTTAAGCGCTACAACCACGTCTTGCATGGAAGAGTGGTAAGAGAAAAGTCATTGTTGAAAGAAAGCCATGAGAAGTCCTCTCTGCAGTTTGTGACAAGCTGGGCCACAGAAACCTGTAGGAAGAAGGTGTTCTGGTTACATTTCACAACATGCAATAGTTTGTGTTGGAGTCTTATATAAAATCCCAATCAGACACAATGAGGCTTGTTGTGTCTCATGTGTAAAAAATATGAAGAGGTATAATAGTTTTTGCAAGACACTGTATTAGACCTCCAGAATGTTAATATTATATTCTTCTATTTTTTTCGGTAAAAAATAAAACATAGCTATACAGTGCTTTAATTTTAACTAAATTTACAGTATTTTGTTGACTATTCCACATCGATAAGAACTGTAAATAATTTTCTCATTCAATGACATTGTTGTTTTGTACTGTTGTAAAGCAATAAAGTTTTTTTTGTTTTTTTTTATCAGTGTTTTTTTTTTTAATCAGTTTACTTCCTGGATTATTAACCAGAAAGTAAAAGAGCTGATTACTTAACTTAGAGGAGTTAGACACATTAACCTATTTGAGGACACTAGCTACGGGATCTTGAAAATCAAGAGAAGAGAAAAACGCAAGAACAACTCCTAAAGGATTACTTTATTTGACTCTGAATAACACTGCAACAAACTAAACAGGACTTCCTGTATTTGAGAACAGGACTGACGGCTAGACATTTTTCCAACCACCAGTTTGGGCGGGTTACAGAGCACCAAAAAAAAGACAACTTCAAAGTACTCTCAGCACTTTCAAGAACTGAGACACACTTTGATTCAGGAACACTTCCTTCAGGTCTCTAAAATGAATCGAGGACACAAACGCAAAAGTAGCTCTTCTGAGGATCGTCCTGCATTTGAGAACATGTCTGACGACACTCAGAGGGACTCGTCCAGCATTCTGTGCGACATGTGTACAGGGGAGGACAGGAAAGCAGCACGGAAGACCTGCATGAAATGTGAGATCTCCATGTGTGTCCAGCACCTGCAGGCTCACCTCACCACACCTGTGTTACTGCAGACTCATCCTCTGACTGAGCCCATGACTATAGATGGAAACACCAAATGTCCCCAGCATGGGAAGCTCCTGGAGTACTACTGCCTGGATGATAAGACCTGTGTGTGCGTTTCCTGTGCCATTGAAGACCAGCACCGCCTTCACAACATGAAGACCTTCTCCACGGCCCACAAAGAGCTCTTGGAGAAGCTGAAAGGTGAGCAGAAGGACTTAAAGGTGAAAACTGAGGATGACAACATGAGTCTGGAGAAGTGGGAGAAGAGTGAAAGAGAGAAGCTGGCTCGCAGCAGCGTGCGTCTCATTGAGGCTGTGACTAATCTACGGGACATTTCTCTGACCAGTGTCCAAAGTTCAGTCTCTGCTCGAATGGTGTCCATCACAACCAGCAGGAGCAGCATGCAGGCAGCCCAGAATGAGAAGGACACCTTCAGATTCCTGCAGATGTACTCTCAGGTGAACCAGGATGTGGAGAAAGCCAAGGCTGTTGATCTGAGGAAAGGCTTGGAGCCGGGCCTCCATCGGGACAAACTAGTTCTGGAGATAAGACAGAACGGGGAGAAGATGGTGAACCAAGCGTCCAACCTTTTAGAGTCATTGTTGACCCTGGTTGATCCTGAAAGCCACCAGGATGCCAATGTGTCTTCAGACCTGATCTTTGAACCCCAGACAACCAATAGCAGTATGTCCCTGTCCAAAGACAAAAGGACAGTTTTCTACAACAACTGGCTGGGTCAGTGTTCTGGTATTTTTCTAATCCACAGCACCCAGTCAGTTCCCAACTATCAGAGATGGATCCTCAGTCTTCCCAGTGAGGTTGATTGGATGATTGGTTTGTGCGATAAAAAGTCTGCAAATGACCCAATGAATGGACCGGTCTATGGACTAAGCTGTGAAGATAACCACCTCAGCTGTGTTACAACAAAGTATCATGACTGTCCAGCTGCGTCATTGAATTCATCTCTCTTTGAGAGACCACAAACTATTAACAAAGCAACTGAGAAGCAGCATAAAGTTTGTTCCACAATAATCAGATCTAAGGATAAGAATGGAGAGGAGTATCAGTGTCCTGTAATGGTGGAAGTGTTTTGGAATTTTACAGCCTCTCGACTCTCCTTTTTCAGCAGAACTGGGAAGTACCAAAGAGAAGAAATACTCAAGATTGAAATGACTCTCAACAACTGGGACTTGGTCCCATTTGTTCGGCTGGGGAAGAAAAATACACAGAACACATCGCAGCAGCAATGGAAATGTTGTGGAAGGAGCACTAAGTCTTACCAAACACATTGCAGCTACTGTGGACAAATGTTCAATGGCCCATTCATCACAGAAGTTGTTTGCAAGCTTTGCTAAATATTGGTCATGGCTTTTGTTACAATTGTGATTGTTTGGTTATTTGCTTTTTTTACAGCCACATTACGTAGCAAATATTTCTTCCCCTTTCTATTAGTTTGATCTTTGTCTAGAGCTAGTAATAGGCATACATGCAACTTATTTTATAAACACAATAACTGCTTCTGTGGGTAATTAAGCCAGAAGAAAGCAAAGATATGAAATGTTTTATTGACTCACTGTGAAAAAAGAATATATATAGAGGCCTCCTGTCAGCACCCTGTCAGTTCCCAATTATCAAAGATGGATACTCAGTCTTACAGATGAGAAAGTCCTTGGATGAATGTCTTGTGTGATAAAAAGTCTGCAAAGGACCCACTGAATTATCTGGTCTATGGACTGAGATGTGCTACAGCAAAGTATCATGACGGGGTCTCTGACAATAAACAGGAAACTGTCAAGACCACAACCAGGAACCAACTTCAGATTCAATCTACATCCCTAAGTTCTAACAAAAAGACTGGAGGGAAGGACATACCTGCAAGTGTGGAAGTCTTTTGGAAATTTTTTGCCCTTTAAGCTGTCTTTTTTTTTTTTAGCAGCAGATCTGGAAAGCATCAGATGACCATCAACCACTATCAATAACTGCCCTCTCGTCAATTTTGTCCAGCTGGAAAAAGAAATTCCCCATGACAATCCCCGGGAACAATGTCAATGCTCTTGTGGGTACACTATTTCTGGAGAAAGTATTATTAAAGAGTGATCCCAGTTTTATGAGAGACGTTGCCACCAATATGGCAGAATAATTAGCGCCCCATTGGTTGCAGAAATTGTTTGCGTGCTTTATTAGTTTCTTAAAAAATAATGATAATTGTATTTAGTGAGCATGAATGTGACTTGTGATTGACAATTGTTGGTCAATATATTATGGGACATAATCAAAGATAAATTCAAGACAGTTTTAAAGCGTTGTTATACTTTTCACTGTAGTCATATTATTATCTTCAGCTTGATAAATCAATATTAATTAGGTTTTCTGTGGCAAGGTGGCCTCGTTGTTCATTTTCTGATTTAAATTTATGTTCCTTATATCACTGTTTTGGATTGTTTCTTATATTTTGAAGTTATTTACGTTTTTTAGAATTGAGTTATATTTTTGGGGTTGTTGTGTTGCATGTTTTTGATTGTTTTTGAGGTCACGCGCACCCGGAGACGCCCACTGCATCAGCACAGGTGTTCTGCATCCTGATTAAGCAGCGTGCAGACTGGGACTGGGATAAAATCATCGATGGAGAGACATCTACAGAGAAGAGGCAGACGGACTTGGGCTTTGTTTTTGTGGAGGACGGCACGAGCAGGCGCAGGAACTAGCGATGAGAGGACGGGTTGCCAGGAAGCGCCATCCGTCGGGTTGCTGTGGAAGCCGCGAGTTACTCGACTGGTCGCCGTTAGGAAGCGTGTGGCCGGCTGGAGGAGCCGTCGGGACCAGGGTGCGGCTGAGGTTCATCAGAGGGGAGCTAAGCACCTATTTTATAGACTCGTTTTGACTTGTTGGACAAGGACTGCCTGCGCCTCCTCTTTCTTTTGATTTCCTGTTTTTAAAATAAATTATTGGAACTTTTATTGGTTGTTGGAACTCTGTTCACAATCCCTGCTAGTTTATATTGGGTACCCCACTCGGGTGCCACATTTCTGTTGGCTTTGTATGCAGCCACATTTTAAATAGCAATTATTTCTTTATTCTTTCAATTTAATATTGGTCTCCATCTGGTGGTAGTAAACAATTGTAAACAATGTACATTAAAGACAATATAACTGCTTCAGTAAATAATAAAGCCAGAGAAATGCTGAAACGTTACATGTTTTATTGAATCACTGTAAAAGAAATACCAGGTGGATTTAAGGACTTGGCAACAAATTTAAAACACCATGGTTATGTATAACAGAGACAAAGATGAAAACAGTTGAAAAATAATCATAATTGCATGAACTGTGTAAAGGTGATGTCGAAAATCTTTGGAAACTAATTCCTAAGAATGATCTCTTATCATGAAGCCTATAATAAATAAAAATGTTAGTAAATGAACTGGAAATATATTTGTATTAATTGGTACCTCTGCTCCTAAGTTAACACTTTTCTTATATATTGCATTATTGGTCCACTAATATTACAATCAACATACAAAAAAAGCCTTTTTAAAGTGCAATACAAAATGGGAATGATAGAGCTTCTAAAAATAGTTTTTTTTTTCCTAATTTGCTAAAACATTTGCATATAATATAAAACCTTTTAAAATAGGCATTAAGACATTTGCTTTGAAATCTTAAGTTGGGGACAAAGGCTTGCAGCAGAACACAGTGAAGAGATGTCAGGCTCACTGTTCATGAAAAGATTAAATGTTGCTTAAATAAAATAAACTACAGTGAAGCATTTTTGCTTTGGAATGATAAGCTGAGGAATAAAAGCTCTAGTTTTTTAATAAAGCGTGACTCCTGGAACGTCTAAAGAGAACGACACACGTGGAGATCTTTTCTAAAAATGTCAACCAGGATTAAAAACAGGACAGCATTTTATAAGTGCTTTCTATCAGCTCTGCTGTGTTTCTACAGAATCAAAACACTGGAATCTGGAATGTCAGGGAGCAAATCAGAATCAGAAGGCGGAGGCGGACGTTTAGCTGTTCCCGAAGACGGTGTTGAGCTGCTGGGTGACCCGGATGAAGGTCGTCCTGCGGCTCAGCTCCTTCAGCTTAGCTGCTCCAACGTAGGTGCAGGTGGAGCGCACGCCTCCCAGGACGTCTCGTATCGTGTCATCCACCGGCCCTTTGTAGGGAACCTCCACCGTCTTCCCCTCTGACGCTCTGCAGGCGCAAAAACCCCCCCGACCGGATTCAAAAACAATAAAGCTACTGTTTTGCTTTTTGTTGTTGTTTTTTGTTGTTTTGTTTTTTTTAATAAAATCTCACCTGTAATCGGCTACGCCTCCTGCGTGCTTCTTCATCGCCGTGTCGGAGCTCATCCCATAAAACAGCTTGTACTTCTTGCCGTTTTTCTCGATGGTCTCGCCGCCGCTCTCGGAGTGACCAGCCAGCATCCCGCCCAGCATCACAAAGTCGGCTCCGGCGCCTGGAGAGAACCCACAGGAAGCAGTCAAAGCCCCGATTTCAAACCCATGGGAAATCACTTTGTCTTGAGACTCTTGATTCATTTTAAAAGCAGCTGAAGACAATAACGACCCGACTCAAAATCAAGTTAATGGATGTTCATCGGTCTCCCATAGGAGAAATTAAAGTTAGACAAATGGACGTTGTTACTGAAGCAGTTTTATTCCTATCGCCTTCAGATATAAATAATATCTTAGACTTGTTTTCAACCATCAGCACCATTTAAGTAGCTTTTTGTATCTTTCAACGTGTTTCAATTTTTATGCTCTGAGGTATGGAGGTGCTCTATAAACAAAATTGACTGAATTTCTATTTGCTACTTTCATTTTAAAACAGTGAAGCTTACCAAAAGCCTTAGAGACATCTCCTGGGCAGGTACATCCTCCATCCTGCAGGACAGAAGGGCAACAACAAGCATCATCTAACTTTAACTTTAACATTACAGCTTAAAATGCCTTGAGATCAGTTTCTAACAGAGCTTAGAAAGATGCTTAGAGATACAAACTGATTATCATGTTTATATTTATTTTTCACCTTTTGGATAGAGGATGCATTTTAAGAGGAAAACCTGTTTTACATTTTCTTCAGATGAATCCGTGGATTTGTTCCCGGATTTAATTCCGAACTTTAGCTAGGCCACGCTGAAACTGAAGGAAAGCAACCCAGCGTTGTTTTGTGCGAGACCAAACTTTTTTGTAAATGAAACCACAAAGTTCAGCGTGACTTTCATGAGACCACGACACATTTTCCCACGAGGTTTAGGGAGTTTTCATCTGCTTCTCGAAAGTCTTCTTTGGAACAAAAGGCTTCTGTCTTGCATTCCTCTTGGCAAACTAACTGTCTAGTTTCAGTCTAATCTGTTCCGCAATTTTGGAGAAACATACAATTTGTTTTAAACATCACTCGTTGTCCCATATTGCTGATGACTGTTTTGAGATCGATACAGATCTATCCTGACTGGTGCCTTTAAACTAAAAGATGCTCAGATGTCCAGACACTTTCACCACAACATCTGAACCTTATTTTATGGTTTCAGATTATTAATAACTGATGAGAATAAATGCTGAAGCTGATTTCAAAGGTTCTTAATTAAATTATTAGCTTAAGGTTGGGCCTGTTTATGCAAAGAGGTTATTGGAACATATTTGTTTGTATATCAGTTAAATCAAACAGAATACTTCAGACAAAAGTTTCAATATAACTTTTTATGGTCTCATTTTTACAACACAAAAAACCCAGCCATTTTAACCACTGGATAGGAGATATGAAGAACTAATTAAAGAACATAGCATGGTTTTTTTTTTTTTGGCAAAAAATCCTAATAGAGTTGATTCATTGTGTTGAGAAGTTTTAATTTAGTGACTGTTTGACTCACAGATATAATGTGGCCGCCCAGGCCGTGGGCTGCATCTGCACATTCAATCACAGCGCTGAGCTGCGGGTAGCCAACCCCTGTCTTCTTACGGGTGGTACACACAGAGCCTGAGGGCGAAGACACAGAGAGCCTGAAACGCCTGCAAACTGCATTCATTTAGATGATGTATTAAAGTCAGAGCAGAGATTAAAGCAGTTCCTGATCTGGGAGGCAAGCGAACGTAACACTCTGGAAATATTTAACTCAGGCTGCCTGGAAACACTGAAAATCAGGAGGATGATCACCTGGTCCGATGCCTACTTTAATGATGTCGGCTCCAGCGAGAATCAGTTCTTCCACCATTTCTCCTGTCACTACGTTCCCTGCCTGATCAAAAAAAAAAAAAAAGGCTTTAGCTTTATTTTCTGCCAAAACGGCATTTTACAGTCCAACGTTCTTCCCGAACGTCTACTGACCATTATGGTGTGCGAGGGAAACTTCTCCCGGACGTCTTTGACGAAGTGAACGAAGTGTTCGGAGTAGCCGTTAGCCACGTCTACGCAGATGTACTTGAGCTGCGGCACGGCCTCCACGATGGCCGAGATCTTGTCAAAGTCTCCTTCTCCAGTCCCCGTGCTGACGGCAACACTCTAGGGACAAAATAATAATAATAATTTTAAAATAAAACCCAGATCATCCAATCTGACAAAATACATATTTAGGATTTGACGTTGGGTTAAGGTGCAGAACTTGAATACCTCCAGGCACTTAGGATGCTTTGCAGCAAACTCTGACCAATCGTCTATAGAGTAATGTTTGTGGATTGCAGTGAAGAGAGTGAACTAGAGGACACGGATAAATATGAAAATAAGGTCAATTAAGAAAAGAAAAAACAACAACATTTAATTCACATTTACTTATTTAAAGAGGAAAAAAAAAAATACAATGCTTAGGAAAAACATACTTCCCAGACGCTTATTTCCATTATCCATTATTCAAAACGGGAAGAACAAGCAATTATTTCTACTCATTATCAATTTATTTTTCTCAACCACCTGATTTGGTGCCAATAAACAACACAGAAAAAGGTAAATATGATATGGCGTTCAAATATTTTCCGGAGTTTAATCAACCTCGTGCAGAGCCTGGGCCATCTCGAAGGTCCCCACGGTGTCCATGTTGGCGGCGATGATGGGAATCCCTCTGTAGCTGCCCTTGGAGTTCCTGAAACTGAAGCTCCTCAACAGGTCCACCTATAGAGGAGAACACAACAAAACTTTATCAATATGTCATGCTAACACATTATTGGTGAAAGAATTAGGAAATATTTTAGTCGTCAATGCTAACAAAAAATGGAAAGGAAGGAAAGAAACGTAAAAGAAACAGTTAATTAAAACATCATGTCATTTTTGATGATGAAATAAAGTTTTGGCGTAATCAGGTAAATAACCCGTAACTTTGATCAGAATCTATCGGACTGGCACTGCAAGTTGTTGGCAAGCTATCAAAGAGCTGATATAGGCTTCCTTAAGATGCCCCTAAATAACTAGAGAACAAAAAGCATGATGAAGCTCAGCGAACAAAGAAGAAAGTTGTGGAAAAGATTAGAGCGAGTTGCGGTTATCAACAATATTTCAAGATCGGGACATTTCACTGAGACATGGTGGTTCAGTTAAGCAAACAGGCTGGGAAGGGAACGTACTGAGTGAAGCAGCTGCAGAGACTGTCAGCTCAAGTGAGAGAATTTGTTGGCATGAAAACTATTAGCCACACTCTCCACAAATCTGATCTTTTTTCACTGAAGTGAGGGGAGATTGGTGAAAATCTGTCAAATGAATCCCCCTGTGCAGTTCACTACAAGCCCATAGATGAAGGCGTTTTGGTCAGATGAGACTAGTATTGAGCTTGTTTGGACAAAAATCAATCTGCGGTGGAAAAATAATAGTGAGCATCACTCTCAACAATATGTAAAAACGTGGTGGGGGCGGCGGCATCATGCTGCGGGGAAGTTTGTCTTTGTCAGGAACATGCAGCTGTTTAAAGTTAACGGCTTTCATTGAGGGGTGTCAGAGTACAAATAGATGAAAACGCATACAACGTGTTACTTTGTTTTGGTCTGTGTAACAGAGACCACATTTGGACTTGACCCACCTCACTCCTGGACTTGAGCGTACTCCGTTTGGGTCGGAGGAGAACATCCTTGAAGTCCAGCTTGACGTCATTCTCAATGCGAGGCATGGTGGAGAAACGGGATGTAGGCTAAAGATGAAAGCAGGAGACTCTGAAAGAGACAGAGATCAGCTAATAAGACGGAGCCGCGTTGTTTTGTTCTTCTTTTCTCTCTCTCATTTCCTAACCATCTTCTCCATCATTCAACTTTACATATTCACAGTAAGGTCGGAAAAGCCGATTTAAGTTTTAAGGACTCCACAGATAAGCATGGCTTCCTTTGGGGGGGAAAGAGAGAGAGCTTTGTAACATGTATCTAAAGCATGCTAGCTGATTCCACATGTCAGAGCGTGCAGAATTCAAGGTTACATCAGTGTACACCCTCACAACTCACGCTACTTTATTAGGACAAACAGCAGTTGCATAAGAACAGGGTGGATATTACACAACAAAATGCGACACATTTAGTAGAAGAAAACGTTTACCGTTAAAAAAGTCAGATAGGAGGTTATAAAAGTCGTCTGTACCGCCTCCCCACTTCCTCTCGCCGCTGTCAGGGAGGTTTTACAGCGGCGGACACAGGCTGCGCTGCCGCGCTGTAGTTTTTAGACGGCGTCCTCTCGAAGGTTACAGCCGAGTAAGAACTACAAACGCGACAGTCGCTTTACGTCCCGCATCACTGATGTCGTAAATGCATCTTAAGGCAGTTAGAAAGCACATCTGGTTTTTGCTTTTCTTTGTAGGGTACTTGCGTGAATGCCAGCGACATATATGTAGGTAGCTTTGCAGCTGTGTTGATTTATTTATTATAAAAGAAATAAAACGAATAGTAAGTGAAGCGGAACAGTGTTGCTCTCACAAGCGGTGGTGGGGGATTTAATAAAATTAAACACAGGAAACAACCACTGGATTTCTAGAACAATTATTCTCCGACATAGAAGCTGAAAAATCTTTTTTTTCTTTTTCTTTTTCTTTTTCTTTTCTTTTCTTTTTTTTTATTTTTTTTTTATTTTTTTTATTTTTTTTTTTTACAGCCACAGCAGGTTAAACAATAAATCCTGTCAGCAGACTGCTCGTTAAATTGTTACATCTGTGTATATTAATTCCAAAAATCATCCAACAAAGATGTTGATTAAAGTGAAGGTAAGTAACATGAAACAATGATTTCTATGTTTGGCTAATTGTTATCGTAGTGAATCATAATCTGCTTATCTCTAACTCTAAAGTGTTTTTATCACAGACTCTCACTGGCAAGGAGATAGAGATTGACATAGAGCCCACAGATAAGGTATGTGATGGGGTTTTACATCTTCATTTGGACTTTGAACAGACCTAAATCTTATGATTTAGGTTTGTTCAGACCTCTGATATTATTTATATTTTCAAGCACTCATCTCTGTTTGTCTGCAATATATTCCAATGTAGGTGGAGCGAATTAAAGAAAGAGTGGAGGAGAAAGAGGGGATCCCTCCACAACAACAGAGGTTGATCTACAGTGGAAAACAGATGTAAGATTGTTTTTTCTCTCAGTGAGCAGCAATTGCAGCAAATTACTGCCATATTTTTGCAAACTCAACAATTTCATTTCAAGGGAAAAAAATTGTTGTATTTATCTTTTTAGTTAATAGTGACCCGTTTCTTTGTGCGCGCGCATGTGTGTGTGTGTGTGTGTGTGTGTGTGTGTGTGTGTGTGTGTGTGTGTGTGTGTGTAAGTGTGTGTGTAAATCATGTAAAACATTGTCAATAATGACATAATTTAGCATAATTGTGCGCCCAGAAATGAGACACACATTACAATAGCAGCACCAGTTGATTGTGTTATTATTTCAAGCATTAACAATTACATTTGAAAGCCTCCTTCATTTAATTCATTAATTTTCTTTTCATGATGGCAGGTGAACACCTCCTTTTCAGTCACCTCTACAGTAATGGAGCTATCGGATTTTTAATTAAGGTTAAAACTATAGTAAAACATAACATTTTCTTACCTGTGAAAATGTATGCTTCCTTACATTCATCACATTTCATTTAACATGAACGTTTCAGGTTAGCACTTTCCAGTTTTTTGAAGAGGCTCCCTTTGTGTCAGAAAAGTGTTTTAAAATGTCTCATCTAGCTTTAAGAAGATAACTGAGATTTGTTTTTATTGGTGCTGTTATGAAGCGGGGCTTTTGATGCCACCAGTAAAACTTGAAAATAAACTTTTGGGGGACCTACAAGAAGTCGGTCCCTTCTGAGGACATCTCCCTCTTTAAGTGAAGGACAGAATTTGATAAAAACACGATAGTCAGAATGAGAGGGTAGATTTGGGGACATTGTATTATAAGTCTGGCGGGTCACCAGGCTTTACTTGTGCCCCCGCCAGGCTTAGCATTGCTTATTTATTTACGTTTTTTTAATGTTTGCATTTTTGTAAGACTTTATAGTTTGGTGTTTAGATATTAGTCTTCCAATCTTCCAATATCACATAATTTTCAAGTGATATTTTCAAATTTTCTGTCAACTTTCAACATTGTTTTAACTCAAAAGCCCGGCGGGCCGCTGGATGAATGACTGCCGAGCGCAACAACCACCGGGCTTAGCAGGTTTTCTGGGGGAAACCTTGTGGGAGAAAGAATATTGCAGCGTTTTGCTCTCAAAATGAAAACAATAAACAAAGCTGGCGACATTCCTCCACAGAATCTGATCACATTAATATGAAATATTTTACATTTATCGCCGCTGATTTAATAAAAGTATGTTTACTGTCTTAATTTCTTATACAAGCTGTTTTCTTTTTGTTGTTTTATTCATGTTCAGGAATGACGAGAAAACGGCCGCAGACTACAAGATCCAGGGCGGCTCCGTCCTTCACCTGGTGCTCGCCCTCAGAGGAGGCCACCCGCTCCGCTCCACGTTTTAACCTCTGGCACAACAACAAGCTCTAACCGACACGACGCCTTCAGAAATCACAGCGCGACTGGAGGCGGTCGCACAGTCACCGGGTGACACTGAAGGCGCCCCAGAGTCATCGACTGAGTCGAACCGGTTTCTGCTTTCCATCTCCAGCTCCTCACAGACTGTCGTGTGTTTGGCTGCCAAGGCCGTGTGCGCAGATGATAAATTCTTTAGCTTTGGATTAACACATGACTGATTAGCTATTAAGAAAAAACCCCACTATTTAATCGTCTTTCTGTCACTCTGTGCAAGTAATGTTTGTGATGGAGCAGAGGATGTTTGCTACGCCTGAAATTAATGAGACGACTGTAATTTAAAGCTGGATAAGGGATGTAGAGTTAGATTGTCACAAAGTATCGCACAGGGTTTGATTGATCTCTTATGAAGCATTGATGTAGCAGAGTAAGTGTGAGAAGAGTAGCTTTAATAACAGGACTAACCCTAGACCAGTGTTTCCCAACCCTGGTCCTCAAGGCACACTGTCCTACATGTTTTAGAGGTTTCCCTGCTTTAATGTGCCTGATTCAACTGATTGCAGTTCAAGGTATTTCCTTGCTTCAGTGCAGCTGATTTCAATTGATGACTGATTAACAGGCGTTTGTTGAACTGCAATCAGTTGAATCGGGCACATTAAAGCAGGGAAACCTCTAAAACATGCAGGGCAGTGTGGCTTGAGGACCAGGGTTGGGAAACACTGCCCTAGACTACACAGGAACCGTTGTTGGGTTTGGTTCAGCTTTTTTTTTTTTTTTGTCTTTATCCACTTTCAGACAATCTTATTCTTGCTTTGTCTTGTTCTGTTTGAGAACAAAAATACTCTGCAAAAACATGTATTTTTCTCTTATAACGGAGAAAAGGGCAAGTCAGGAACATTACCATGATGGTCAAGAGTCGGCGCGACTATCATGAACCTCATGGCTTTTTTTTTTTTTTTTTTTTTTTTTTTTTTTTCCACCTGCGTGACAGATTGATTTAACATGTTCATGGATAATTTGAACTTGCTCCGATTCATGAAGAAGTAGTTTGTTTACTTTTCTCACCGCTGTGTCAGCACCTGTAATACCCTGTGCTTGTGTTCAGTGTCCTTTCAAACGTATGACTTTGTGAAATAAAGCAGATTCTGTGAAGGCCTCGTGTTTTACTGTCCTGTGTTAAAACATTAGAGGATTTACAGAGAAAGCAACGGTTGAGCTGAATCATCTCAGCTCCAGTCAGGTGGAGCTGAGATGTAAGAAGATGTTGAAAAGGCAGCCATTTTCTGTCATGTGACATACGCTGTATTGCTAAATGTACATGGTAATTGCCTTCATAAATAATCTTAGGTCATATTTTGTTCTTAATCCATAGAGTTTAGTATGATGCTCACTTTTCACAGCTGTAACAACTTCAGTTTAGTTTATCTTGGTACTTTTTAACCTTTCCATACATGTGTCAAAAAAAGCAAACAAAGGCAAAGAAAATAAACAAGACTGGTACAGAAATAGATGAAGATTAAATTACTCTCAGTAACAAGAACACAAAACGTAGACTGAAAACGCATAGCTTATTATACCTTACATTAAAAAAACAAACAAAAAAAACCCGGCAATATCAAAATCAATTCCCGTATATTTTTCTAAAACACATTTTTGAGGAATTCCAGCTGAGTCTGTTGTCGTTCTGAGAAAGCTTTCCATAAGATTTGGGAGTGTGTTTACGGGAACGTTTGACCAGAAGTGCATCCATCCGTGAGGTCAGACTCTGATGTTGGCTCACTGTGTCAGCTTTCATTTGTGATCTGTACTGATCTGGAAGCCTCACACTAGAACTTGGAAACTGGCCACCTCATACAAACCTCTCTCAATTGAACACAAAGACATCAAAACTTGGAGCCACTTGTGTATATTTTTTATTCTTGTCAAACGTTGACCACCGTAATGTACATTTTACATTTTGAGACGGAATATTCGAGAGACATTTTTCAGCATGTCTCTGCAACTCAGACTGCAAATGACAAGAGACATCAGAAGTTAGAGAACTTTGCCTACGGAGCAATAACATTGTTGTCACAGTGAAAGCAACGGTTGAGCTGAATCATCTCAGCTCCAGTCAGGTGGAGCTGGAGCTGTAATAGGATGAACTCGAAACAACAGATCGGCCTCTCTGTAAAAGCTGGTGCCTAATGCACCACGCTGACATTTTGTGTTGCTTTAAGTTCCAAAGAAATGAAGGTTGCAGTTCATCAGGGAGCAACGATCAACGTTACTCAGAGGTGAGGAGAAACGAGGTTTTGTCTTTGTGTTACAGCTTGCACCATTTAGATTGTCTCGACAAGTAAAGTTGCAGCATTTGACATTTTGAGCAACGGAATGTTTTTCATTTCTGCACGAGACAATGTGTGGAGTCAAATCTGCTAACAAAACGCAAGCAGACTTAAAACATAAAGAGTATGTACTGAATCCTCTGACTTATAATACCTGGTAATATTTTGTGTTTTGGCGGTGTATGTGGAGGAAGTGTGATTATGAAGGAAATTCTACAGATTAATTTAGATTAATAAGCTGATGTGCAGCCGTTAAAATAGAGGTATGACTCAACGAAGAAGCAAAGTGACATATGTAAACCAAATAAGGATGCCACAGCAACGTGGGCTAGTTCTAAAGAAGCGAGCTTCAATTACAAGTCCAAACATTAATCAGTGGTTTTTATTACTAAGGGACATCAAGATACAGTCTGTGACAACTTCATATACTGTAAATGCACAATAACCGTACAGGACAATGAAAATACGCTCTTTTGTATTTATAGGAGGCCAATCACCCTGCTGCAGTTCAACAATATCAAATGATATACACTATAGACCAAACGTTTTGATTCTACCATCTCATTTTTATTTTCTTTTAGCACTTTCCATCTCTTTGAAGGATCAAAAATCGTTAAAAAAAATAAATAAAAAGCAAAGGCTCAGAGCATAATTAAACTGGATTAAATACAGACATGGTGAGTCTTTTTTTTCTTTCTTTTGGCAGTGTATGTGGAGATGCCCTGAGACAACAATAAAACGGAATAATTAGTCTCTGTGTGTGCAGTGGCGTTGGTTCCTTTAAAATACAGCATACTGGATAAACAGAGAACCTATGGGAGACCATTGATGGCGAGAATGTTTTGGGTTTCGCTGGAGTCTGAGGGAATATTGCACAAAAAGATTCCTGTAGCCAACTGAGCTGGAAAAGCAATAATTACGTGTAAAGCTCTCATTTGTGCATCGAAGGGAATTAAAACACAGATGTAAACGATAAAAAAAAAACACTTTCAGAGTGATTTGCACTTATGACTTTTTTCTTGTCTCTGCAGGTACATAAAAACAAATAGTTTATTTGCTTAGTGTCACTTTTATGTAGAAAGTTTGATGAAAGGGAAAAAAAAAAGCTATGACGATCTTTCCACATCTGTCAAAACACAGCTACAATTGCACTAAAGCGCACAACACCGTAATTCTGATTAAGGCAGGTAATAAAATTTGTGCACTTTTTGCCGCCACAACAACCAATTCCACATCGACTTTACAATCAAGATAAATCTGCAGTTGGAGGAACAAAAATTAGGTGAGATGAATGTTAGAGAAACAGAATACCAAAAAAAAAATTTAAATTAAGTTCATATGGTAGAAAATATTAAAAATGATTGGACAATAAGAATAATTTTAAGAGCGATATTAACAAGTATTTTTTTTAAAAACCAGAGGCATCATTGAGTCACTTTAAAAATAAACCATAAATCGAGAATCTGACAACACGAAATGATCTTTTGTGTGCGTCGACAATCAAGAATGCAGCTTTGTGGTGATGAATGTGACGCGGAGCGAAATTTACAGAAGTGACAAAGGATAAACCAAAAAGACAAACGTCCATCACAGTTCAGTAAGAGTCTCTCGAAATAATAATAATAATAATAATAAAAAAAAATAAAATGTAAAAGGTTAAAAATGTCGATGGTGATGTGAGGAATGAGGAACCGGAAGGTGCCAACCCGTCTCTATTGCACTTCTGATAGACCTCAGACTCACCCGGCTGAAGTGTTGATATTTGGTTCAGATTATTACTGATTAAAAAGACACTTAGAGAAGAAGAAGTGTTGATCAGTAGACAAACTGCGGATTGTGTCCGCACTTGTACAGCGAACCCATGTTGGCGTGTCTCTCTGCATTTTTCTTTCTCTTTTTTTTTCTTTTTTTTTTTTTAAGGGACCAGCTAGAAATAATAATTAAAAAAAACAACAACAACTCGGATTCAACACTCCGGTGCTTTGTGGTCGTCTCCGTCCTCCACGGAGAGAGGGGACCTCGCCTCCTTCATCTCCTCCCCCTCCTCGTCGCCTCCGCTGCCCGTCTCGGCCGGATAAACGACCACACACATCTTCTGGCCCACGTACGTCATTTTGTCTGGAAGAAGACGAGCGAGAAGAAGATGAAGAGGCGAGCAAGTGAAAGCAATGCCTGTGTCGATGGAAATGGCCTCACGGAGAGATGAACCCAGCAAGAAGCTCTTAGTTTGCACTAGGAGACGAGCCTCAGGGTGTCAGACCTTCAGAAAAATGCCGAGTTCAAAACGAGACTTCTCCCCGTTTCTCTCAAATGTAACAATTATGAATATGGCCAAACACTTACGTTTTAGCTTCATCGGACAACAGCACTCGACTGAGAGAATGACGCTCTTTGTCTCTGAGTGGATTAGGAAACTGTAAAAAGGATTTTGAAGCTTGTTTGGAAGTAATGGCTTCCTGAAGTGGCCTTCAAGTTCATCTTGGTACCAGTGAATAATGAGATTTATTTATTTTTTTCCCCAGCTTCAACCAGCATCTTTACTTTTGTTTATTGTCGTCCTCGGGTTGATTTCACACCAAACCCCATTCAGCTCTGGGAAACCATTCCCATATTTGTCAATCATTTAAAAAAAACAGAATAATAACGTGGCACCTGCAGGCTTCTGAAAGAGCAATTTTGTAAACTGAATTTGAAGGAAGCAATAAAAATTCTCGAAACGCTTCCACTCTTTGTCATTCTGCCATTTAGCAAATAAAAATAACTTGATTGGTTCAGACGGATCTGAAACAGGAGAGTTCAGTCGCCGTCTAACGTGACGGAGAAAGTCTCTTTGTGAAGATCTCACTTACCAACGAAGGTATCAAAGCACTGCGGTTTGTTCTCCCAGTAGACCCCCAGGAAGTAGACGGGAACTCCAGTGAGCATGATGGCGAGCCCGATGCCGCACACGACCGGCTCCGAGTACAAGGAGAAGATGAGCAGGAAGGCCCAGAAGACGAGGTAAATGACCGGCCATATCAGGCTGATCTAAAGGGAGGAGAAAGTGGACATTTTGAAAATTCACATAGAAAACTAAATACTATTGTATCCTCCTATAACAGGTGTGTTCAAATGTTATTTATTTTTTGCCGAGAAACTGATTTTACATGTTCTATTAAGTTATTTTTGAAAATATTTTTATTTTATTTTAAGTCTGTCAAAAATGTTTTAAACATTTTTAAGCTAAGGATCAATATATATATATTTTTTGTTGACGCATCCATCTTGTTTTAAATCATTGAGCGCTAAATTTATGGCTACACATTTCGCATAGTTTCAGCTTCTATGTGCCACAAATCTGGAACAAACTTCAGAAAATTGTAAAACAGCCGAAACACTGAGTGCCTTTAAATCTAGACTAAAGACCCACCTGCTTAGAGCTGCTTTTGGAACATTTTAAATGAAACACTGCACTTGACAATTGCTGACTGTGTGTTCTTCTGCTACTTTGCATTTTTGTGTGTGTTTTTATGACGTAAAGCACTTTGAACTGCGTTGTTGCTGAAATGTGCTACACAAATACATTTGATTGATTGATTTATTGATTCTGACCAAGTGTCAGACTATTGAGCCGATGTGATGAAGGCACTGCTTCAAACTAAATGGTCTGTCGTCTGAATTATGGCTGGTCTGTCTTCCCTTTATAGTATTTTCCCTTTTGACCGCTGTTGCTTTTTCATCTATTTGGGAGCTTGAACAAAAATACTCTGTTATCATCCATTTTTAAAAAATATTTTCCACTTTCAAGGAACTACAGAAGCACATTTAAAACTAAATGAAGACAACCAGAAATTAGTGGCTCTGGTATAGTATACAAGTTACATTCCATTTATAACCTTAATGCGCTATTAAAGAAAAAAAAAAAAAAAAAAGAAAGATGATTTGTAGAAGTACAGAATAAACCAGAACAAGTGAACACACCTTGATTGGCCGGTGCATGTTGGGCTGTTTGATTCGCAGGACGATCTGCCCGGCAACAGTGACTCCATAAAAGAGGTAGTTGATGAAGCCCACGTAGTTGATGAGGGTGTACATGTCACTGGTGCACAGCATAAGCAGAGTGGACAGGCACTGACAGAGTAGAGACACATGAGTGTACTTGGTTTAGTTTTTTTTTTTTCATTTTTCTTTTGACTGGCTGTGTTATTAAGACACATGCAGAAATGGACCAGCGATGAAGATGACGAGAGCGGTCGGTACTCACAGTGAAGAGCAAAGCAGGGATGGGGGTGCAGCGTTTCACGTGGATCATGGCCAGGAGGCTTGGGAGGTGTCCCTCTCTGGCCCCGGCAAAGAACAACCTGCCACAAAGCAGAGGTAAACATCAGACACTCACCTCTGACCCCTGCTGGAAGAAAATGTGACTTCAAAGGCCTCGGAAATAACAACAAGAGTTAATCGGTTTTGTAAAACCAAATTACATTTCACATGATTTCATTTAGGACTCCCTAATGTAATTCTTTATATAAATATTACTGAGGGGAAGTTCTGCCCCTTTAAAGGAGGATGATGAGCATGAACTGCATATTTAAGCTTCTAAGCTGGTTTTAACTCCACACTTTGACTAGGCCGCTCCAAATCTTCCTTTTGTTTACTGTTAAATCTCGGATTTGCTCAATTGAATTGCAACTTGGAGGCTTAAAAATAGCATTTCAACCCAGACTGATAGACGTCAAAGACTTTTCTAATCTGGACTGGAACGTCGGTGGATCATGATGTCTTGCTCTTAGCTCTGAACTTTGCTAAGTCTAATTAAACTATGCAAACTGTGTTTAGAAATGCATTTGAGTGTGAATTCTTCATGACGAGAAATATGAGGCATGAGGAATATGGACTCCACGCACAACTAAGCTTTCCTAAATTTGTCGGCGTTAAAAAGGTTTTAATCAAGAGAACTTTCCAGACTTCTTCTTTGGTATCTGGCTGCATTTTTCTTTCATTTCTGTTCATAAACTTAACCATGTTGGCAGTGTTTGCTTAAAATAAGTTGCACAAAAAGACAAAGAAGCCGGACAAAACAACAAGGCTTTTGAACCACCTCAGAAGCAGCAGAAGATAACCTTAATGATGGACCGCTCAAAACTTTAACAACATGAACCCTGGAGGGGAAACAAACAGGTAACCTGACATCAGGTGGACTGACCGTGAGGACGTGAAGAGGGAACCGTTGACTCCTCCGAAGGTGGAGAGAGCCACAGAGATGGGCATGATCCACGCCATGACCCCCAGCAGCTTCTCGCCAAACGTCTGAGAGGGAGCAACGGAAAGGAGAGGCTTACAGCCACCAATCTGACACGTGCAGTGACCAGCAAACGTCACTAGAGGGCGACAGCGACTAAAATGAGCAAGCTGAGAAGCTCAAGCTGGATTGAGGCCCAGGACTCACCACGGCAACGGCGTTCGAGGCGAGCAGCTCCTGGGGACTCATGGCCGTGACGTAGGCGATGTTGGCAAAGACGTAGACGAAGGTCACCAGGGGGATGGAGATGAAGATGGCACGGGGAAGGTTCCTGGAGGAAACACGAGGTACAGCTGAGTCAAAGGGAAAGAAGATGGCGAGTATTGTTCAGTATCTGCGACCAGACTGACTAGACTGTATTCACATCAGGCAGCTTCAACTAAAGGGGAAAAGGCTTTAAACTGGGAAGCCCTGTCGGAATGTGACCCTAATCACCAAAAACAGCAACAAGCCGCTTTTCAAGCCGCCTTTTTCCAGTTGAGGAAAGGCAGATTTCTGAACACCGATAGTGAAGGCTAGCTGGAAAATAACAAGCAAAACTGCTTACACGTAGGGATCTACCAGCTCCTCTGTGACGTAGTTGAGGAAATTCCAGCCTCCATAGGCGAACGAGCCCTGTAGGAACGCCAAGGCTATCAAACCCACGTCGTAGTCCTGGAAGGGCTCGAAGGCATTGGCCGGCTCCAGCCAGTAGTAGTCTCCTACAGGTGGAGCAGGACAGGAAACTTTAATCAATCTTGACCTCAGACCAGCAGTTATGGTACATTATTTAGTGGTATGCTCCCATATCTGTGTTAAATTACAATGAGACACATGTAGTGGGGTATGTTGATCACTCATGTCTGGTTATATAAACTTGTTTTGCTGACGGGGTAAACAGGCTGTTTTTCATTACCGTTCTGGCTTGTTGTGAGGAACTCCAGCTGAAAGCCATCACCTAACAAGATCAGCGTGTGTGTAAAATGTGTTGTACAACAAATCCCTCCTCAAGTAATTCCTCTTAAAACAAAGGCAAAAGCGAGACAATCGTTGAAATATTCTCGTACTGAAACACAGATGAAGCGGGATCCTGATTGAATTAAAATAAATCCGTCCCATCGTGTCTCAAATGTCTGGCCTTTTGCAGCCACAAACCTCGAAGTATCTCAGTGGGATTTTATGTGATCGATCAACCCACAACATAATTATGAAATGAAAGCAACACGATGCATTGATTACAAATGAAACTCCTAAAAGTCAGTACTTTGTAGAACCACTGTTCTTTTGGTAACCATTTCCACCTGCAATGCACGTCTGGAAGTAACATTTTTGTTTAGTCTTCTTTACAAACTGACACAAACTCAGTCAGAGAGGATGGAGAGTATCGATTAGCGAGTGCTTTATTACTTATCAGCTCGCCATCGTCATCTCGTACTGAGCTCCAGTTTTGCCAGAGGTGAAATTTCAGGGAAATTTACAGCAACATCTCACTGTGCTGTTCAGGGACTTCTTGAAGCATGAGTAAGAAAAAAGAAAAACTCTCAGCATGAGTGAAGGGGCAGAAACTGCAAAATTTATAACCCTGAGACGACAGCCTGCATCAAAATATGGAAATCAGGTGAACCAGGAAGTAAAGTTTTCTTCACATCTGACTGACCGGTTTTCTTATCCCCCGTGAAGCAACAGCATGATGCTGCCACCACCGTGTTTCTTGATGGGAATGTGTATTCAGGGTGATGTTCACAATATTTTGTATCCAGGCCAAAAACTGCAAATATTTTTTTTTATCTGAGTAGGACAAGTTTTTCCACATAGTCATTGTGTCAATCTGGACTTTGGGAACCTGGGGACAGGATTTCTCATTTCCACAGGTTACAGTATACAGAGTGCATGGTTCCTTAATTGTCCCATCAACATATCCTGTTTTTGCTGAATACCTTTAAAGGAAATTTGATCCACCAGAACAAAGACCGAGTAAGCTCTTGAAGACGTGCCCATTAATTTGATTCAGGTGTGTTTGACCACTGAAAACATGCAGGACATCAGACGGCCAGCCCTGATTTAGAGGCATTAATGTGCTCCCAAATTTTCGGATTTCTATCCGGAAAACATTAAAAACGATTTATTGTTTTCCTTCTACTTCACTATAAGGAAAACAGATAGAATCGCATGACGTATTCAGAAGTGTATGCAGGTAACATTTGAAAATGTGGAAAGTTAAAGAGGTGTGAATCCTTTCTCTATATCGTCCCTCATTTAGGTTGTTCAATCTTACAACAAATCGCCCACTGTACTCGACAAACTTTCAACCCTTTGGGCACTGAAATATCTCACTCTGATATTTCAGACTGTCCTTACAATTACTGGCCCTGATCCCCGTTTGCAGGACAAACTCCCACACTTGTGCTGACGTTAGCTGTATGGGTTTTAACCTAAAGGACCCGAGCAACTCGTCAACCCCGGTTTGATCCACTATGCGGCCCGGAGTCTCCCAGGATGATCCCTCTGACCGTGGACATGTACAGACGGGTTTCAGGTGTTATTTCACGCAAACACACTGTGACTGAGGGCTGCACAGTGGTGCAGTTGGTAGAGCTGTTGCCTTGCAGCAAGAAGGTCCTGGGTTCGATTCCCGGCCGGGGATCTTTCTGCATGGAGTTTCCATGTTCTCCCTGTGCATGGTGGGTTCTCTCCGGGTTCTCCGGCTTCCTCCCACAGTCCAAAAACATGACTGTCAGGTTAATTGGTCTCTCTAAATTCTCCCTAGGTGTGAGTGTGTGTGTCAATGGTTGGTTGTCCTGTCTGTTTTCTGTGTTGCCCTGGCGACCTGTCCAGGGTGAACCCGCCTCTCGCCCGGAACGCTAGCTGGAGATAGGCACCAGCAACCCTCCCGACTCCATTAGGGACAAGGGTGAATAGAAAATGGATGGATGGATGGACACTGTGACTGTAGGTCCTCTGGGGAGCACAGATGGCAGCGGTAAGCTCACCCTTGCAGATCTGAACGATTCCCATGATGATGATTAAGGCGAGGGCCAGCAGCTTGCCGGCCGTAAAGATGTCCTGCACTCTGGTGGCCCACCGCACGCTGGAGCAGTTCACCCAGGTCAGCAGCACTAAACAAAAACAATGGAACGCAAAGATTACCACAAGCAGTAAAATGTAGTGTAGGACGCATGATATCGACCCTTTACATTTCTTGGGACTTGAAAAGACGTGCAGAAAGCCTTAAAATAATTATCTTATTGCTGTAGCATAATTCCACTAAAACGTTTGCTTTAAATGCTTTTGCTGTGTGAACCTTCTTTCTCCTAGCTTCAGTAGTATAACCCCCTGTAGACCATTATACCTCAAACTGCCAGTCAGCCAGGAGGCCCATGATGCCCGTTGATGCATATTCAACACAAACCAAGATTTCCCCCCAGAAAACGTGCTAAGCCTGGTCATTGGGTGCTATGGCAGTCATTCATCCAGCAGCCCGTCGTGTTCTTGAGTTTAAAAATGTTTTAAAGTTGACAGGAAATTGGAAAACATCACTTGATAATTATGTGTTATTGGAAGACTGGAAGATTAATATCTGATCACCAACTATAAAGTCTTAAAAAAATCCAAACATTTTTTTAAACTTTAATATATAAGCAATGGTGAGGGCACAAGTAAAGCCTGGTGGCCCGCCAGTCTTATAATCCACTGAGGGGAACCCTGACATACTGTATCAAGGATTATCTTAAAGTGGCTGCTGAATGGTTCTTGAGTTCATGCTCAGTTATGCCTAATTTGGCTAATATTTAGATTTATTCTCTATCACTGTCTATTTAGAGTGTTTGGCTATGAAAACACAAATTTGTTTTATTATACACCCATTAGTAAATTCAAGCAGAAATAACAAACATTTATTTGACTGTCCAGTGTTTGGTATCAAAAAGGTAAATTTTAGCTTCAGACCACAGAACACAGTTCCAGTTAAAGTCCCAGAAGAGTTTTACAGATTCCACCTGTTAACGTTTGTGATGGTAGGTAGAAAAAGGCTTTCTCCTGCCATCCCTCTCATCAATTAATGAAAGCAATGTATAACTGAGAAAACCCTCGGTCACGTTTGTTTTCAATCATTTTTGTTTCAGAGGCGTCAATAAATGTGGAGGGAGATGAAGACGAGCTTTGTCATTACAGGTTGTGTTCTGTTCGGGATGGGACTCTGGAAATATGTTTTTAACTGACTTTAAATTAGAGTTTAAATTATAAAAAAGGAAAGCTATGTTGCTCTATTTCGTAAAAGGTCACAGTAATCCAGTGAAGACCCATATGTTGCCCACCTTTCTGAGACTATTGGCCAGCACTTCTCTACACAGAGCAAAACTGGATGTGTTGTATGCTGCCGAGTTAAACAGGCCATTGGGTTTGAACCAATAGGGTGCCATTAAATAAGAGGGCCTGCTCAGATTAAGTTCATCACATTAAATAACTCTGAAGCTGCCGCTGCAGGGAACAAAGACACATAGTCAGACATAGGGGATCCAGACTGGTGAGAGTCTGGATCGCGCTCTGTGAGTGGGACTTTAACTGTGAGGGTATTTTCCTCTACAAATAAAATGACAGCTGTGGTTAAAGAAAAAGGGGGGAGGGCAGTGAGGCCAGCCTGTGGCTGACAGGCAAGGGAAGCAAAAGCACAACTTAGTAATTCTCAAGCAGGCCTAATTAAAGTAAATACAGGCTAAACCTTTTAATCCACAATTTGTAAACACAGTTGTTGGTTTGTTGCTCCCACAGCGAATATAACACTGTGGGAGCAACACAGTGTTCTCTGTTACTGACTGCTGCATAAAAGCGAAGACAAACGTTTAATCACGGAGCTGAGCCTAGGTTTAGTTAAAAAGAAGAAGATGTTGAGCAAGTTCACTGTGAACAACAGGAGAGAAACAAAATGAAGCAACGTGCCAGTAAGACCACAATGGACTGTGTCCTAGTCAAAGCCCAGATACTGGTGAGTGACTTCAGCCATGAGACTGCTGAAAGCAAATTTTACTCTGACTGATCTCGCAGCTTCTCCCTGAACGTATTTCAGCCAAAAGCGTTAAACCTTTTCTTCATTTTGAACACTTGTTTCCTAATGTGTCCTTTGTCTAATGAGTAAAACAGCTTTTGTGTTTACATTTTCCCCTGGGGCTCAATGTAAAAAGGAATGATTATTAATATGTCAACAATTCTTTTGAAAAACTGGAGTATGTTATTTTAATAAGCACCAACCCTCTGACTCTGGAAATGGGATTGAACAATAACTCCAAACATTTTTACCTCAAACATGCACTACAAATAAATAAAAATGTGTCTGTTTCTCTCTCTCTCTCTCTCTTTTTGCTACCACACGTAACAGATGGCAACAGTCCAACTAGTGTTGTGGTGCTGCTTTAAAAAGGCTCTGACAAGTTTAAAACGTAGCATTTCATAAAGTCCTGCTATACGAAACTTAAGGACCTTTGCTATGAATAAATGACGACACACTTCTGAACTGATTTAACTGTCGCTCAATGTTTGATAGC
The DNA here is from genome assembly GCF_019740435.1 of Gambusia affinis. Taxonomy (NCBI): domain Eukaryota; kingdom Metazoa; phylum Chordata; class Actinopteri; order Cyprinodontiformes; family Poeciliidae; genus Gambusia; species Gambusia affinis. Next base: position 10,516,981 of record NC_057885.1, on the reverse strand, counting down.
ATGTCTCTGAATAGACCTTGAAGGACAAATAAATAACATTCCAGATGTTTAAATTTGGGCAATTCTAGACATGCAAAAACAGGCGGAGGTAAACGGATGCAGCTCGTGAATCTTGTAAACATCGGTGACATCACAGTTCACTGAGAACATCCAGCCTCTGACCTACTTCTGCTCTGAACAACAAGAGCAGACAGACAGAAGGTAAAACAACATTAACAATACTTGTTTTGTTTGTTGTTGTTTTTTTTAGTTGTTGTTTTTTGTTCAAATAAAAAAACAGCTTTACAAGGTCTGTCCCAGGGAGAAGCTGTAAAAATACCGACGTGACTTTCAAGATGTCCCAGGGTAATTTGTTACACAACTTGACACATTTTTTTAATGAAGGAGTTCAAAAACGGGACAAGGCAGTCAACTAAATGTCGGTCAATGTGTCACGAATATAAAAAGGTACAAAGTGTTTAGACGGTGCAGATTCTGCTGAGGCGGGTGTTTTTCTCTCAGAGCAATTAGCCCCAGTGGATACAACCTTTCCCTCTGTGTGATTTTTTTATTTGATTTGATTTTTTTAGAGTTAACCACAAAGCTGGAATGAGAAAGTTTTCATGGTTTAATAAAAGTATTAATGGCAGACCATCACCGTTGTTTGAGAGAAACCCATCCTGCCTTTGAAAGTCACTTTTCTTATCAGCATTACTTTCCAAAGAAAGCTTTAAGATTTTTATTATTGTAAACATTTAATATTTCAAATTAGAAATAAAAGAATCCCCTAAAATGAAAACTATACAAACTTGGACAAATGGACAAAAAATATTTTTTTACATAAAAAAAAAGTGTTAATAAGTTTATTAAAACAATTAGATTAGCTATCCAGCAACAAGCTTCCAAATAATTACTTCTATCTTACAAATAGCATTATTAAAATTAGACCCTGCTGATGTGTGGCTTAACTAAATAATTATCCACTGAACATGTTCTGAAAATATTAGTTTTTCTCTTCAATAAAAATATTGCCATATTTGTAAATAGCAAAAAAAGAGTGTAAAGTATTAAAAGTAGAAACATTTTCATTTGAAATACAAATGGACATTATTTCTTGATGATGTACTTTGAAATCACAATTGGAGATATATATTCAAATATGCGGTCCAGCCCCTGTAAAGTGGTTGTCTCGTTTCATTTCGCAATATTTTCTCCATTTATTCCCATTATTTTAAATATAAGACTGGATGCAATAATATCCGTCAATATTCATACTTGAGGCTTTCATTAATTGTTTATAGTTCTCTATTTAGTTATAAAAAAAACCCTTTTATCCAGACATGTACCACAAAGTGGGCGAAGTATTAATAAACACTTTCACTTCTCTCACTTTTACCGTGAATTTGTTTGCGCACTCAGACAACGCTCCATCGTACGGGCCACTAATGGTAAATTTCACTTTGTGGCCCACAGCTACAAAAAGCTAAATGAGGCATGAATTAAGCTTCTCTGCATGCTTAACGTTTCTGCCTGTTCCAAAGTTTTAATGCGCCCAGGAACAAACACTTCATTCGTTACAGTAGAAAAAAATGGAAGCAAGCAGAGACTTCTGAGCTGCTCCAGTTTTTCCAGTTGCACTCGCTCTTGCTTTTTCTGTCAATTATACAGCAACACGCAAGAACCAGAGTCCCACCTGACGTTTTGTAAATCTGCTTTCGAGACTTCAATCCAAGCCGATAAACATTAAAAAGACAAAAGAAAAACCAGAACAATAATTGAACGTGAATTTTCGATACGCAGTCACAAATCACGCAGCAGTAAAAACAATCCGCTCTCTTTGAAGCATTCACGCCCGTCTCTCTCTCTCTCTCTGTGTCTGTAGGCCGCCTGCAGTATTCGACTCGTGTCTGTGAGCTGATGAGGTCCTTCAATCAAACACCTTCGCATTTCTGCCTTTCTCCTCATGTAAAAACCGCTTGCTCTCCTCTCGCCATCATTTGTTCATCCTTGTTTGCTTTCCTCTGACTGCTAGATAACATCTCAAGAACATTCAGTGGCCAATGAACACAGAGACATACTTTTTTAACACGGCCAAACTGCACATATTTGTGTATTCCAGTGACGCTGAATAGTTTTGTACTCTCCAGATCAGTACATGAACGGCGGTGCCAATGTTTAACAGCTCAAAGTAAATCCCAGGCCCATCTGGCACAGTGAAAGTAGGAAGTGTTTCAAAGCCTTCAGAGAGCAGTGAACTACAAACTACATTTATCTCTGTAGTTTCTCAAAGATGCAAGTACTGAGAAACATACGCTCACACAGTGATGAAGGGAGCGGGTACGAAATGGTTTGTTTACATGTAAGAGGAGGCTGGGACGAGATGAAAACAACACGCTTACAAAACCGAACTGACCGGAGGCAATTTGTATCTGATCCATAACGTCTTGTCCAGTGTGTTCCTCACATGTTGTCGTTTCACAGGATAAAAGGAGCTTCATGTTCAAGGTCTCAAACAAAGATCTTAACTATTTATGCTTTCTTTTCAGTAAAGGAAAATAAAATGGTTAATCCTCATGATCTGTTGCTTTGTTCTGTATGACAGGGTCCAAAACACGTTGTTCTGATTGGGTCACTCTGATGGCTAAACTAAGAAAGAGCTCATTAGGACCAAACCACAAAATCCAGCTTATTAGCTGAAGTAGAGCAAAAAAGTCTGTCTGGAGATTTAAAAATACAGAGTCTGCGCTCAAGAAATAGGAAGTAGAAAAGACTTGACACCGGACCCTACCGACCTCTGACCCTTTCGTTGGCCATCTACTTCATTTTCATGCCAAAAGCTCTTTGAGTTTCAAATATTCTGTAAAACCGTGTTATCTTGTTTTTTTAAATAAATGTTTTTCTTTGTCGACGGTGGTTGTTGCATAAATTGTATCAACCACTTCCCCGCCCTCACGACTCCAACAGAAGCAGTCCCAGTTTTCGAAAATTGCATTCCTGCGACTTTATTGCTTGAGAATGACTAAAGGGAGCACGGGTAGTATCTTCTGGCTAAAAGTCGCCACATGATACGTTTTAGATTTTAGTTTAACACGTTCCTTATGCATCCCCCTGCTCTCCCTTTTCTGATGCCGCCCTGGGTGCCTGCCAGTACACTGTAAGAAAACAGCAAATGGGTTTTCTTGTCACAGTAGATTTTACTCGTCGCGTATCGAACGTGTTGCTCACAGAGACAGACGGCAGCCAGCAGCCTCAGGCCGTTCTCCGGTGGGAAGCAGGTGGGGAACAGAGGCTGGAGGACGTAGTTGGAGAACGTCAGGGCGATCACAGCCTGGTTGGTGGGATAGATGACCAGCACGGCGATCCACAACCGGAGGAACCTATAAAGCAAAGACACACACCCATAAAGACACAAACGCAACTCAAGGATGTTACTAAAGGTATTGTGTTCTTGTGCCTGGTTTTGACTCCAGGCCAGTAATTGTACACCGATTCACTAATGGAACAAAACAAAGACAATTAAGACAAGGAACCTTAAATAAAATAAATAAACCGTTGTATATGGATGTAGTTATGAGAGCTCTGAGAAGAAACGCAACGGGGAAATCCCATGTTGTAACACACTAAGATGTTTGTTCTGACCGACTTCATTGTAGTCAGCCAAGACTTCCTCCCATTTTTATTTCTCGCTGGTGAAGTGAAACGGCTCCGAGGTTACCTCAGGTCGCATCTCCTTCTCACTGTATCTCACAAGAGCCAAGAAACTTTATCGGCACACGTAAAAGTCTCACCACGAGCAAATTAACGACTTATAGAAACCAGAGCAGAAAGAAGAAGACATTCATTAGTCCTCTGACGAACAGCGTTTATTAACCCTGTAAATAGAAAAGTATTCTTCTTCGAAATAATTCAGGACGTGGAAAAATGATATAAATATCAGAAATTAGACAAATAGCTACAGAAAAATGTAACCTTTTCAGCCTCCTCACACGAACATGGAGACACATCTTCCACCCGGCCCACCTGTTACATGAACACATGGGGACAAAAGCTGCAGCAGAACACAAACAATCACCACTGGAACTTGGTTTATTTATGTCACACAGGGGGGCACAGGAAAACACTTCAAACCGAGCTTCTGAAGCCACAAGCTACAAAGGCTCTGGAGGCAAAAGCTCACTGATGTGTATTGATTCTCGCTCTACGAAAATAATCCGTGGCTGTTATGTCTGGTCAAATTCCTCCCTGATACTATGGGTTCTTGGGATAGCTGGAGGCAAAACAATGCTCGGATCCGTGTTTACAGTCCGGTCCCAGGAAGTGTGAAATCCACTCCAACAAGCCGGACTGTTCTGTGATGTTGTTCGTGCTGCTTCGCACGATTCCTGAGCTTTTACAGGCTTTCGGGACGGACGTAGAGAGGCCTGGATGTCACCTTCAGTCATGTGTACTCACGTCGGGTCGTACATCCTTCCCTAACTCTGATCCTCAGGCAGAGTCCCAGAATTTTACTTTGAAGTGTTCAGAGCGTCTAAAACAATCCTTGGTTTGGGGAACGGCATTCTGTAGACAGGTTTGCTTAGCATTGTGGGATGCGGTAGAATAAACAAACAAAAAAAAACAAAAAAACAGTAGTAGGTCTTTTCCGTAAAGCATAAGACCTTATGTGACTTTCGAGTTGTTTCCTCCAAATTCATTCATCACATTGATTTTTCATAATCATAACCAGAAACGCACATAGCATCTGCTTCCTGTATTTATATTTGGTACTCCCATTTGGTAAAATGTTTCTATGATCAAACAACCCCCTCCACAGATTATTAAAACACACAAATGCCTGTCAGTTATCAGAGGTGGTTCTGTTTTGACCTCTGACCTCCTAGTAATCTACACAAGAGGTTTCATTAATCTATGTTTTAGAAAATCTCTAAAAGACCCAGTTCATGATAAATTTTTTTAGACAAGTTTATTTTTTTATAGTGCGGATTAAGATGTAGTTTAATCGATTCCAGATTTAACTAAAAAAGAAATGAAATAGTCTTTTAATTTAGCCCTTTACATGTCTTAAATAAAATGTTGCTGAAGGTTAAGCTGACATAATCTTTTCTTTTCTCTTCTTTCCTTGTCTCTTCTTCTCTGTTTTATTTTTCTTTTCTTTTTTTGGGGGGGGGGGGGAATAGCGCCCCCTTACCAAATGTCACCCGCTGAATGTGTCGAGCCAACGCCAGTAAACGATCCGTTCAGTTCGGGAGTGTTGAAGCGACGAAACGTCTAAGACGTGCAGGACTTCCGTGAAGTTCCTTAAAAGATTTGCTTGATTTTTTTGTTATTGTTTTGTCTCGTTTTCACTCCAGCGTCTGAATATTTTCATACGGAAGCTGGGTTACAAATCTTGAAATCTTTAGCCACGTTAAGAACTGTCTGTCACAAAGGCACAACGTGTTCTCATCACTCCAGTCAAACCAATAGCACAGTGTAACAACAGACTTTTAGTACAAAACCAGCGCAGAACTATTAAATGAAATAGCTGATTAGCTAAAAAGTAGTGTGGATTTCAGGCCTTGTATAAGGGCTTTGATTTATTTAGACCCCGACTTTCACATGGAAAGTGTACGCAGTTTTTTACGCCGCGGACATCTGGATTCATGAATGGAAAGCTGAAAGGCTGTTAAACGGAGACAGCTATTGATCCCAACGTCTTTGAACCTGTCCTCGCCTCTACCTTTTACTGAAACACGTAAATGTCGCTGGATGGTGACGTATAGATGTCTGAGGTGTGCACGGTTACCCAGCCAGGCCTCCGAATATGTCCTTCACGTAGGAGTAGTCGCCCCCTGATTTGGGAATGGTGACGCCCAGCTCGGCGTAGCACAGCGCTCCGATGGCGGTGACGAGGCCCGTGATGATCCAGACGACCAGGGCCACGCCCACAGAGCTGGCGTTCTCCATCACTCCCTTCGGACTGACGAAGATACCCGAGCCGATGATGTTACCTGGTGGGGAGAGGAGCCAGGTTTCAGTGCAGGTTTAACAAGAATAGACTTTTTCCAACTGGTGCCATTTAAAAAAAAATTTCAATCTCAAATTTCTCGTTTACTTTCTTTCTCATTTGCCCAGTTTTATTTATTTTATTTTTATTTTCTTTATAAAGTAAGGCGTCATCGGTTTATTCGCCACATTAGCAGACATCAGCTAACGGTTACGGACAAACAAAGCAGAAAAGCAAACTCAAAATCAGGCAGTGGATTAGCAGACTCAAACGGAAGAGAGTTAAAAAAAAAACAGGGGATGTGTTATGCTGACTGAGCAGAGGTGTGTGAACGACAGAAGCAGGGGTGAAAGAGTGCAAAGAGGGATTAAAGGTGGACGCGGAATATCCTGACAGAACCGCTGAGCGTCAAAGTGACGTTTTCGCAAAAAGTTGGAGGGAGCGCTGATTGGCCGACATGAAAGCCTGCCATCCAGCTACGGCGTCCAGTGGGGGGCAGTCAGGATTTACTAGGATTTCACTCTGCTTTAGGCAGCCAGAAGTCAAAGATCGCTGGCTGAACGGCTGCAGCAGTTCAAAAGTCAGAGTTGTGATGATAGCGTCACATTGTTGATCTCCTGTCACTCCTGCCCATAAAGTGTAGTAAGCTATTTAACCTATTAGTGTCAGAGAAAAACAGTGTTTACTTTAAACCCTGCAAAATTATGCCCTCTTGATTAAAAGTGTCTAGATACATGAAATGAGCGATTTAAGGTTTTATTGGAAACTCTACAGGTAAGGCTTTACCATGTGTAAAATTTGAAGATGGTGATAGCACTGAGGCCACATGCCTGATTACGCAACTTCACTCGCAGATAAAAAGAACAAAAAGCTCTCAGTTCCCTTGATTGCCTTGACATATTTATAAGAGGACAGATCTGCAGTGCATGACCTTTGACACCTTAAGGAAAAAAAAAACAAAAACGTGCTAACTCAGCCCACGATTTTGCGGCTTCTGCCGTCTTTGATTTGCTTCTTCCAAAGATGAACTTTGGTTAAGTTTACCAGCTCTCCTGCCCTGGATGGACTGACTCTGCAAGATGTGTTGTAGAAGTGATCCAGTTGAGCATGCTGTGCGTCCAACGGTCACGTGTAGCTCTGCACAGACGTGAGCCAAACTGCTGACTGTTAGGGAATCATGGCGTTTCCTGTTCTCACTTCAATTTCTCTCTAGGTGCATTTTCTGTCTTTTTTTTTTTTTGGTGAAAGTAGCTCCCAACCAGCTGGCTGTGTCTCGACTTTAACTGAACACAGTTCAAGTCTGTTTGAAGAAGCAGTAGATTAGCAAAGAAAAACGTCTGAGGTGTCAGATTACTTGCTTACAGAAAAATTAGAGTTCCTCTTTTCACAAAAAGCAGCAGGATGTCGTTTCACACATTTTACTATCGTTTTTCTTTTCTTCTTTTTTTTAAATTTTTATTACTGCACTGCTGTTTCACAGAAGAAGAGCACATATCTGCTTCTGGTGAACTTTGGTTTTCTTTATGGCTGCAGCAAGCCTTCAGCCTCAGAGGAACATTTTGATAGCGCTGGGCGTTTTGGATCTGCATTTAAAACAAATTAACTATAAAGGAAACTTGATTTAATTGTAGCTTGTAGGTCAGGAGAAGAAAAACAAACAAATTGCAGTTATTACATCGCTATGAAGAAACTTTGTAGGGATTATGACAATTTTAGAGGGAGTTTTGTACAAGTTTGCTGTAAAAACTGGCTGAAATGAAGAATCTGCATGTTGATGTGTAAAACAATTTAATTGAACTGTTTATTCCTCAGTGAAGTTGTGACACCTAAGAGAAATGAAACTCAGTGTGGACTTTTTGTCAGGGCCTCCCTGTTTCATTCGCCTCCCAGCCAAAAACATTTCTAACTCAAACACTGTGTGTGTTTGTGCAGCTTTATGATTTAACTCTAAGCAGCTAAATTAAAACACACTCGGATTAATTCTCGCTGGCCTCCCCTCAGCAGTAAGACGACACGGAAACCTCAGGCTCATGAACAACGATGAGCTAAAACTGGACGACAGAATGTTGCTTTTGCCTCATCCCACTAAAATGCTTTTAAATCTTGTGGCTGTAACGAACGCATGAAGATGCGCCGATAGTTCAGCGAGGCACAGTAAACCACAGAAGTTCATGAAACAGCATTATCAGGGCGGAGTCCTCTGAAGTGGCCAAAAGTTCACTTGCAATCCACGTTTCACGACGCCGCGCGTTGCTGGATTACCTGTTAGATAAACGCACACGACGGGCCATAAAAAAGTGTTTGAAGTCCTTGTGCGCCCAACACCTTTTCAGGCCTCATCCACGTCACCTGAGCTCACGTCTCTCTGGCACGTGACGACCTGACCGGAGCGAGCGCCAATGAATTACTTTGGTGAAGGACAACGTAGCTTGTCCTTCTGTGGCGACTCGGTCAAATCCTCGGCGCTGGAATGACCGTCAGGCCAACTTCTCCGTTACCGTTTCCAATGAACGGAGAGGAGATAAACAAAGTGATGCAGCACTGATACTAATAATGGGTGGAGCTAATGCTTTAATAACACACTGTTACCTCTTGTTAAGAACTGTGCTCGTATTTTTAATGACTCTGATTTGCAAGCTGTTTGCTCTCATAAACTCTCCTGTGTCCGCTGTGCCAGACGCATTAATCGTCCCTCCGGGTTGGATGTGTGAGAAGCCTGAAAGAAATCCCTTTTTTATTGTAGTTGCATAATCTCTCACACACCTAAAAATAAGAATAGTAATAATAAAAACTGAATAAGAGGTTGCTTAGGAGACATGTGCCAAACTCGAGGCCAAATCCGGCCCACCGTAACTATTTCTGTGGGCCACAGAAATATATCTTCAAGTTAACAGCTGTGTGCCTGAATGTTATTTCATCAGCCAAGTCAAAGCAGCATAAAATAATCCTCTTCATATTTGATAATATTTTCACAAAGAGAAATCTTCCTCTCTGCACAACCTTTTTGAAGAATTTTCTATTTTCTGTAGTTCTGATTACTGCAACAGCCGAGGAAGAAGGGCGTCTAGTGTCTGTCGAACCATTTATCTGCTGAGTTGCACACATGTTCTTAGTTTAATTGGCTTTCTCCCAGAGATGACCCGTTCTCACATTACTGGTGGAATCAATGGGACATTTCAGTAAAGTGGTTAGAGAGAATAGACCCACAGCATCACAGTTCCCCCACTATGCTATTCCTACTAGCCTATTTTTTTGCCTCACTCCAGTTTCGTTGCCAAACGCGTTTAGAGTTTCTTGCATGGTTTGCCATATTTATCTACGCCTTTTCTGGTTTACTGTAGGAAAAAGTGGTAAAAATCTGACTGTTTGTTGTCTAAATATGACCCAGGTCCGATTTTTAATGCCTGTCTGAAATGTGACTTTTTTTTTCTAATCAGATCCATATATCCAATCCTAAATTGGATATGTGTCTAAAGTTCTCACTCCATGTGGCATTATAAACTGTTTAATTGGTAAATTGGTTAAAGTCTTAAAGGTGAACGTGTGAAGGAACATTTTGCTCCTGTGAAATTGTTGCTATTGAATTAATTGAAAACAACTGAATAAAAGGAAAAGGCAACCAAAAGGTGAGATAAAAAAAAAACATTTTTAGGAGTGGTGGTGAGAACACAACTACATGAAATATTACTTTTAAGAAAGCATCATCTACGCTTCGAACGTCAATTTTTTCTTCTAACTTCCTTCCAGCGACAAGCCTGGTGGATTTTGGGATAAATGATCCTGATTTGTGTTTGACAATCAATATATTTGGTCAAACCTAAAGGAAAAGGAGACGTCTGATGATTTTTAGGTTTGTCTTGCAGGCTGCTCCATGCATTAACGATTCACTCAATAAGCAGTAACTCCCGAATTTAAAACCTCCCGACTGCTGCTTTCCACATCTTTCTATCTGTTCTCCACTTCTCTCGCTCTTCCTCCGTCAGCAAACCTCTTGGGAGGACACTGTGCCGTTCGCACTCTCGCCGTCGCCTTGACTCCCCCACCCCTCTCTCGCTTTCCTCTCGTTACCTTGGAAACACACAAATGAGTCACCCCCACCTCCCCTCCCATCCAGTGACTATCAGCCTCGCTCCGTCTGGACATCCTGCAGCATGTTTAGGCCCACTAGTCGGTATTGATCAGACTGATGGGGTTATCTTTACATGTTTGTCCTCTGGATTGTTTCGGCCTGACTGACCTCAGTTCAGTCCCGTCGCCCTCTCGCTGTCATTAGACCGTCTCTGTGCTAAGTTAGGCTTAATGACGAAGCTAATGGTGCCAATAAAGTATCAGAGATTGCTTTATTTCTTGAATTTTATTATAAAATACATGCTGAAACGTCCGGTCACTCGTTTTGATTGCACTTTAGCAGCAAAAGGTCGCAGGAACAATGCGGATCAATTTGACACCCATTAACCAGACTGAGCTTACTCTCTGTGACCTACAGCGCCTTGCAAAGAACATCCAAACACGTCGAATTTTTCCACATTTTGTCATGTTTAAATATTGCGTAGAGTCCATATCCATGTCATTTAAACTTAGCGTCGATCCAGCTGAAATCATCTGCAAGTGGAACAAGTGCTTCTTTATAAATATGAAGAAATTACTGACTTGGAACAAGGTGCTATGTGTTGCTGAAATGTCACTTGTAAGTTGGTTTTGTCTCATTTCAAGATATTTGCTCTAGAAACGAGATGGAAATACTTGGTAAGATTTTATGTTTGTAAAAGAGAATCCAAGGCACTGAACAGAAAGCTCAGTTTGGGGGTGTTGATGAAATCATCTGAAAATGGAAAGATAGACAGTTACTGAAAGTTGTGTGTGTGTTTCTGCTTGACGCACACACACAACTCCAGACACACAAAGGGGGAATCTGTTGATGGGGAAAGCTTTAAGTTAACAAATGTGGAAAAGTTGGAAGCTGGGTTGAACTGCTGAGAGAAGCCAACAGGAAGTCCTCTGCGTCCACACAGAGAGGACTAAAGATTAACGATTCAGAAGAAGACGATCTACGACATGAGTGGTGGAAAACAAGCAAAGCACATCACCCTGAATGTACCATCTCAAGGATGGAACAGGGGGGTGGCAGCACCATGCTGGGGTGGGGGTATCTAACTTAAAGCTGATGTCCACACAAATATGATCCGTACAGTCTGACGTTTGGTAAAGAAAAATGGGCAAAAAAATCAGCCTAAAGTTGTGCAAACAGACTTTTCAGCCTGCCAGTCATGTGCCTCTAAAAACTTTCTTGGGTTGACAAATCCTGAGCAGCAGAGATGAGTGAGTGAGTGAGTGAGTGAGTGAGTGAGTGAGTGAGTGAGTGAGTGAGTGAGTGAGTGAGTGAGTGAGTGAGTGAGTGAGTGAGTGAGTGAGTGCACTCTCATTGAGGGCAGATAACAAACGTTTTAGTGATTAAAAAGAGAAGGATTCAGGTAAATCTTACAGCGTGAACACCCTCCTAGATTATAGGCTTTACATTTTTATAAGCGTGAGTCAACAGTGAACACAGTTTGCACACCAAGGATATAGTAAAGAGAGGGATTCACTCACCAACTATAATCCCACATGCGCTCACGAGTCCGATCTCCTTCTTGAGCGCAACTCCCCCAGACTCCTTCTCAGCGGCCGCATCCTTGGCAGAGCCCGCCGTGCTGCTCCGTTGTCTTGGTCCGTCCGTCATTTTGATTCACTTATGTAAAGTTTTTTTTATTTTATTTTTTTATGTACTGTCCAAGTTGTCTTGTTTCTTTCCTCCGCACGGCACCTGATGCTCGCCCCACTGCGCGTGAATCGCCTTGTGCGCACGTCCCCCCCTGCGCACAGGACAATGTTCACTGAAACGTGCCGCACTTTATCTGATGAGGAAGGATTGTCGTTTTTTTTTTTTTTTGCGTTGTCAGCAGCTTTTGAGGAGGGGCTGAAAACTAAATAAAATATGTCTTTTTTGAAGGGCTGCGGGAAATATGTCGCAAGCTTTCACAAAAAAGCCTAGAAATATGTTTTTATTTTCCTGGCTGGAGTAATTACGCATCGGCAGAACGGCAGGAGCAGCATACAAGCACACGTTCCGATCACTATTGAATGTATTTGTGATTCGTCTGCGATTCAGAGTTGTTCTCAAGATAATAAATGTCTCTTTTTCTAAAGCTCTCACAGCGTCCCAGATGTGAGAACAGGCACAACCATCATCTCTTCAGTGCAGCAGGAAAACCAGCAGCAGCCTGGTCTTCTTCTTCTTCTTCTTCTTCTGTCCTCCAGAGTTCAGACAGGAGGACTTGTGTTTGGATTCACATCCATACTTCCCCTTCATATAAAAACATTATAGCACCGCCCCATGACTGCCCCCTCCTGTCTGTTTTTCTTTTTCAGCTTCTTCAGGACCCTCCCTTTTTGTAATTTTCTCTTCCTCCCCTCAGCTACCAGCTGTTCACCAGATCTGCATGAAGCCCCCCCCCCCACACACACACACACAAAAAAAAAAGAAAAAAAAAAAGCAGTTTTCTAGGCAGCAGCTCCTCACCTCTGTCTCATTTCATCTCCTGTCCCAAGTTTTGCCTCACAGAGCCTCAGTTACTATTCAGGACGCGACGCAGCAGAAAGGCTGATTCTAAATTTAGCCTTTTTTTTTTTTTTTTTTTTTTTTTTTACACAGACATCACGACTCACTTTCCGTGCTGCGTGGTTCGCTGACAGCTCACTCACTCCATCGCTGCTTTATTCGCACAAGATGCATTTTGTCAGAAAGCTGGAACCCTGTCGTGAATTGTTGCTGTAGTTCTCTGATCAAAGTTGACCTGAAATGGAATAATTGTATCAATTAGTTTGATCAGAGCCAGGTTAACGCAGACCCATTTCAACACGGTGTATTCAAAAATGTATTTCATTTCAGGAATTTGGAATTTAGAAAGTAAAATCCTAAAATATTACACTTGCTCAATACAAATTTCAGGTGTTTCCTCTATGGTGTGACGATTTTGGTGTGGAGTTTCTCAAATAAATAAATTGTTACTAAACAAAATGTAAAAAAAAATAAAAAATGAATTGCTGGAATTAGGCTGTGGATTTTTTGAGGTCCAGTTTGGATTCGCTCAAATCTGCAAATATACTTTTTCCAGTAACAGACTGTTTCCTTCCACTCAATTTTCCATCTATACGAATGCATAAAGCACTCTGTAAAGACCCTGCTTCTTCAGCACCATTCATTATTTACCAAACGGCATGGCCTTAAAATAGCATTTCTGAATTAAAGTGTTTTCTTTTCTTTTTTTTCTTCTTTGTCTCGCGCCAGCTTTTTATTATCTCAGCAACTGGGTATTGATTGGTTTAGCCACCAGAATCAAAAATACATGCTTGTAACATAAAATACATGCTTGTCACATAAAATACATGCTTGTCACATAAAATACATGCTTGTCACATAAAATACATGCTTGTCACATAAAATACATGCTTGTCACATAAAATACATTCTTGTAACATAAAATGCATGCTTGTCACATGGGCCTCATAGTAGGGCAGGGTGTTCCTTGAAGGTCCTGGATCTGGATCCTGGTCTGTTCTCAGTTTGAAGCAAGTTACCACAAAAAATAAATTTCCAATCACACTCTAATTACTGAGATCCACTTGCATGTTGTCTGGCTTCAGTGAAGTTAAAAAAAATATACATATTAAGGTCCAATTAAATTACATGAAGCAACAGCAAATGTTTTGTGTTTTTCTTTTTAGAATAATTCTTAAGATTCTTTTCTTTTAACTTAATGTTTAATTTCTCATCCTTGATAAGCGGTGGGAATTTATCGGAGCGCAGCTGGACTGCAGCGCATTCAGAGCAGGGAGTTGTTTTTTTTGTTATTTCGGTCAAGGTCGCTCCGGCAGCACAGAGGCTTTCAGCGGCAGCATCGCTGTTGAGCAAAATCCAACACGATGTTACTCTGAAAGCATTTCTAGGGATTTAATGTGAAATCCACCTGGCTGACACTAAAACACTAACAGAGCAGATTAAAAGGCAGGGATTACGTTGATTCACAGATGCAGAGGAAAAATTCAACCACTACATTTATTCAGAGGGGGAAATTGAGATTGAAGTTTAGTAAAATCAGCATTGGCAACATTAATCTGTCACTTAGTTTCCTCCGGTAGTCCATTAGAAGGAGGCGGTGATGGGGTTTCGATGTGGGTGGTTGCCCAGGGTGGCGTCAGCAGGGAGGCTCTTTGGGTGGATTGGTTGAGGCTGGAACTGATTCTGGGCTCCATCAAAGTTGAATTCATTTCAATTTCAGCTCGTTTAAATAGCAAATCTAAAGAAATATAAACCCAGCAGATTGCACACAGTCACTGATTTGCAGCGTTCACTGCTCCTGACTTCACTCCAGTCCTTCATACGGAGCATGCATGTAGCGACGGTGGAGAGGAGACGCTCCTCTTTAACAGGAAGAAACCTCCAGCTGAATCACAACCTGACTCAGTGCGAGCGGCCGTCTGTCACAGTCTGAGGAGACGGAGCAGATGCACAAAAGAGAGGGAAACACGCTTAGGTCAGTCAGTCAACCCTGGAGTGATTGTTCCTTATAGAGTCAAATTTAGTTAAAGTCCCAGAAGAGTTTACCAAACTTTACTTGTTTATGTTTGTGAGGGTAGGGTGGAAATAGGCATTTACCTGGACTCACTCCCAAACAGTCAGTTAGATTGCAGAGTTTCCCTCAGAAAACCTGCTAAGCCCAGTGGTTGTGGCGCTAGTTCAATCAGTCTGCCGTGTTTTACGAGTTATAAATGCTTCAAATTTAAGCATTTGTCATGATTTGGTTGAATGGAGGTGAGGCAAAACGCTGACGAACCGGATAAGGTGAGTAGATGTAGGTTTAATGAGGAATAAAAGCACAGAACAGATCCAAACAGTCCAAAAATCCTGGCGGCACAGTTGAGCGGAAAACAGTAGCTCAGCACTGGTGGCAACAGGTAACACGAAGGACAGCCAATACGGCAAGCTACAAACGACTGCACAGAACATGGGCGGTGACGTCAGGACCCGACGAAGACAAAGACACACAGGTGATACTAAATACACGTGAGGTAATCAGGGAACGAGAAACACCTGGGAGCTAATCAAGGGGAGACAGGACAGCACAGAGACTCAGGAACACAGAAAACTCAAAACCTCCTATTGTTTCTTTATTCTTCCTTTAAACTTGTCCTCAATAAAATCAGAAAAAGGCTTGAAAACATCAACATTCATGTTTGAATAGTCAAATGCTCATTCACTGTATCTCAAAAAGCGGAAAGTGACATTGTTTCCTTCTTGACCTTTTATCACCTTTAAATCAGCGAGGCTTTAAGGAGTCTGTGATCAAACACCAATAACACTTCTTGTTCTGATCATGACACTGTAATGGCTCTAACTGAGGCTGTGATGCTTCCTTCATCGTCTTCTTCATCTGGTCAATATCAAATCAATGGTGTTTTGTTTACTCGCTGGTAGATAGCCTCTAATTACAATAATGTGATCAGAGTCGGTGGAAGGTGATAAAATCGCTGCCAGGTGATAGATTTGGGAAATAGTCACTGCAGTTTGTGTTTAAGCACAGAAAGGACACATTAGGAGAAGCACTTATCCTATCACTCCCATCTGAACCAGGACGTATGCTAAAAACAAGAAGGTCAAGAGGTCAAATATTATTCTATTGGTACTACTGCAGGTTGATTTATAAAGTCATTGCAAAAATGGAGGAGTGATGTTGCTCTTTAATCCAATCAAGGTTTAAAATATTTATGAATGAGTTGGTTTTCACTTTAAGCAACATTTAATTAGAGTATAAATGAGGCACGTCCTCTTCCAGTTGTTGGGTTTGTTGGATGTAATATAAATAATGGTCTCTATTTCAGATTCTGATCCTTAACATTTCCTTAAATGCATAAAAATACACTATCAAAACAGTCAGCATAAAGAAGCTGTCCAGGAGAAACTTGTCCCACTCTGATCTCAAAGTTTTGCAAGGATTTGCTAATAAAACCTATGTTTAGCTGGTAATCAGCGAGTGAGTGGACTGCTATGAAAGCAGGACTTCTGGTTGTTTGGAGAACACAGAAGTATGTTAGGACAATGCCAAGAAGGAAGGACATCAGCAGTGATCTCAGAGAAACAGTCATTTTCACAGACTGACATCAGGAAAAGCAAAAAAAAAAAAAAAAAGGAAAGAAAGAAAGAAAGAAACAAAAAATTTAATCTATGAAATGAGACATCACTGTTCCTTGAGTTTCCTTCAGTTTGGTCAACACAGAGCAAAACTCAAATCATAAATTTCCAAACTAATTCAACCCCACTCATAGATTCCTGGGAGCAGGATATCAAAAAATCCTTAAACTCTGACCAGGAGTCATAACTTTCATACAAATCTAAACGAGGATCATATTTAGGAGGAAAGTTTCTGTCATGACAGAGTTAGAAATTCCACTTTTTCTGAGTCTGAGAAGCAAATCCCTCAGCTGAGGTAAGAGACGAGCGGCGGTGATGCTCCAGCGTCCTGACTCAGCTGTTAGTGGGAGTTTATCTCTGCGGTAAAAGCTAACCCTGGACTCACTTTCTGCCTCATGATGTGTGCAGAAATAACACACACACACACACACACACACACACACGCCCACACACCCACACACACACACACACACACACACAGGCAAGGACACATTCTGCAAAATAACACCCCTCTTTGAGCTTTTTCTGTTTCAAAGGCAGAAGATGATCCTCACATTTTACTCTTCAATGTTCAACAAAATGTATATTTCAAAGAATATGTTGCACACGATCTGCACTGTACAGCAATTCTCCAGATGAGGCTGTTGATGATTAACCCCACTCCTTCAGGTTGTTTGCTGCTCAGTGGCTGGAAAACTGGAACAATAACATGCAAACATGAGGGTAATGGCAGTGGTGCCAGGCAGGCAGAGCACACAGATAGGAGAACAACACACACACACACACACACACAGAGATCTGAGGCTGCTTCAGGTTGTTTCACTGGATAAAAGTTACTGAGCTGCATTCATCGTGGCTACAGTGGAGCAAACTTCATTAAAATTTTTATTTCATTGGAAAAGAAAAAAGGCTGAACTTTAACTTGCTTTAAAGGTAAATATTTATTTGCTTAGCGCCATGCAAAAACATTCATAATCCTCCAACTTGTGTTTTATTAAGATTTCATGCGATGGATCAAATTAAAGAGAAAGTACAGAACGGTTCGTAGTTTTCGCAAATAAAAAATCTGAAATATTTA
Organism: Gambusia affinis; assembly: GCF_019740435.1. NCBI lineage: Eukaryota > Metazoa > Chordata > Actinopteri > Cyprinodontiformes > Poeciliidae > Gambusia > Gambusia affinis. The sequence goes on along the minus strand of NC_057885.1, from coordinate 10,499,710 downwards.
TTATTGAGAGTTCTCTCAAGAAGTGACATTCGTAGCTTGTCAGCTTTTTTAGATTTAAAAAACCTCTAACACGAACAAGCTATGAAACATGGTGGTGGCATCATGATGCTGTGGGGAAGAGTGAGGGTTTGGATGGAGCTAAATTCAGGAAGAAAACCTGCAAAAACTTGAAACTGGGATGGAAATTAAGGTAAGTTCCTGGAAACAGCTGTTTTAGAAAGCTTTTGCTGTCTTGCTGTTAGATCCTTTAATGAATCTGTTCATGAGGTTTTCTAACATTCCTTTATTGAATCTGTTCATGAGGTTTTCTAACATGCGGCTCACAGTGCAGGAAATAAAGGCTGGAACTGCTGCTCTTGCCTCGAAATGTAATCTTTGCTCCTTGGTCATGTGACAGGATCTTAGATTAAGGGAAAAGAACAGTTCATGTCCGACTTCTGCTGCAACCAGACGGAGCGAAGCAGAAGCCAATTAGTCGAAAGATGAAAGAGGTTTTGTGTCTGCTGGCTAAAATAAGAAGTGACGCCAGTGCGCCAGGTTCTCTTGGACAAAACCTGGTAGAGAAACGACTCCCATGCCGCTCCCATAAAGCCGTGGTGTCGAACCTGGACTGCAGCCAGCTCATCACAATAATGGACCGACCCGAACCGAGCGCTAATCTCTGCAGCAACGTTCTCTTTTCCATGTCCTTTGTGCTTCAGGGCTCAGTTTCCTGTCAGCATAGAGGTGGTCAGAGTGATGAAACTGGGTTTTCAAAGAACTTGAAATTAAATTTGGGATAAAAGTCTAGTGGAAACCCCCCCACCCCCAGCACTTTAAAGACACTTAGAATGTTTCAGTTCAATATATTTCACAGGTTAGCTTGTACTAAACAAATAAGGTTGTGTTTATCTTCGTAAATGAGAAAATTACTAAAAGAGGTTAAGATGCTGCTTTTCTAAAGTAACAAAAAAATAAATAAAACAACGAGAACCCTGATAAATAAGACTGAACAGAAACCCAAATTAAGAACCAAAAATCTCCAAGGTCCAATGTGAGAAAATGGAAGCAAGGAGTGACATGATGGGGTCAGCAGGTTTCCATAGCAACCATTACAGCCCGTCTGCCATTTGTTTAGGAAGCATGACCGACGTTTCTCTGTCCTATCATCAAAATGCAAACATGGAGTGTGGAACCTTGTGCTTTTGGTTGGTTGGTTTTGTGTAAAAAGAAAGAAAAACAAGAAGATGATTTTCTGTAAATCTCAATTTTAGTCATGAAAGATGGTTTACGATGGTGTGACATCAGCACAAACATCCCCAGGAACGTTGTTAGAGTCGATGACATCATGAAAAGTTTGAAACACAGTAAAGATGTGGGCGACGGTCCGAGAAAACTGAAAGTGGGCGAACGCGATGAAGGAATCAAAACACACGCCCGAATCATCTGCTCAGAAATCGACCTTTTTCATGGTCAACTCAACTTACAGGTTGTTTTTATTTGTCCAGATTTCTGTCTGCGTGATAATTCTGCTACCAGAAAACGATTAAAAACCTGAAGCTGATGCTGTTGTACAAAGAATGAGTCAATTACATAAATAAAATGTTCTCTGAGAAATGAGTTCTTCATCAACATCTTCACAGCTGAGGCTGCTGAAACGCTTTGGGGCTTTTCGCTTATAGTGATGGCTTGTAATAGGATGCCGTGATTTAACTAGGTCATTTTACTTTAGACTTTAGTCTGTGGTTGAGGTGTTGTCTCCTGTTACAACGTGCTCTATTTTCAGCTGTTGTTGACCCATTATGTTAACCAACCCCCCTTTAAACCCGCCACCATAAGTTATTCCTGCTCCAACCTTTCACTCCAAAGAAAAAAAAAACAAAACACCTTTACGAATCAATATTGTGCGTGATTTGACGATCTTGGAAAGGTAAGCAGACAGAAGAGTTTCAGCCAGTAGAGCAAGTCAAAACCAGGGTAACTTGGAACGAGACGTCCATGCAGGAGGAGGAGGAGGTGTGCTTATCTGAGCCAAATCTCTGTCTCCAGTGGGGAACTGATGAGAGGCAGAGTCCACCCTGCACAGGGTGCCTGTCCATCACAGGGAACCAGAACCAGAACTGAAAATCACTCAAAACAAAACAAAACAAAAAAACTTGTTAAAAATGAGGAGAAAGGAGCAAAAACGTCAATGAAAAGTACAAATGTTAGCATCTTTTTTTTTTTTTTTGCAAAGATTTGAAGCTACGCTTTCTAGCATCATGAAATAAAGATAAAATAGCGTTTTTTTTTGACCGTTTTTCTTGCATCCCTAGAACATTTCATTTGAAGATCCACTCAAAGCTTAAGTATGGAGAAGGACAGCAGTTCATAAATTTCCCAGAAACCTATCCGAAGATGGACTGAGCACATGTTCGCTCATCCCTCTGGGTATCACGAAAGCTACATAGTGCTTATTTATGAACAGGTAGTCATCAGGCTATTTACTGAAACTTAAGATGGGTTTGCTCAACAACTGGGGTGGACAGGAGGGGCGTGACGGGAGGGAGGTTTTCGAGGAGGAGGAGCACAGGAAGGGAAATGTCTGGAAAGCAGAAAGGAGTCCTGTGACCTGAGTGAGAAAAAGAGGAGTGTGTGAATCCACAGGAAAACACGCTGCAGGGGGAAGAAAAGAGGAAATAGGAAGAGTGAGGAGGAGGAGGAAGAGTGGAAGGATGGGAGTGGAGACGGTAATGTGAGCCTTGTGTTTACAAAGTCCCCAGAAACTGCTGGGACAGGGTGTTCAGAAACACAGACTGATCAGGATCAAAACATGAGGATTCAGGTGAATCTGTAAGGAACCACAAACTATTGTTGATGCTGGTTGTTAACAGGGAACAAAAGGGATGCCATCGTTAAAGTATACAGTACTATATTTATGAAAACAATCTAATCTGACTGCAGATGGATCCATTCTACTAAAGTCGACTGAGCATCTTGTTAAAGATGCGATGTGGGCAGAACGTCACAGCAAATTCACATATTTTAAAAAAATCAGCAAATCAATTTTTGGGATTTGTGTTTTTCCTCTATGAAATCATCTTATATATAAACATATAGACCAAAGCTGAACTGTGTACAAACACAAATAAGACATCTTTGTTATTATTGGGGCCTGCCCATAGCAATGCATAATTAGAGTATTAGACCATAAGGGAGCATGGACCATGCAATGCATTCAAACTTCATTTTGTAGATACATCCGTGATCTTTTTTAAAGTGAAGAGAGCATGTCGATATGAATTATGGTTTGTCCACAACTTCTTTCTTAGTGACCCAAAGTTTTAGATTTTTGGAAAAATCACAGTGTGAATGCCGCTCCGCTATAGTGAGTCAGAGTGACATTTTGACCCCAAATCACTTTTTAACTCGCCCTCACGCTCACAAATATTGCATGATTGGTATGAAACTCGGTCATGACATTGATACGCATGCCTGCTCCGGTCAAATGTTTTCAAACATTATCTAGCGCTTACAAAGTCATGCGCCAGGGTATCTGACAGATCTCACTGATTCACTTCCACGTATTTCTGAAAAATTTCAGACCTTGGCACACACCTTCTTTATATCATCGCTGTTAATACTGTGAGTGAGGTAGAAATATGAACCGCAGGACTATCGGAGACGACAAATAGCCCTCTCATATGCTTCAAACGGTTTTTGAATATGTATTACGGTTCCCGAACAGGAAACAGTTGTTTGCAATGCTTTTTTTAGTCAAACTGGCTGGCTCAAACAGAGAATTGTCTCCCCCTGGATGTCTCACTCACAGCTGGCAGAGAGGATTATTTACCATGGCAACGGAACCCAGAGCAGGGAGAGCTGCTGAGGACTACAAATACGCATCACTGTAGTTCTAACTAGTAGTTCAGTTAAAACAGAGGAGGACTGAGCTGGCCTTTAGAAAAACTTGCTGCTATGGGCTGTATATAACTCATTTAACTCAGTCACTGTTACACATGGGATGAGTTTGGCCCTTTGAAATGAAGCTTACTGAAAATTTCAAAATAAAAGCCCTAGAAAATCTTTACATCAGGTAATTGCTTTTTTGAGCG